>NC_092338.1:326757500-327132500 GCF_046630445.1 Rutidosis leptorrhynchoides | reverse complement strand
TTAGAATTATTATTATTATTATTATTATTATTATTATTATTATTATTATTATTATTATTATTATTATTATTATTATTATTATTATTATTATTATTATTATTATTACTATTATTTTATATTATCATAATTATTATTATTATTATTAAAAGAACCATTATTATGATTATCATCATTTTTACTAAAATTTTCATTTTCATTAGACTTATTAATATTATCAAAAGTATCATTTAAAAATTATCATTTTTGTTAAGATTTATATACTTATACTAAAAATATACTAATATCAAAAAAATATACTTATACTAAAAATATACTAATATTACCAACAATTATATATCAAAAAAATATTAACATTTCTATTATGTATATACAAAATAAATACATTGATAACATGCAATTTAGGATATAAAGTATATTAGAATTTAGTACAAATTATACATAAACCACAACACTAAATATATAAGTACTATATAATTAATAGATGGAATTATTTGATTTGCATTATATGTTTTAATATATGCAACTGATATAGGTTCATGAATTCAAGACCAACCCTACACTTGTTAAATGTCGTCATATGTATTTTTACTACAAAATACAGTATGGTGAGTTTCATTTGCTCCCTTTTACTCTTTACATTTTTGGGACTGAGAATACATGCGCTGTTTTTACAACTACTTTATTAAATGCCTTTGAAATCTATATTTTTGAACTGTGATGCTTTATAAATGTTTGACGAGATAGACACAAGCAAAACATTCCTCGAATGAATTATTATGCAGACAGAAGTTCTGAGGATTATTATTGAATTATGTGGACATGATAATTGCCACCATTGAATTATGTGGACATGATAATTGCCACCATTGAATTATGTGGACATGATAATTGCCACCAGTTGATGTGAATGTTATATATCGAGAGAATGATTTTTATACACAGGTTATGTGTATTAGTTTTTGTGCACGAGATATGTGTACGGTTACTAAGATTTATGAAAAAGGATTTCGTACACGAGAAAGGTGTACTGTATTAAAAAAATATCGCATGTACATTACATGGAGTCGTTCATGGCATATAGAGGTCAAAATCTCGCAATGGGACCAACTGTTGAAGACTACGTCCAGATGGATTAGGACGGGTTGTTTCAGTTGGTAAGCGAGAGGTCGCGGGTTCGAGCCCGGACAGAGGCAGTTTTTATTTTTGATTGGAAGCTTATACTCTTAAGGTAGTATTTACTATTTATTATTATTAATATTATTATTATTATTATTATTATTATTATTATTATTATTATTATTATTATTATTATTATTATTATTATTATTACAAATAATTATGTTTATATAAAAATACATTACGAGAACATTAAATCACATATCACTATAATTTTATTACTAATAAGATAGTAACTAAGCTATATATGAAATATATCAATTAATATATACATATATATATATATTTTTTTTATAAAACCCTAATATAACTGAAATGCCCCGTCCTAATCCATCTGGACGAAGTCATCAACATTTGATCCCAGAGCGATGATCGACTCCAAGTAATGTCCTTAAAATGAGCAAATGCACAGCGGAAGATTTCTTTCATAGTTGAGAATAAAATGCTTTCAAATGTCAACCAAAAGGTTGGTGAGTTCATAGATTTATCTTAAAATAATAAAATTCATCATTTTGATAGACCACAAAATTTAAATGCTGAATGGTACAAATGGGCCCGAATCCTATACCCACCTGTAATGTACATGCTATATGTGACGCCCCGTACAAAACCATCATGTACGGATCATCAACAACAGGATCATCACAAGGTCAAACACTATATGCTGTTTAAAAACCGATTTGCATTCATTAAAAGATAACGTTTTACAAAGATAACATGTCATAAGACTTATTACAAACCATTACTCTAAAATAACATAAGTTTACGAATGCAAAACATAAGTTTCATAATTTGAGACATCTCTAGTAATGCAGCGGATAACTAGTACAGTAGGTCCATAACATCAATTCAATAACAGCATGACAGCAAGTGTAACAGCATGACATCAAGTCTAACAGCGGAAGCAATAAACCTCTAGGCACCTGAGAAATACACGCTTAAAAAGTCAACACTAATGTTGGTGAGCTATAGTTTAAGTTGTAACAGTAACGCAAGATAGGCCACGAGATTTCAGTGCTGCAACAGCGTATCAAAACAGTATGAAAAGTATATGTATAACCGTGGGCACCCGGTAACTAGACTTAACGTTTATAACCCCCTGAAAGTACACTTGGCGAGTGCGTATGTCCACGAAGTATTAAACACCCGTTAAATGCTAGCGCGACTAGCCCGAGTGGGGATGTCAAACCCTATGGATCCATATCTAAGATTCGCGTTCACCGGTTCAAAGAACAATGACTAAACGTTACCGTGCTAAAGGGAATGTTTATGCAGTTGTATAACCCACACACATATAAAGTTTAAGTACTCGTGCCTAACATGTAAAATGTAAAAAGTGCATGTATTCTCAGTCCCAAAAATAGTAAAAGTGGTAAAAAGGGATGCTATAACTCACAGTGATAAAAGCGGTAAAGTCGGTAATGAAAGTACGCAAGTAGTAAGTCGGTCCGAAAGGTCGTCAACCTAAATCAAAGGTTACTAGGTCAGTAGGTTGTCTTTATATATTCCAATAGTGCATAAAATAAGTTTAAGTGTCATCATCATCATCATTCATTATCATAAAAGCTAAGTAAGTTTGACGAGAATAGAGATCGAAACAATAGGCTGATTTCGGTCAGCTGCTACGACCACTACGTAAATCAAAAAGACGCATGGTCAGTAGCTATGGCTCCGTATATGAGTCCCCTAACAGCTGACCAATTTTCAGAACCTAACTCGTCTTTGTTTGACCGTGGCGACTGTTTAAGTGCGAGTAGGTCAGAAATTTCAGCACAACGTTAATAGGGTGTAGTGACTATCGGAGGGCCATAAATCCTAAACCATAACTCGGATTAAGACGAGGCCTAAACGGAAAATCATCTACTCGAACCAAAATAACTGAAAATTAACTTTCCAGTTGCCCAGGTGGTCTGATCAGATACGAAAATCAGTGGACAAGTGCTCCGGTGGGGTTCTTGGTGCATGATGCTCATCACGGTTCTCATCCTTGATGCTTGTAGCTTCAAGTGTACAACTCTTTGATGGTTTAGCATCACTTTTGACCAAGATTCACCATCAATACATAATATGTTAAGACCAAGCAAGAACACAACTCATTCATGAGTCTTAGATGGATGATGAACCAAGGTTACATCATATCCTTAGTCTTAACACAATTTCAATTCACAATAACAACTAAAGTTACAAACTTTGCATTAATTCAACAAGTAATAGCACAATCTAAGTTAAATGAGGTGATGGAACCCTAAGCTAGAGAGCTTGGATCCATTTCACACAAGTTACAAGGTTGCAAAGCTAGAAAGCTTGAACCTTTAAGTGTTGTTGAAGATCTTGAAGCATAAAGCTTGGATCTTTAAGATATATGAAGATAACAAACACAAGTTTGAATATTTTTTACAAAACAACATGATCAAAGCAAAAAGAACTTTGATCTAACAAAAAGATATGAAGATTCAAGCTAGAAAGCTTGCATCTTGATTGTTCTTGAAGATCTTGAAGCATAAAGCTTGGATCTTGAAGATGCATGAATATTACAAAAAAAAGTTTGAATCTTTATCATAAAATAGAAAGATTAAAGTATAAAAGAAGTAGATCTACAAAAGATATGAAGATTCAAGCTAAAAAGCTTGAATCTTCCATGTTCTTGAAAGATTCATGCTTGAATCAACAAGATATAAGTAAGATCAAAGCTACAAGGAACTTGATATCCATAAGAATGATGATGATGTACATGAAATTGATGAAGAAAAGAGGAAGAAAAAGAAAGCTTACAAGTATGGAAAGAAAGAAAGAACAAGTGTGTGAAAAACCAAAATGAGAGTAAGTGTTAAATGAATGGGATTAGGCTAGTATTTATAAGCAAATGAGTCTCACATGGATTGATGAGGTGGCCATGAGGCCTCATGGTGGCCAAAATTTTTGAGGGGGGAGGGGGAGACACCATGTTGCTTTTTGGTTAGTGGTTGTCTAAAGTGTGTCCTTTTGCTAGAATCCCATGTGACAATTAGATAAACCTTATTCATTATGCTAGTATGACTCATTAATTAATTAATTTATTATTTATTTATTATTATAGGCCACTAGTAATAATACTTGGGCTAATTAATTGGGTCACTAGCTAGAGTAGGGTGGGCTTGAGCCCAACAAGGTAGAAAGTCCAACAAGACTAACTATTGGGCTTTAGCAATTAAATAAATAAAATTAAGCATTCAACGGCCCAGGTAATTATTATTATAAAATAATAATTAATATTTCGCAGTCCAAAAGTTCCGGTTCCGACAAAAGTCAAACGTGCGCGCAGTCCGCGGTTTATTCGTAACGGCAAGTAACACTAACGGTTATAAAGCATCCAATGGACAAGTTAAGCATTCTACATACCCCAGGGCACGTTTTTAAGTATATATAAATATAAAACACGTGTTCCAAGGTTCTAGAGTAATAAAGTAACACAGTACGGACAAATACGCAGTTTTGCTAAAATACAAGGCATAAAAGCAAGTCAAAAAAGTCGGGTCGTTACATTACCCACCTGTTATTGGAAATTTCGTCCCGAAATTTAAGCTGATGGTGATGGAGCCGGAAAAAGGTGAGGATACTTCTGCTTCATTTGATCCTCTTGCTCCCAGGTAAACTCAGGTCCACGCTTGGCATTCCATCGAACTCGGACAATTGGAATCTTATTGCGTTTCAAGGTTTTGACCTCACGGTCCATAATTTTGATAGGTTCTTCCACGAAGTGGAGTTGGTCATCAATGGTAAGTTCTTCCAATGGTATGATAAGTTCCGGTGGAGCAAGACATTTCTTCAAATTTGATACATGAAAGGTAGGATGAACGGCACTCAACTGAGTCGAAAGATCCAAACGGTAAGCAACGGGTCCAACACATTCCAAAATTTCAAAAGGACCAATATATCGCGAGTTTAACTTTTCGCGCTTTCCAAAATGAATTACACCCTTCCAAGGTGCGACCTTCAATATTACTCGGTCACCCACGTTGAATTCGAAGTCTTTACGTTTAAGATCAGCATAACTCTTTTGGCGATCGCGGGCCGTCTTAAGTCTTGCCTGAATCTGAGAAATCTTCTCCGTCGTTTCATGGACTATCTCGGGTCCGGTGATTTGCACTTCGCCTAACTCAGCCCAACAAATGGGAGAACGGCACTTGTGGCCATACAACGCTTCAAAAGGCGCGACTTTAATACTCGAATGATAACTGTTGTTGTAAGAGAATTCGGCTAGCGGCAGATGCCTTTCCCAAGACTTTCTGAAGTCAATAACACAGGCACGCAACATGTCCTCCAATGTCTGAATCATTCGTTCACTCTGGCTGTCGGTCTGGGGGTGATACGCGGTGCTCATGTCGAGACGGGTTCCCAAGGCTTCTTGTAAGGAACGCCAAAATCTAAAAGCAAAACGGGGATCGCGATCTGAGATAATTGATAGAGGCACACCATGACAAGATACAACTTCTTTAATGTATAGTTGAGCAAGTTTCTCCATTGTGTCTGTTTCTTTCATCGCTAGAAAATGAGCAGATTTGGTAAGACGGTCAACGATAACCCAGATTGTATCGTATCCGCCCACCGTCTTTGGTAGCTTCGTGATGAAATCCATTGTAATTGCTTCCCATTTCTATTGTGGGATTTCTGGTTGCTGAAGTAATCCAGATGGCCTCTGATGTTCAGCCTTAACCTTCGAACAAGTTAAAGACCTTCCACATAAGTTGCAACATCCTTCTTAAGATTTGGCCGCCAATACTGTTCCTTGAGATCGTGGTACATTTTTTCGGCTCCTGGATGAATCCAATATCTCGACTTGTAGGCTTCATCAAGTATAAGGTTCCGTATATCTCCATAACGAGGTACCCAAATTCTTCCGGCATAACATCGGAGTCCAGACTCCTTAACCTCGAATTTAGAGATGAGAATGTTCAGGTATTCGCGAGATATGTTCTCCTCCTTGAGAGCCTCTTCTTGGGCTACTCTAATCTGACTGTAGAGGTTCGAATGGATGGTGATGTTCAGAGCCCGAACGCGAAGAGGTACCGTCCTCCCCTTTCGACTTAAGGTGTCAGCTACAACATTGGCCTTGCCCGGATGGTAGCGAAGTTCACAATTGTAGTCATTTAGCGTTTCAATCCATCGATGATGTCTCATGTTCAGTTGTTTCTGATCGAAGATGTGTTGGAGGCTTTTGTGATCGGTGAATATGGTACTCTTTGTCCCATAAAGATAGTGTCTCCACAACTTCAAAGCGAAGACAACGGCTCCAAGTTCGAGATCGTGAGTAGTGTAGTTTCGCTCGTGGACCTTCAGTTGACGAGACGCATAGGTAATGACCTTCGTTCTTTGCATCAATACACAACTAAAACCATTCTTCGAAGCATCGCAGTACACAACAAAGTCGTCACTACCCTTAGGAAGAGATAAGATAGGTGCGGTGGTTAACTTCTGCTTCAGGGTTTGAAATGCTGCTTCTTGTTCTTTTTCCCAAACAAACTTCTTCCCTTTATGAGTTAAAGCAGTCAAAGGACGCGAAATCAAAGAGAAACCTTCAATGAACCTTCGGTAATAACTGGCAAGACCTAGAAATTGGCGGATGTGAGTCGGAGTAGTGGGGGTTTCCCACATGCTGATAGCCTTGATCTTGGCGGGATCAACTTTGATACCTTGATCACTCACAATATGACCCAGAAATTGGACTTCCTTCAGCCAAAATTCACACTTGGAGAATTTGGCATAAAGCTGCTCTTGTCTCAAGAGTTCGAGCACTAACCGAAGATGTTGCTCATGTTCTTCTTCGCTCTTGGAGTAGATGAGGATATCATCTATGAAGACGATAACGAATTTATCTAGATAAGGCTTGCAGACGCGATTCATGAGGTCCATAAACACATCCGGTGCGTTGGTTAATCCGAACGGCATCACGAGAAACTCGTAATGACCATAGCGGGTTCTAAACGCAGTCTTCATCACATCACTCTCTTTCACCCTCAACTGGTGATAACCGGATCGCAAATCGATCTTAGAGTAAACGCTTGATCCTTGCAGCTGATCAAAAAGATCGTAAATTCGGGGAAGAGGATATCGATTCTTGATCGTCATCTTGTTCAGCTCACGATAATCGATACACATGCGGAAGGATCCATCCTTCTTCTTCACGAATAAAACAGGTGCGCCCCAAGGCGACGAGCTCGGTTGGATAAACCCTCGGTCGATCAATTCCTGCAGTTGACTCTACAACTCTTGTAGTTCGGAAGGTGCTAGTCGATAAGGTGCGCGAGCTACGGGTGCAGCTCCCGGCACTAGATCGATTTGTAACTCCACTGCTCTTGGTGGCGGTAATCCAGGCAGTTCTTCCGAAAAGACGTCGGGGAATTCATTCACGATTCGCACGTCATTCACACTCCTCTCCTCTGATTCTAAAGCCTTCACGTGTGCTAAAACGGCAAGTCGTCCTTTCTTCATAATCTTCTGCGCTTTCATACAACTAATGAGGTTCATTTTCGAACTACATCTCTCTCCATATATAACTAGTGGCTCACCATCTCCTTGTGGTATTTTTAGAGCTTTATCTCCACAGATAACATCGGCCCTTACTTTAGTCAACCAGTCCATACCGACAATCACGTCAAAGCTTCCCAATTTGATGGGTATCAAGTTAATTTCGAAATCCACACCAGCTATGTTAATAATAGCTCCTAGGCCAATTTGGTCAACCTTTTCAAGTTTACCGTTGGCTACCTCGACAAGCCTACTTTCTTTTAAGGAACTAATGACCAATTTATCTTATCACAAAAGTGCCTACATACATAGCTTCTATCGGCACCAGTATCAAATAGGACAGAAGCTAAAAGATTGTTGATAGTGAATATACCTGTAACCAAGTCGGAGTTCTCACGTGCATACCTTGCATTAACATTAAAAGCTCTACCACGCGGTGGTCCGCCGTCCTTCTTCTTATTGGGGCAATCATTCCTAAAGTGGCCCTGCTGTCCACACTCATAGCATTTCCTTGGCCCGTTTTGGTTTGTCCTTGCAGCTGGGACGAGAATCTTGTAGTTCTTACCAACATGTCCGATCCTATTGCACTTTTCACAAACCGCATTATAGTACCTAGTGTGGTGTTTGTAACACCTCTTGCACTGCGATAGAGTGCCCTTGTAGTTCGGGTTTGAACTTGTGCCGGGGTTGGGGTTTCCACCGTTGTTGTGTCTCTTAACGGGGGTTTGATCATAGGTCCTCCCCTTACTGTTATCCAACTTTCGCTTGTCACTACTACCCGCTTCAGACTTGGACTTCTCTGGTTCATCGATGAGAATCTGATTCATGAGTGTATGCGCCATGCGCATTGCTTCGGGAACATTCGGTGGCTTGTACGAGGTGACATTACCCTTGATGGACTTAGGGAGTCCCCAAAAGTATCTCTCTATATGCTTGAATTCCGGGATGACCATGGTAGGACACATAAGAGCTAACTCAAGAAACCTCCAATTGTAACCATCGAGATCGTTGCCAACAGCTTTCAATTGCATAAACTCTATTTCCATCTTTTGTATCTCGGTTCTCGGACAATACTCATCAATCATAGCTGCTTTGAACTCCTCCCATGGCGTAGCATACGCCTCATCAATACCTTGTGCCTGAGCCATGGTGTTCCACCACGTGAGGGCGCCATTAGATAGCGTGCAGGAAGCAAATTTGGTTTTGTTGGACTCGGAATAGTTGCTGACTCGGAATACTGATTCAAGCTTTTCAAACCATCATGTGAGACCAACAGGCCCCTCAGTTCCGCTGAAGTTATGTGGCTTACAGCTCTGGAATTCCTTGTAGGTGCACTCTTTTTGAACGGGTTGGATAACTGGCGGTGGTTCAGCTTGAGGGTTCATTTCTGCCAAGGCTGCGGCAACTCATTCATTAATAATCTCTTCGATTTGAGCTACTGCGGGTGTTGTTCGTGTGTTTGCCATTGCCCTTCAAAACAGAAATTTTGACTTAAGTCAAAATCCAGCATTTAATATATAATAATATAGTATATAGTAAACAGGGAAACAACATAACGCATGGCAATTAAGTAACGCAACCAGGCATAAATACCGCAAAACCAACATACAGTAATGTAAATAGAACACTGTGCAAGAATTAAACAACACAAAGTTCCATTAATAAAGAGTTGCATACATAAGTTCGTACATTACATAAGGAAAACATGGAACTACAACGAGATTACAAAATGAAACCTACTACAAAGCTCTATGGTGATGGTGGGTAAAGGATGTCCAGCACATGGGACATCTGCTCCTCGAGCTCAGTTACCCGAGCACGGAGGATCTCCACCTCCCTCGCCAGTTCCTCAATAGAGGGAGGAGCTGGCAGAGCAGGCGGTGCTGCTGGTGCAGATGGTGCTGGTGGTGCAGATGGTCCGGCTCCAGAGGTAGATGCTGCATGGCGGTAAGGCTTACGCACGAACGGATCAGCCGGGTAAGGCACGACCCGCTTACAGGCGGTAACCTTATGACGCTGATCATGTGCGTTAGTGAACGCTCGACCTCCGTTGATCCCCAGAATAACGGTGCCATCGAAACGGTACCGCTTCTTCAGCGGGGTGGAGGATGGATGCACAGGTGTATCATCATGGTTCTCCTCGTCGGAGTCGTCATCACTAGTGTCATCTGTGGATGAGTCGTGAGATGATGAATCAACTGGGGGTGGCGGCGATCGGCGACCGGTAGTCATGATCCGGTATCTGAAAGGTGGGATTGGTATGACACGTCCATCAGGAAGGCGTCGGAACCAATGGTTATGCTCATTACGGAACGGAACGTCCCCGTATTCCCCGGGAATCACAACACCACCGGGGCGGGGTTGTGGCTCCTGAGGTACCGGGGCAACTGGAGCTGGAATCTCCGTAGGGTCCTGGGCTCCGACTGCGGTAAACACTGGTACAGGTGTATGGCTGCTGGTTCTGGAGGATGAAGCGAAGGGGTCACTGGTTAACGGGATCTGTGTGTCAGTACCAGCAGTAGGTGAGGTGGCTGACGAGTCTGAATCGCTGTCCAAAATGATGACAGGTGGAATATCCGACATCTGAACAAGGAAAATAAATTTTCCATATCAGTAAGTCATAAGCAAGCAAGTATTAGGCACTATAGCAACCTAACATGGCAATCAACACTAATCAGAGATAACATGTGAAAGCAGATAGTGATCATGCATAGGCAGAAATAGGCATACAGCAAGTTCGTATGGCAGTAAAGATAAGCAATAGCATGCAGTAAGATCATAGCAGTAAAAGTAATCAGTAGCATGCAGTAAGTCTCATAGAAACAAGTAAACAAGCTAGTTGTAGATTAGTCCTATTAGTGAATCCTACTTAGGTCCAGTCTAGACTCACTAATGCAACCTAATTCCCTACAACCAATGCTCTAATACCAACTGTGATGCCCCGTACAAAACCATCATGTACGGATCATCAACAACAGGATCATCACAAGGTCAAACACTATATGCTGTTTGAAAACCGATTTGCATTCATTAAAAGATAACGTTTTACAAAGATAACATGTCATAAGACTTATTACAAACCATTGCTCTAAAATAACATAAGTTTACGAATGCAAAACATAAGTTTCATAATTTGAGACATCTCTAGTAATGCAGCGGATAACTAGTACAGTAGGTCCATAACAGCAATTCAATAACAGCATGACAGCAAGTGTAACAGCATGACATCAAGTCTAACAGCGGAAGCAATAAACCTCTAGGAACCTGAGAAATACACGCTTAAAAAGTCAACACGAATGTTGGTGAGCTATAGTTTAAGTTGTAACAGTAATGCAAGATAGGCCAAGAGATTTCAGTGCTGCAACAGCATATCAAAATAGTATGAAAAGTATATGTATAACCGTGGGCACCCGGTAACTAGACTTAACGTTTATAACCCCCTGAAAGTACACTTGGCGAGTGCGTATGTCCATGAAGTATTAAACACCCGTTAAATGCTAGCGCGACTAGCCCGAGTGGGGATGTCAAACCCTATGGATCCATATCTAAGATTCGCGTTCACCGGTTCAAAGACCAATGACTAAACGTTACCGTGCTAAAGGGAATGTTTATGCCGTTGTATAACCCACACACATATAAAGTTTAAGTACTCGTGCCTAACATGTAAAATGTAAAAAACGCATGTATTCTCAGTCCCAAAAATAGTAAAAATGGTAAAAAGGGATGCTATAACTCACAGTGATAAAATCGGTAAAGTCGGTAATGAAAGTACGCAAGTAGTAAGTCGGTCCGAAAGGTCATCAACCTAAATCAAAGGTTACTAGGTCAGTAGGTTGTCTTTATATATTCCAATAGTGCATAAAATAAGTTTAAGTGTCATCATCATCATCATTCATCATCATAAAAGCTAAGTAAGTTTGACGAGAATAGAGATCGAAACAATAGGCTGACTTCGGTCAGCTGCTACGACCACTACGTAAATCGAAAATACGCATGGTCAGTAGCTATGGCCCCGTATATGAGTCCCCTAACAGTTGACCAATTTTCAGAACCTAACTCGTCTTTTTTTTGACCGTGGCGACGGTTTAAGTGCGAGTAGGTCAGAAATTTCAGCACAACGTTAATAGGGTGTAGTGACTATCGGAGGGCCATAAATCCTAAACCATAACTCGGATTAAGACGAGGCCTAAATGGAAAATCATCTACTCGAACCAAACTAACTGAAAATCAACTTTCCAGTAGCCCAGGTGGTCTGATAAGATACGAAAATCAGTGGACAAGTGCTCCGGTGGGGTTCTTGGTGCTTGATGCTCATCACGGTTCTCATCCTTGATGCTTGTAGCTTCAAGTGTACAACTCGTTGATGGTTTAGCATCACTTTTGACCAAGATTCACCATCAATACACAATATGTTAAGACCAAGTAAGAACACAACTCATTCATGAGTCTTAGATGGATGATGAACCAAGGTTACATCATATCCTTAGTCTTAACACAATTTCAATTCACAATAACAACTAAAGTTACAAACTTTGCATTAATTCAACAAGTAATAGCACAATATAAGTCAAATGAGGTGATGGAACCCTAAGCTAGAGAGCTTGGATCCATTTCACACAAGTTACAAGGTTGCAAAGCTAGAAAGCTTGAACCTTTAAGTGTTCTTGAAGATCTTGAAGCATAAAGCTTGGATCTTTAAGATATATGAAGATAACAAACACACGTTTGAATCTTTTTCACAAAACAACATGATCAAAGCAAAAAGAACTTATATCTAACAAAAAGATATGAAGATTCAAGCTAGAAAGCTTGCATCTTGATTGTTCTTGAAGATCTTGAAGCATAAAGCTTGGATCTTGAAGATGCATGAAGATTACAAACAAAAGTTTGAATCTTTATCATAAAATAGAAAGATTAAAGTATAAAAGAAGTAGATCAACAAAAGATATGAAGATTCAAGCTAAAAAGCTTGAATCTTCCATGTTCTTGAAAGATTCATGCTTGAATCACCAAGATATAAGTAAGATCAAAGCTACAAGGAACTTGATCTCCATAAGAATGATGATGATGTACACGAAATTGATGAAGAAAAGAGGAAGAAAAAGAAAACTTACAAGTATGGAAAGAAAGAACGAACAAGTGTGTGAAAAACCAAAATGAGAGTAAGTGTTAAATGAATGGGATTAGGCTAGTATTTATAAGCAAATGAGTATCACATGAATTGATGAGGTGGCCATGAGGCCTCATGGTGGCCGAAATTTTTGAGGGGGGAGGGGGAGACACCATGTTGCTTTTTGGTTAGTGGTTGTCTAAAGTGTGTCCTTTTGCTAGAATCCCATGTGACAATTAGATAAACCTTATCCATTATGCTAGTATAACTCATTAATTAATTAATTTATTATTTATTTATTATTATGGGCCACTAGTAATAATACTTGGGCTAATTAATTGGGTCACTACCTAGAGTAGGGTGGGCTTGAGCCCAACAAGGTAGAAAGTCCAATAAGACTAACTATTGGGCTTTAGCAATTAAATAAATAAAATTAAGCATCCAACGGTCCAGGTAATTATTATTATAAAATAATAATTAATATTTCGCAGTCCAAAAGTCCCGGTTCCGATAAAAGTCAAACGTGCGCGCAGTCCGCGGTTTATTCGTAACGGCAAGTAACACTAACGGTTATAAAGCATCCAATGGACAAGTTAAGCATTCTACATACCCCAGGGCACGTTTTTAAGTATATATGAATAAAAAACACGTGTGCCAAGGTTCCGGAGTAATAAAGTAACACAGTACGCACAAATACACAGTTCCGCTAAAATACAAGGCATAAAAGCAAGTCGAAAAAGTCGGGTCGTTACACTATATCTTTTAAATACAGTACATATTTCTCATGTATAAAACTATTTTCATAAATCATAGTAACCGTACACATATCTTGTCCACAAAAATAACATACACATAACCTGTGTATAAAATCATTCTCTCGATATATAACATTCACATCAACTGGTGGCAATTATCATGTCCACATAATTCAATGGTGGTAATTATCATGTCCACATAATTCAATGGTGGCAATTATCATGTCCACATAATTCAATAATAATCCGCAGAACTTCTGTCTGCACAATAATTCATTCGAGGAATGTTTTGCTTGTGTCTATCTCGTCAAACATTTTATAAAAGCATTTCATGTATTCGCAGTTCAAAATATATTTCAAAAGCATTTAATAAAGCAGTTGTAAAAACAGCGCATGTATTCTCAGTCCCAAAAATGTAAAGAGTAAAAGGGAATCAAATGAACTCACGATACGATATTTTGTAGTAAAAATATGCATACGACGATACTGAACAATGCAGGGTTGGCCTCGGATTCACGAACCTATATTAGTTGTATATATTAAAACGTATAATGAACATATGATGGCATTCATACTAGGTTATATATATTAATTATTTAATATATTACTTAGTTGAAATATTAATGTATTTATTGTTTCTAATCTTATATATATCTATATATATTATTTTTATATCAAAGTAGTAATTTAGATTTACTTATGATATATTAATAATTGTATATTTCTATATAAATATCTTTTGTTTGTAAAAATAATAGTTATAATAATACTAAAATAATTTGTAGTGATACTAATGACAATATTATTAATAATAGTAATACTAATAACATAATAATAATAATAATAATAATAATAATAATAATAATAATAATAATAATAATAATAATAATAATAATAATAATAATAATAATAATAATAATAATAATAATAATAATAATAATGGTAATGGTAATTGTAATACTACCTCAAGGAAGTAATCCTTTAAAAAAAATGTCCAAGTCCGGGTTTGAACCCGCGACCTCCCGCTAACCTGATAATACTCCTAAAAATAAAACGCGTTGCCAAGGCTCGAACTCGAGACCTCTCAATTAAACACCAACACCCATAACCACGCTTCTGTCTTTACCTTTCTGAAATAATAAGGATTTAAATCCTTTTAACCCTTTTTTCTATTTTCCCATTTCCTTCAAAACTAAACCCATAACTATTTATCTTCACCTTTATCCTACATAACTAAAATCATTATCATCTCCAACCTATATCATTCTTCATCTTCATTTATTCTCGATCATCATCTTCATCATAATATCCATCATCGAGCCATATTATCACCATCACTTTTTATCATAATCATAATCATAATCATAATCATAATCATAATCATAATCATAATCATAATCATAATCATAATCATAATCATAAGCATAATCATAATCATAATCATAATCATAATCATAATCACCTTCGTGATCATAATCATCGACATCATCATCTTCTTTATTAATATTAATACCGCCTCACCATCTTTATTCTTTTTCTTAATCTACCCGTTTACTTCCTTCGTTCATATAAAAAAATATAGAAAATAGTTTTTCTGCTGCAACCAAATTGTGGCCATCCGGCCCAACTAATATGGCAGTCCAAATATAAAAGAAAAACAAAACGGCCCAACAGGAAACAAAAGTTTCAGCCCAACTATACACTAGCCCAACAACAAAATTATTCAAATACGGTTTTATTACTCGACTAATAAAGGAATCCTAAATAAAAAAAAATAGCTCACGATTATTTATCAAGTGGGGTTAGGTATTTGGGAGTTGTCGGCCATAAAGGAAGGTTATATTTAAAACGTGCAGTAGATCATAATATCAATTGCAAATTTAAATGATGAAATTATTGTGGTTGATTGGGTTAAAGATAAAACAGAAGGAGAACAACAATAGAAAGCCGATGCAGGTTGTGATGGTAGTTTCAACGAAAAAAGTAAAACATCAAACATAATTGTATACGCGCAGCCGTTCTACGTGGGTCTCGAATAACAGAAAATAGAAACAGAAAACTTATGGCTGCAGTATATGGCGAGTTGAGTGGTGTTGGATGGTGATAAAAAAAATATAATCGAGCAAGGCGATTTGACAGTTTTCATGGTGATACGGTGATATAGTGTATCGATGATGGATGAGCTTAGTGACGGGCGAAACAGAAACGTTAAGTGATGGTTGGTGTTGTTGGGTGGTGATCATGATATGGTGGTGATGATTGAGGTGGAGTGGCGATGGCATGGGTGGTGATTGTTTATTCACGAAGAATTTGAGAGAAGAAAGAGAGATAAAGAGATGGAAGGTTTACGGAGGTGATGTTGGATTTGTTTAGATCGAACACTAAACAGGTATGATAGTTGCAGCAGAGTTATTAGCATCCCTAGTGAGTTATGATGTGGTGGATGTTTGTGCTTCAAATATTAATTTGTGTAGTCTGTTTGTAACATAAATCGATAGATGTTTGTGTGGATTTATTCTTGATCCGATAAAGAGTAATGATTTTATTGATCGAGTAGTATTTTGGGTGTTCAACGAGCAGTGATCAACACGAAGTCAGATAGTAACAGTAGTATATTATAAGATGACGATGATGTTCATAAGATAATAAGAGTTATGGAGATATGGTTAGAAAATGATAAATGGTGTTGGTAGTTTTGTGTTGGGTTCACTTGTAGCAAAAATAGAAGGAAAGAAAGAAAAGAAAAGTGGTGGATAAGTGAAAACTTCATGATGATGATTATGCATTGGACTTGATATATACATCATGTTGGTCTGTTGCCAAAGAAAAAAAAATGACTTACATTTACAGGTCATATGCTAATAATTGGATAGAAAATATATATAATATTGTAAACGTGAATGTGAGCTAGTATTTGTCAAAATTATTGGAGACTTTTTGGCACTCCATTATGAACATCCATATGAAATCAAAAAGGTGAATAGGATGTGGTTGGTTGTATTCGTCTGCAACTTTCCACTCAATATATATAAATCTATATATTTTCTCACTTGTTCAATCAAACAAACCGCCATCTTTGTTTCTATGTTGCAAATCATAGAGTAAAATAATTCGAGTTAACATGTAGGTAACGTGTGTGTGTGGTGTGTCTAGTTGTACAAAAGAAGGAGTATTGTATAGATAAATTATATGTATGGATATGAATATGTATTTATATAATATTGATAAATTAAAGTGGTAAACATGAATATAACACAATTTCAACTTCCACGATTTAAAAGTGAGTCACCACTTCATTTGTTTTCAAAACTCATATGATCACAAGTTGTCTAAATCCTTGACAAATTTTATAGCAAAAGAAGAAACGATGTAACATCAATTGTCATACCCCCAAATAGGGCCGGGGTAATATGACTTCACAATATCACAACACAAGTATGTATAAACGAGAACGACTCTATATGAGACGTTTTTAATATAAACCAATGTATTAAAACAGCGGAAAGCACTAAGTCATTACAATTGTATACTGTAATGTTCTAATGCAATAATATGAATGTATATATGCGGACTCCAAAAGCAGCAAAGTCGAAATAGCAAATAATCTTTAGCAATCTTCACCTGAGACAAAACATGCTTAAAGTGTCAACTAAAATGGTTGAGTGAACAACATAGGTTTAATATATATAATTTTAGACCACAAGATTTAGTTATCAAAAGTAAATGCTGAAGTTATGATATCGAGACGTAAACAAAGTTACCCCAGGACACCTTGAACTGTCAGTGTCGTTTAATCATTATTATGTAACCAAAGACCAACGGTCAAATGGTTAGAGACGTCACTCTCAATAGCGCTATTCACAATAACTAAGCTTGCCTTTATACGTAGTAATTAACGATATCATGGTAGGGATTTAGCATGAATCAAAGCATGTGAGCACAGTTAAACAGTTTTCGGGTACTTGTGTCTAAGCGTAAAACAGTTTGAAAGCAAGCATGTGTCTCGCCCCATAAGTTCAAAATAAGTAATAGAGAAAGTTAAAAAGTGAGGCTATGAAGTTCACCTTAATAGCAGGTAGATATTCCACGCAAGTAATAAGAACGGAGTATGAAATCGGAGATCTCAACCTAGAGATATAATGTTCGATTAGTTAATGTCTAATAGATATAAGTTTGTTTATTAATATAGTAAACTATATTAACAGTGACCATTTTTCAAGAAAAGTTATATTTATATAAGTGATATTATACTTAGTGTACTTAAGTGTTACTATATAGATAAGTGTATAGGTTATACTAATTATAGTATTATTATTTAATTAATCAACTATTGTATATACTTATCTTTATATGTTACATATATAAATATACACCTATGTGATACATACATATATATGCTTTATTATTATCATACATGCATGTGTTCATTACTATATGAATATATATATATATATATATATATATATATATATATATATATATATATATATATATATATATATATATATATATATATATATATATATATAGTAGTTGTATGTGTTACATATATAATAGTGTAAGATGGTACATACACATATACTTATTACTTTTCTTATTATTAGGTTTACTAACTTATAATAATACTTACAAAGTACACATTCATACATACATACACACGTACATATACATACATATATACACATACATATACACGTATGTATATACTTGCATATATACACATACATATACACGTACAATATATACATGTACATACGTACGTATGCATGCATGCATGCACGTACACCATGATCATAAATACTTTACTAATCCGTAATCATTACCTTTTATCATAAACCTAACCTAATCACCTTCATTAACTCTAATCCTTATTATCCATATGTATTATTTAAACTTATAACCCTAATCTTTATTACATAAACAATTTCTTTTCATAATCTATATCATAATCATTATTACCTCATTAATCATTAACACATAATAAGTACCCATGTTCAATCTTTAACTTACTAACTTGGTTACCATTATTAACAATAATCTTTACTAACCCTATTACATGAAATCATAAACCTCATATTTGGATTAACCATATTATTAACATAACCCTATTTCATTATTCATAACATCTTTAACATAAAATCATAATTTTAACATATCCTTACTAACTATTTAATAACTTTTTACATAAAATCATAACTTTTATTCCTACATGATTCATTAACTAGTTTATCTTTTATCAATCATAACTAATTCATAACACTTTTAGGTTTAACAATCTTATTACTCCATAATTATAATTCATACTTGTTATCATCTTTTAAATTTTACAACTAGTTTATTATCATACATCTTTAACATAAAATCATAACTTCCTATTAACAACTAATTATATTACTTGATCAAATTCTTTACCATTAATCATTATACAATACACAATACTTATTAATATACTTATAAGTAATTGATTTAAACACATAATGACTAGGGTTAAAAGGCTACCTTAAGCAAGATTGGATACAAGGTTTGATGATGATGCGAATGTGCAAAAAATAGAAACAAGTGGCAGCAATAACCGACCCAATACAGGTCTTCTTGGGTCAGGTTAAACTTGACAGAAACCACAATAGGTAGCAGCAGGTTTAGCACGTAACTATTCGATCAAAACCTAAGGGTTTTCTTGGGCTGTTTGATCGACAAAAAGACAGAAACAAACAACAATTAATCAATCATAAATGGCCTGTTGTGGATCGAATAAAGCAGCAGGACAGGAGCAAACTTATAAGATTTTTGGACTGTCTTTGTTGCACAGATAATCAGCAGAAACAGGAAGCAGAAAATGCAAGCAAATTTGCAGCAAGTTGGAGGGTTTCTTGAACCCGTTTGATCACGAACAGAAGCAGGAATAGGATGCATGTTTGAAGGCTGTGATTGTGGTGGTGTTTCGTGAATGCAGTTGGGATGTTGTGGGGATTTTAGTCGACTGGATAAGGAGGGAAAGCAGGATAGAGTGTCGACTGAATTGCAGGAGTATACGTGGTGATTTAATATGGAAAATCACGATGGTTATATAGATAGAGTGAGTTTCCTAATTGCATTCAACTTCTTGGAGATCAAGGAAGGTATTTGAGTTAAATTAGAATTTGGAAACTTAAGGATCAAGTTAATAAACTCCTACAGAAAGCTGCAGCCGAATTGCTTGTGATATATTTACTTATTTTTTTTACGGCATTACTAAATTATAGAAGTATTTATATTTCTCTTTTTTAATTATTATTATTATTATTAATTATTAATATTGTAAATATTAGGGTTACATTTATTTAAATACATCTTATTTATTTATTAGCCCCTAATCTTTTATAAATTTTATTTTTTCCAATTAGTTTACATATTAATTTGTATAGTTTATTTCATGTCACTTTTAAGTATTAGTATATAGTTTATATTTTTTTTTAAGTACTAGAGTTAGGGTTTATTATTTAATATTAAATGGTATTAGGGTTTTGTAATAAATATGTATGGTTTGGTTTAGGGTTAATATTAATTACGATCATTTAATGAAAGTATAAATGTTCGTTTTTCGACATGGATAACAACCCTAAATCGATTACACGCAGGAACAAATGAAAAACCCTAAGGGTATTTTGTAAATTTCATGATGAAAAAATGAGGGTTGTTATAGTACCTCCCCGTTAATTTAAACTTTGTCCCGAAGTTTCAGTAAGACTTCTCGGATGTATTAACATTTGAGAATAGATGGGGATATTTCCGCTACATCCGGTATTCACATTCCCAGGTATACTCGGGGCCTCTACATGAATTCCAACGGATCTTAACAACCAGAATAGAGCTTTGTTTCAAACGTTTAACCTCACGATCCACAACTTCTATAGGTTTTTCGATAAAGTGAAATTAATGCGAAGATCATTCAAGGGAATAACGAGTATGTCGTCAGCAAGACACTTTTTAAGATTCGAGATGTGAAATGTATGAACTTTATTTAACAGGAAGTGTTGAGTAAGAATTATCATTCGGTCATCGTTTTGTTAGAGCAAAGTCTACACTTAATTACAGCGGGGATCTATTTGAGTGAGAGCTGATGTTGCATGAAATTTTGGCTAAAAGAGCCTAGGTGATTAAAATATCTAGTCCTATGGACTTCATCCATGACTAGTTCTCGAAAAATTTCTGAATAGCGGCGATTTTTATAGGATCGACATGTATTCCTTCACTATTAACTACATGTCTAAGGAATTGTACGATTTGTAGCCAAAGTTCACATTCGGAAAAACTTGACATACAGTTGTTCCTTCTTTAAGAGCTCTAGAATCAATCGCAAATGTTGCTCATGTTCTTTCTCGTTCTTGAAGTAGATTAAGATGTCATCAATGAAGACTATTACGAATTTATCAAGATAGGGTTTGCATGCATGGTTCATAAGATCCATGAATACAGCAGGAGTATTGGTTAAACCAAAAGGCATGACAAGAAACTCATAATGTCTATAACGAGTTAGGAAGGGAGTCTTAGAAACATCAGCTTCCTCGACTCTTAATTGATGATAACTCGACCTAGATAAATCTTCAAATAGATACTTAACCCTTGCAGTTGGTCAAACAGGTCATCAACACGCGGAAGTAGATAACGATGGTTAGCTTGTTGAGTTCTCGGTAATCAATACACATTCTCAACGTGCCATCTTTCTTCTTGACAAATATAACGGGTGATCCTCACGGAGGCAAGCTAAGACGAATGAAACCTTTCTCCAAAATCTCTTGGAGTTGGCTGGATGATTCCTTCATTTCAGGTGGAGCTAATCGGTATGATACCTAAGCAATAGGTACAGCACCGGGCGTGGATAATTGACAAGTGAAGGATATATAATATCTAGTGTTGATATTTTTAGTTGACAATATAGTGATAAGGAGTAGGTAACGGTACACAATGGTCCTAAGGTTGATCAAATCTTATTTCCATCATGATCCATTAGGATTTCTGCATGACTTATCATAATATAACTACGTTGATCAAGTGTCGATATATTATTCTAAATCATACTTTTATCACTCCATAAAGTTACTACTATGTCATCTAGTCAATATTCATCTTCTTCGAGGTGAATAATTTTATGGAAAATAAATGAAAAGAAAATAACATCATTCATTCATTTAAAAGAAAATAACTTGAGTAATACAGAAACTTAACGAAATTTTCCAAAATATAAAAGTACTAAATGGTAATATAAAGAACACTATGATAATGAGAAAATTTAAATGTCTCTAGTGGTTTCCAAAAACTCTTCATTGTGCCTCTTCCACTTCTTCCTCATTATTCCGAACATTGATTTTTGAAATGCCCTACTCCTCCGCAGTTATAGCAAGTAGGAACGGTTACATTTGCTGGAGTTTTGATTGATGGGATAACAAATCTACACTTCTTGGCTATGTGACCCACCTTCTCACACTTGGTGCACTTGGCCTTACACCATTCCTCATGATGTTTCTCACATCTCTTGCAATAAGGACGTTTTCCTTTATACAACTTGTTGAATTTGCTTTTAAAATTTTCTTGCCCCATTCCTTCTCTTTTCCTTTTTGCATCTTCTTTCTCCTTATGTTTGTCGACAAAATAGCTTGCCATGCAAGAAGCTTCTTGTATGGTCCCCGGGTTCTCCAAAATAACATCTCTTCGGACTTCACTAGGCAATCCATTGATGTAGCATTGGATCCCTAGATACTTGGGAGTAGCCATGAGAGCAAACTCTTGAAATCGGTTGGTGTAGCTCATGAGATCAGCATTCACCATTTCTATATTACTGAGCCCAGTTCTTTCAGTACTCTTGTATGTAGGGGGCGGGTAGCTTATAAAATTTGATGAGAACAAATAGTCGATAGGTTTCGCGGTATGCCTTTGTTGCCATTGCCTTGAACAGAGGACTCACACTTGGATTCTTCCTCAACTTCTTCTTCTTCAATTCTCTCCTCCACAAACTCTTTTTCCTCGTCATCCCCATCATAGTTATCATTAGTGTTGGATTCTTCCAAATGAGGGTAGTGTGGTGGACTAGTAGGGACATAGTTTGGGTGAGTTGGTGAAAATGGCGGGGAAACAGGTCCATAAGTCGGTGTGTGGACAGATCTTTCAGAGTAGGATCCATCGGACTCGTTGTCGGAGATGATGATCGGGCTATTGCGAGACATCCTAAATGAATTGAAAGAGAGAGGATTAGGTAGGTTCTAAAGATGACGCAAAAGCACGAATAAAATGTAAGGGAAAAATGCACTAGAACTAAAACAGGAAAGGTTATAGTCCTATAGATTGCTAAGGCACCTAACTAACACATAAGGCACACATAGAATGCAATCCTGGTTCTCTATAACAACCTGGCTTTGATACCACTCTGTCATACCCCCAAATAGGGCCGGGGTAATATGACTTCACATTATCACAACACAAGTATGTATAAACGAGAACGACTCTATATGAGATGTTTTTAATATAAACCAATGTATTAAACAGCGGAAAGCACTAAGTCATTACAATTGTATACTTTATTGTTCTAATGCAATAATATGAATGTATATATGCGGACTCCAAAAGCAGCAAAGTCGAAATAGCAAATAATCTTTAGCAATCTTCACCTGAGACAAAACATGCTTAAAGTGTCAACCAAAATGGTTGAGTGAACAACATAGGTTTAATATATATAATTTTAGACCACAAGATTTAGTTATCAAAAGTAAATGCTGAAGTTATGATATCGTGACGTAAACAAAGTTACCCCAGGACACCTTGAACTGTCAGTGTCGTTTAATCGTTATTATGTAACCAAAGACCAACGGTCAAATGGTTAGAGACATCACTCTCAATAGCTTTATTCACAATAACTAAGCTTGCCTTTATACGTAGCAATTAACGATATCATGGTAGGGATTTAGCATGAATCAAAGCATGTCAGCACAGTTAAACAGTTTTCGGGTACTTGTGTCTAAGCGTAAAACAGTTTGAAAGCAAGCATGTGTCTCACCCCAAAAGTTCAAAATAAGTAATAGAGAAAGTTAAAAAGTGGGGCTATGACGTTCACCTTAATAGCAGGTAGATATTCCACGCAAGTAATAAGAACGGAGTATGAAATCGGAGATCTCAACCTAGAGATATAATGTTCGATTAGTTAATGTCTAATAGACATAAGTTTATTTATTAATATAGTAAACTATATTAACAGTGACCATTTGTGAAGAAAATTTATATTTATATAAGTGATATTATACTTAGTGTACTTAAGTGTTACTATATAGATAAGTGTATAGGTTATACTAATTATAGTATTATTATTTAATTAATCAACTATTGTATATACTTATCTTTATATGTTACATATATAAATATACACCTATGTGATACATACATATATATGCTTTATTATTATCATACATGCATGTGTTCATTACTATATGATATATATATATATATATATATATATATATATATATATATATATATATATATATATATATATAGTAGGTGTATGTGTTACATATATAATAGTGTAAGATGGTACATACACATATACTTATTACTTTTCTTATTATTAGGTTTACTAACTTATAATAATACTTACAAAGTACACATTCATACATACATACACACGTACATATACATACATATATACACATACATATACACGTATGTATATACTTGCATATATACACATACATATACACGTATAATATATACATGTACATACGTACGTATGCATGCATGCATGCACGTACACCATGATCATAAATACTTTACTAATCCGTAATCATTACCTTTTATCATAAACCTAACCTAATCACCTTCATTAACTCTAATCCTTATTATCCATATGTATTATTTAAACTTATAACCCTAATCTTTATTACATAAACAATTCCTTTTCATAATCTATATCATAGTCATTATTATCTCATTAATCATTAACACATAATAAGTACCCATGTTCAATCTTTAACTTACTAACTAGGTTACCATTATTAACACTAATCTTTACTAACCCTATTACATGAAATCATAAACCTCATATTTGGATTAACCATATTATTAACATAACCCTATTTCATTATTCATAACATCTTTAACATAAAATCATAATTTTAACATATCCTTACTAACTAGTTAATAACTTTTTACATAAAATCATCACTTTTATTCCTACATGATTCATTAACTAGTTTATCTTTTATCAATCATAACTAATTCATAACACTTTTAGGTTTAACAATCTTATTACTCCATAATTATAATTCATACTTGTTATCATCTTTTAAATTTTACAACTAGTTTATTATCATACATCTTTAACATATAATCATAACTTCCTATTAACAACTAATTATATTACTTGATCAAATTCTTTACCATTAATCATTATACAATACACAATACTTATTAATATACTTATAAGTAATTGATTTAAACACATAATGACTAGGGTTAAAAGGCTACCTTAAGCAAGATTGGATACAAGGTTTGATGATGATGCGAATGTGCAGAAAACAGAAACAAGTGGCAGCAATAACCGACCCAATACAGGTCTTCTTGGGTCAGGTTAAACTCGACAGAAACAGCAACAGGTAGCAGCAGGTTTAGCAAGTAATTTTTCGATCAAACCTAAGGGTTTTCTTGGGCTGTTTGATCGACAAAAAGACAGAAACAAACAAAAATTAATCAATCATAAATGGCCTGTTGTGGATCGAATAAAGCAGCAGGACAGGAGCAAACTTACAAGATTTTTGGACTGTCTTTGTTGCACAGATAATCAGCAGAAACAGGAAGTAGAAAATGCAAGCAAAGTTGCAGCAAGTTGGAGGGTTTCTTGAACCTGTTTGATCACGAACAGAAGCAGGAATAGGATGCAAGTTTGAAGGCTGTGATTGTGGTGGTGTTTCGTGAATGCAGGTGGGATGTTGTGGGGATTTTAGTCGACTGAATAAGGAGGGAAAGCAGGATAGAATGTCGACTGAATTGCAGGAGTATACATGGTGATTTAATCTGGAAAATCACGATGGTTATATAGATAGAGTGAGTTTCCTAATTGCATTCAACTTCTTGGAGATCAAGTAAGGTATTTAAGTTAAACTAGAATTTGCAAACTTAAGGATCAAGTTAATAAACTCCTACAGAAAGCTGCAGCCGAATTGCTTGTGATATATTTACTTATTTTTTTACGGCATTACTAAATTATAGAAGTATTTATATTTCTTTTTTTAATTATTATTATTATTATTAATTATTAATATTGTAAATATTAGGGTTACATTTATTTAAATACATCTTATTTATTTATTAACCCCTAATCTTTTATAAATTTTATTTGTTCCAATTAGTTTACATATTAATTTGTATAGTTTATTTCATGTCACTTTTAAGTATTAGTATATAGTTTATATTATTGTTTATTAAGTACTAGGGTTAGGGTTTATTATTTAATATTAAATGGTATTAGGGTTTTGTAATTAATAGGTATGGTTTGGTTTAGGGTTAATATTAATTACGATCATTTAATGAAAGTATAAATGTTCGTTTGTCGACATGGATAACAACCCTAAATCGATTACACGCAGGAACAAATGAAAAACCCTAAGGGTATTTTGGAAATTTCATGATGAAAAAATGAGGGTTGTTATAGTACCTCCCCGTTAATTTAAACTTCGTCCTGAAGTTTCAGTAAGACTTCTCGGATGTATTAACGTTTGAGAATAGATGGGGATATTTCCGCTTCATCCGGTATTCACGTTCCCAGGTATACTCGGGGCCTCTACTTGAATTCCAATGGATCTTAACAACCAGAATAGAGCTTTGTTTCAAACCTTTAACCTCACGATCCACAACTTCTATAGGTTTTTCGATGAAGTGAAATTAATGCGAAGATCATTCAAGGGAATAACGAGTATGTCGTCAGCAAGACACTTTTTAAGATTCGAGATGTGAAATGTATGAACTTTATTTAACAGGAAGTGTTGACTAAGAATTATCATTCGGTGATCGTTTTGTTAGAGCAAAGTCTACACTTAATTACAGCGGGGATCTATTTGAGTGAGAGCTGATGTTGCATGAAATTTTGGCTAAAAGAGCCTAGGTGATTAAAATATCTAGTCCTATGGACTTCATCCATGACTAGTTCTCGAAAAATTTCTGAATAGCGGTGATTTTTATAGGATCGACATGTATTCCTTCACTATTAACTACATGTCTAAGGAATTGTACAATTTGTAGCCAAAGTTCACATTCGGAAAAACTTGACATACAGTTGTTCCTTCTTTAAGAGCTCTAGAATCAATCGCAAATGTTTCTCATGTTCTTTCTTGTTCTTGAAGTAGATTAAGATGTCATCAATGAAGACTATTACGAATTTATCAAGATAGGGTTTGCATGCATGGTTCATAAGATCCATGAATACAGCAGGAGTAGTGGTTAAACCAAAAGGCATGACAAGAAACTCATAATGTCTATAACGAGTTAGGAAGGGAGTCTTAGAAATATCAGCTTCCTCGACTCTCAATTGATGATAACTCGACCTAGATAAATCTTCAAATAGATACTTAACCCTTGCAGTTGGTCAAACAGGTCATTAATACGCTGAAGTAGATAATGATGGTTAGCTTGTTGAGTTCTCGGTAATCAATACACATTCTCAACATGCCATCTTTCTTCTTGACAAATATAATGGGTGCTCCTCATGGAGGCAAGCTAAGACGAATGAAACCTTTCTCCAAAAGCTCTTGGAGTTGGCTGGATGATTCCTTCATTTCGGGTGGAGCTAATCGGTATGATACCTAAGCAATAGGTACAGCACTGGGCGTGGATAATTGACAAGTGAAGGATATATAATATCTAGGGTTGATATTTTTAGTTGACAATATAGTGATAAGGAGTAGGTAACGGTACACAATGGTCCTAAGGTTGATCAAATCTTATTTCCATCATGATCCATTAGGATTTCTGCAAGACTTATCATAATATAACTACGTTGATCAAGTGTCATTATATTATTCTAAATAAAACTTTTATCACTCCATAAAGTTACTACTATGTCATCTAGTCAATATTCATCTTCTTCGAGGTGAATAATTTTATGGAAAATAAATGAAAAGAAAATAACATTATTCATTCATTTAAAAGAAAATAACTAGAGTATTACAGAAACTTAACGAAATTTTCCAAAATATAAAAGTACTAAATGGTAATATAAAGAACACTATGATAATGAGAAAATTTAAATGTCTCTAGTGGTTTCCAAAAACTCTTCATTGTGCCTCTTCCACTTCTTCCTCATTATTCCGAACATTGATTTTTGAAATGCCCTACTCCTCCACAGTTATAGCAAGTAAGAACGGTTACATTTGCTGGAGTTTTGATTGATGGGATAACAAATCTACACTTCTTGGCTATGTAACCCACCTTCTCACACTTGGTGCACTTGGCCTTACACCATCCCTCATGATATTTCTCACATCTCTTGCAATAAGGACGTTTTCCTTTATACAACTTGTTGAATTTTCTTTTAAAATTTTCTTGCCCCATTCCTTCTCTTTTCCTTTTTGCATCTTCTTTCTCCTTATGTTTGTCGACAAAATAGCTTGCCATGCAAGCAGCTTCTTGTATGGTCCCCGGGTTCTCCAAAATAACATCTCTTCGGACTTTACTAGGCAATCCATTGATGTAGCATTGGATCCCTAGATACTCGGGAGTAGCCATGAGAGCAAACTCTTGAAATCAGTTGGTGTAGCTCATGAGATCAGCATTCACCATTTCTATATTACTGAGCCCAGTTCTTTCAGTACTCTTGTATGTAAGGGGCGGGTAGCTTATAAAACTTTGATGAGAACGAATAGTTGATAGGTTTCGCGGTACGCCTTTTTTGCCATTGCCTTGAACAGAGGACTCACACTTGGATTCTTCCTCAACTTCTTCTTCTTCTTCAATTCTCTCCTCCACAAACTCTTCTTCCTCGTCATCTCCATCATAGTTATCATTAGTGTGGGATTCTTCCAAATGAGGGTAGTGTGGTGGACTAGCAGGGACATAGTTTGGGTGAGTTGGTGAAAATGGCGGGGAAACGGGTCCATAAGTCGGTGTGTGGACAGATCTTTCGGAGTAGGATCCATCGGACTCATTGTCAGAGATGATGATCGAGCTATTGCGAGACATCCTAAATGAATTGAAAGAGAGAGGATTAGGTAGGTTCTAAAGATGACGCAAAAGCACGAATAAAATGTAAGGGAAAAATGCACTAGAGCTAAAACAGGAAAGGTTATAGTCCTATAGATTGCTAAGGCACCTAACTAACACATAAGGCACACATAGAATGCAATCCTGGTTCTCTATAACAACCTGGATCTGATACCACTCTGTCATACCCCCAAATAGGGCTGGGGTAATATGACTTCACAATATCACAAAACAAGTATGTATAAATGAGAACGACTCTATATGAGACGTTTTTAATATAAACCAATGTATTAAAACAGTGGAAAGCACTAAGTCATTACAATTGTATACTTTAATGTTCTAATGCAATAACATGAATGTATATATGCGGACTCCAAAAGCAGCAAAGTTGAAATAGCAAATAATCTTTAGCAATCTTTACCTGAGACAAAACATGCTTAAAGTGTCAACCAAAATGGTTGAGTGAACAACATAGGTTTAATATATATAATTTTAGACCACAAGATTTAGTTATCAAAAGTAAATGCTGAAGTTATGATATCGAGACGTAAACAAAGTTACCCCAGGACACCTTGAACTGTCAGTGTCGTTTAATCATTATTATGTAACCAAAGACCAACGGTCAAATGGTTAGAGACGTCACTCTCAATAGCGCTATTCACAATAACTAAGCTTGCCTTTATACGTAGTAATTAACGATATCATGGTAGGGATTTAGCATGAATCAAAGCATGTGAGCACAGTTAAACAGTTTTCGGGTACTTGTGTCTAAGCGTAAAACAGTTTGAAAGCAAGCATGTGTCTCACCCCAAAAGTTCAAAATAAGTAATAGAGAAAGTTAAAAAGTGGGGCTATGAAGTTCACCTTAATAGCAGGTAGGTATTAAACGCAAGTAATAAGAACGGAGTATGAAATCGGAGATCTCAACCTAGAGATATAATGTTCGATTAGTTAATGTCTAATAGACATAAGTTTGTTTATTAATATAGTAAACTATATTAACAGTGACCATTTGTCAAGAAAATTTATATTTATATAAGTGATATTATACTTAGTGTACTTAAGTGTATCTATAGAGATAAGTGTATAGGTTATACTAATTATAGTATTATTATTTAATTAATCAACTATTATATATACTTATCTTTATATGTTACATATATAAATATACACCTATGTGATACATACGTATATATGCTTTATTATTATCATACATGCATGTGTTCATTACTATATGATATATATATATATATATATATATATATATATATATATATATATATATATATATATATATATATATATATATATATATATATATATATATATAGTAGGTGTATGTGTTACATATATAATAGTGTAAGATGGTACATACACATATACTTATTACTTTTCTTATTATTAGGTTTACTAACTTATAATAATACTTACAAAGTACACATTCATACATACATACACACGTACATATACATACATATATACACATACATATACACGTATGTATATACTTTTATATATACACATACATATACACGTATAATATATACATGTACATACGTACGTATACATGCATGCATGCACGTACACCATGATCATAAATACTTTACTAATCCGTAATCATTACCTTTTATCATAAACCTAACCTAATCACCTTGATTAACTCGAATCCTTATTATCCATATGTATTATTTAAACTTATAACCCTAATCTTTATTACATAAACAATTCCTTTTCATAATCTATATCATAATCATTATTATCTCATTAATCATTAACACATAATAAGTACCCATGTTCAATCTTTAACATACTAACTAGGTTACCATTATTAACACTAATTTTTACTAACCCTATTACATGAAATCATAAACCTCATATTTGGATTAACCATATTATTAACATAACCCTATTTCATTATTCATAACATCTTTAACATAAAATCATAATTTTAACATATCCTTACTAACTAGTTAATAATTTTTACATAAAATCATAACTTTGATTCCTACATGATTCATTAACTAGTTTATCTTTTATCAATCATAACTAATTCATAACACTTTTAGGTTTAACAATCTTATTACTCCATAATTATAATTCATACTTGTTATCATCTTTTAAATTTTACAACTAGTTTATTATCATACAACTTTAACATAAAATCATAACTTCCTATTAACAACTAATTATATTACTTGATCAAATTCTTTACCATTAATTATTATACAAGACACAATACTTATTAATATACTTATAAGTAATTGATTTAAACACATAATGAATAGGGTTAAAAGGCTACCTTAAGCAAGATTGGATACAAGGTTTAATGATGATGCGAATGTGCAGAAAACCGAAACAAGTGGCAGCAATAACTGACCCAATATAGGTCTTCTTGGGTCAGGTTAAACTCGACAGAAATAGCAACAGGTAGCAGCAGGTTTAGCAAGCAACTATTCGATCAAACCTAAGGGTTTTCTTGGGCTGTTTGATCGACAAAAAGACAGAAAAAAACAACAATTAATCAATCATAAATGGCCTGTTGTGGATCGAATAAAGCAGCAGGACAGGTGCAAACTTACAAGATTTTTGGACTGTCTTTGTTGCACAGATAATCAGCAGAAACAGGAAGCAGAAAATGTAAGCAAAGTTACAGCAAGTTGGAGGGTTTCTTGAACCCGTTTGATCACGAACAGAAGCAGGAATAGGATGCAAGTTTGAAGGTTGTGATTGTGGTGGTGTTTCGTGAATGCAGGTGGGATGTTGTGGGGATTTTAGTCGACTGAATAAGGAGGGAAAGCAGGATAGAATGTCGACTGAATTGCAGGAGTATACGTGGTGATTTAATCTGGAAAATCACGATGGTTATATAGATAGAGTGAGTTTCCTAATTGCATTCAACTTCTTGGAGATCAAGGAAGGTATTTGAATTAAACTAGAATTTGGAAACTTAAGGATCAAGTTAATAAACTCCTACAGAAAGCTGCAGCCGAATTGCTTGTGATATATTTACTTAATTTTTTTACGGCATTACTAAATTATAGAAGTATTTATATTTCTTTTTTTTAATTATTATTATTATTATTAATTATTAATATTGTAAATATTAGGGTTACATTTATTTAAATACATCTTATTTATTTATTAGCCCCTAATCTTTTATAAATTTTATTTGTTCCAATTAGTTTACATATTAATTTGTATAGTTTATTTCATGTCACTTTTAAGTATTAGTATATAGTTTATATTATTTTTTTTAAGTACTAGGGTTAGGGTTTATTATTTAATATTAAATGGTATTAGGGTTTTGTAATTAATAGGTATGGTTTGGTTTAGGGTTAATATTAATTACGATCATTTAATGAAAGTATAAATGTTCGTTTGAAGACATGGATAATAACCCTAAATCGATTACACGCAGGAACAAATGAAAAACCCTAAGCGTATTTTGGAAATTTCATGATGAAAAAATGAGGGTTGTTATATCAATATATAAATTTATCTGGTCCAAATTTTAATATAATAAGAAAAATACAGTGCATCATATGGAATAAGATTAATATATGTTAGAGTGTGTTTGGTTGATGTTTTATAATAATATAATCATAATAAAATGATAAATAATATATTAATTAATGATAATAATAATATCAATATCAATACTAATAAAATATAAAAGTAATATGACATATATATACATATATACATATATATACATATATATATATATACATATATATATATATATACATATATATATATACATATATATATATATATATATATATATATGTGTGTGTATCCACATTTATACACATAATATAGTTCGTGAATCGTCGAGAATCGTCAATGGTTAAATGATTTCATGAAACAGTTCAAAGTTTTTGAGACTCAATCTAACAGACTTTGCTTATCGTGTCAAAACCGTATAGATATTAAGTTTAAATTTGATCGGAAATTCCCGGGTCATCACAGTACCTACCCGTTAAAGAAATTTCGTCCCAAAATTTGAGTGAGGTCGTCATGGCTAACAATAAAAATGTTTTCATGATGATATGAGCTATAAATTATAGTTTTATCATTCTTGAGTAATATGGATAAAACAATTCGATTACGCGAAGAGTATAAGTGAAGCTATCACAAAAGAGTGAAATGAGAAAATAAGATTCTTCTTGACTTTTGACGTAGTCAGGGTTGAATTCTGGAATTCAAGGGATTTAAGAAAATCTTCAAAATCTAAAAGATTTGATTCTTTGGGATTTAAGGAAATTAGGATCTCTTTAATTAAATACGCCGATCTGCCTCGATTACTCTGTCTGATATTTCTATTATAAATTAAGCTTTTTCCGTTCCATTATTTTCACCATTCCTATACTTTCTTTCTTAGTTCATACATCCAAGAGATTGTGAAAATGCTTAATCTAGTTATAATTATTGTCCTTATCCTTACTATTGCCACAATCATTCTCCTTTTCTAACTTCCATCGGAGGAATCTGTTTACTTCTACTCTGCCCTTGGGTCATAGTAGTTTTAATTATCCCGTGTCTTTATGTTGCAATAAACATTGATATACACGGTTTGTAATTTTTGTGTTGTTTTCGAGCTTTATATTTCCCCTTATATTTTGGAGTTTCATACTTTTGTTTTCTCTTCCCGACTTTAAGTCAAGCGAATAATGGTCCAGAATTCGTAGATATAGAGTTTCGAATGATTATAATGTTCTAAGAAGGAAAGAACGTGATAGCACGATTTGATTTTTAAATTTATCAACATCACGGAAAATAGAACTATCACGAATACATTTTCTTGATATGTTCAGAAGTTAAGTAGAATGAAAGAGTTATGTAACATGGCACATGATGACGTTATGATCTGTGAACCATCATGTTCCAATAGAACTTCCAGCATGACTTACTGTAATATAATCACATTGGCCAAGCGTCATTATATTATAATAACTCATGCTTCAATTCCCAACACTTCTCCACAATTCATTCATAATTTATACTTAGATTTTACAGCAGTTTCCAATATAATGGAATACAGATAGCAAGAAGAGGCATATAATTTCGGACAAGAATATTTATAAAAATATCCTCAGAAATATCGAAGATATTTATGATGATATTTTGGAATTTCTAAGTTCGAAGATTGATGAAGAAAAAATTTTCGCAAGATTTTAACATGACTTTGGAACAAGATATTTTCTAAAGACTTCGGCGGATCCAGAATTACCTGGATTCTTTGAATATAGGGTTTGGTCCTTGTCTTTGTCCTTGGTCTCCATCATGGTTAGCTCAATCTGTTTTTCAGTACCAAATTTTCTATCGAGCGTTCCCAACACTCCATTCTTTATCAACTCTTGGCCATTTAGGCCATCTACAATTTTTTTACTGTTTCCTCTACATTTACTGCAGCCATATCTGAATCGTCGGTTATCAATCCGAGGTGGTTTCAGGAGAATTGTGTTTTTAGATGATTAAACACTGATGGTAATATGGTGGAATATGAAAGGTTCTTCGGTAACAATAAAAGGGCACGCATATATATCAAAGTTATAATAAAGTTGTTTCGAACGAAAAGTCGAAATTGTCTTGTTGGAGCTGTGATAAAATTTGCTACTTTGAAAGGAGTTATTAAGTTATTTTGGGTAATAATAACACTAGGGAATTAGCACAGCTACGAGTTAAACATTTACTCAGTTTCTGAGAATTTTTCAGGTGCATAACTATATGCATAAATCTTTCCTTCCGTAGACGAAGTGCGGTTGGTTCATCCTCTCGATTGATGTGTTTTCAAGAATTATAAAATGTTTGAACGCAGATTGGAATCGTCAAGATACAAATGAGGTTTAAGATGAAATCAAGTGGCAAACTTGAAGAATTATTTAGTTTCATAAGTTATAAACAGTATTTTAATTCATTTTAATTGTCCAATATTATTCGTCCACAGTCGATAGTCCACAGTTAACAGTCCAATCATTCATATATAGTTTAATATATAATATTCGAATTAATTAATACGTATCGTGACCCGTGTACATGTCTCAGACTCGATCACAACTCAAAGTATATATATTATTGTAGAATCAACCTCAACCCTGTATAGCTAACTCAAACATTACTGCATATAGAGTGTCTATGGTTATTCCAAATAATATGTATATATATATATATATATATATATATATATATATATATATATATATATATATATATATATATATATATGCGTCGATATGATATGTCAAAACCTTGTATACGTGTCCCGATATTTTAAAGTGCGTAAAATAACTAACAAAAATTAAATGATGATAAATAAAATTGCGAGAATATAAATTGCAATAAATAAAATGTAATCAGTTAGCTAGGAACAGTTAGTGTGGATTCTTAACAAAATTTTTCTCGTAGTTAATTTGTTTGTTTCCAACAAATTTTATTTTGTCCAATGTTTTCTTCATTATGCCACTTTTTGGATTCTGATAGGTAAAAATCCAAATATGAAATTGAATGAAAATGGTTATTTTGCGTTAAACAGATACATATATCGGTGGTTGTAAATAGGATAGTAAATGACTGTTGAATCAGATTTGAAAGAACGTACAGTGTAACTTATTAATGTGAAATCTAAATATTCCCCGGGTATTACCTACCCGTTAAAACATTTCCACCATTAACAGTTTGTACAAGAGAATTTTTAATTACAATCTTAATGAAACATATATACATATATGTTTTCTTCAGATGTAGTCAGGGATTTAATGAGTCAATATGATATTAGAATCATTTGATTTACCGTTAGAATAAGAATATATAATCTCTAAGACATTAGAGATTACATAATCATCATGCAGAACGAAGATAAATAATGTAGAACGATTCATAGAACGATAATAATCGACGTATAACACAATGTAGAACGAAGATTATGCTCGAGGTATAGTTTGTGATGTTGAGGCGTGTGTTGCAGATATTGTTGTTGGTGGTACAGGTACTGTTGGTGCTGATGTTGGTGGTGCTGTTGGTGCTTGTAAGTTGTGCACCATATTCTCCAAATTGATTACTCGAGAGCGAAGCTCGTTGACTTCTTCTATTATTCTGGGATGATTGTCGGTCGGAACGAGTGGATGAATAAGGTTTAGAATTGTGGATAGAATATAATCGTGTCGAGATACCCTGGAAATGAGAGAGAAAATGGTGTTTCAGATAGGCTCGCCGGTAAGTGCTTCAGGTTCTTCGTCGAGAGGGAAATTTAGTTGGTGGAAAGTATCGCCCTCTCCTCGTCTCCATTGATTGAGTCGACTACAAACTCAGCAGATGAATTGGGGATGGCTGATTGATTGATTCATTCTGGTGATACCGCTTTCGGAGCTTAGGTGAATATCCATGTCGGAATAGCTGTCAGAATAACTATAGGAATAGCTATCGAAATCTGAGAGACTCGAACTGGTTGAGGGATTCATCCCGTACGATCAGATGAAGGATTTTCGATAAGAAATAGATTATAGGATATAGATTAGTACCCTGCAATACATAATTTACATATGCATATATAATACTAAAATCCCATAAGTTACGGAGGAATCTACGGAAGATGTCAGGCATCGGTAACAATAACAGGTAAGCTAAGATATGAATTAGCAGATATGCTAAGATATAAATTTTGTCTATACACTAATCATGCAATTCATGCTATAAGATGTGTCTAGACTAAGGATGATAAGCAAGTGATTCTCTAAGGATGATAAGCAGGTAATTTTCGACACGAAATGATAAGCAAAACTTTTGACATGCAGACACGGTCGAAGTCAAGACTCACTAATGCATCCTAACAACTATCAGTTAGACACACTAGTGTAAGACCTGGTTGGCTAAGACCACCGCTCTGATACCAACTGAAATGCCCCGTCCTAATCCATCTGGACGAAGTCATCAACATTTGATCCCAGAGCGATGATCGACTCCAAGTAATGTCCTTAAAATGAGCAAATGCATAGCGGAAGATTTCTTTCATACCTGAGAATAAACATGCTTTCAAGTGTCAACTAAAAGGTTGGTGAGTTCATAGGTTTATCTTAAAATAATAAAATTCATCATTTTGATATACCACAAAATTTAAATGCTGCATGGTACAAATGGGCCCGAATCCTATACCCACCTGTAATGTACATGCTATATCTTTTAAATACAGTACATATTTCTCGTGTATAAAACTATTTTCATAAATCATAGTAACCGTACACATATCTTGTGCACAAAAATAACATACACATAACCTGTGTATAAAATCATTCTCTCGATATATAACATTCACATCAACTGGTGGCAATTATCATGTCCACATAATTTAATGGTGGCAATTATCATGTCCACATAATTCAATGGTGGCAATTATCATGTCCACATAATTCAATAATAATCCGCAGAACTTCTGTCTGCACAATATTTCATTCGAGGAATGTTTTTCTTGTGTCTATCTTGTTAAATATTTTATAAAAGCATTTCATATATTCGCAGTTCAAAATATATTTCAAAAGCATTTAATAAAGCAGTTGTAAAAACAACGCATGTATTCTCAGTCCCAAAAATTAAAGAGTAAAAGGGAATCAAATGAACTCACGATACGATATTTTGTAGTAAAAATATGCATACGACGATACTGAACAATGCAGGGTTGGCCTCGGATTCATGAACCTATATCAGTTGTATATATTAAAATGTATAATGAACATATGATGGCATTCATACTAGGTTATATATATAAATTATTTAATATATTACTTAGTTGACATATTAATGTATTTATTGTTTCTAATCTTATATATATCTATATATATTATTTTTATATCAAAGTAGTAATTTAGATTTACTTATGATATATTAATAATTGTATATTTCTATATAAATATCTTTTGTTTGTAAAAATAATAGTTATAATAATACTAAAATAATTTGTAGTGATACTAATGACAATATTATTAATAATAGTAATACTAATAACATAATAATAATAATAATAATAATAATAATAATAATAATAATAATAATAATAATAATAATAATAATAATAATAATAATAATAATAATAATAATAATAATAATAATAATAATAATAATGGTAATGGTAATGGTAATTGGAATACTACCTCAAGGAAGTAATCCTTTAAAAAAAATGTCCAAGTCCGGGTTTGAACCCGCGACCTCCCGCTAACCCGATAATACTCCTAAAAATAAAACGCGTTGTCAAGGCTCGAACTCGAGACCTCTCAATTAAACACCAACACCCATAACCATGCTTCTGTCTTTACCTTTCTGAAATAATAAGGATTTAAATCCTTTTAACCCTTTTTTCTATTTTCCCATTTCCTTCAAAACTAAACCCATAACTATTTATCTTCACCTTTATCCTACATAACTAACATCATTATCATCTCCAACCTATATCATTCTTCATCTTCATTTATTCTCGATCATCATCTTCATCATAATATCCATCATCGAGCCATATTAACACCATCGCTTTTTATCATAATCATAATCACCTTCGTGATCATAATCATCGACATCATCATCTTCTTTATTAATATTAATACCGCCTCACCATCTTTGTTCTTTTTCTTAATCTACCCATTTACTTCCTTCGTTCATATAAAAAAATATAGAAAACAGTTTTTCTGAAGCAACCAAATTGTGGCCATCCGACCCAACTAATATGGCAGTCCAAATATAAAAGAAAAACAAAACGGCCCAACAGGACACAAAAGTTTCATCCCAACTATACACTAGCCCAACAACAAAATTATTCAAATACGGTTTTATTACTCGACTAATAAAGGAATCCTAAATAAATAAAAAAACAGCTCACGATTATTTATCAAGTGGGGTTAGGTATTTGGGAGTTGTCGGCCATAAAGGAAGGTTATATTTAAAACGTGCAGTAGATCATAATATCAATTGCAAATTTAAATGATGAAATTATTGTGGTTGATTGGGTTACAGATAAAACAGAAGGAGAACAACAATAGAAAGCCGATGCAGGTTGTGATGGCAGTTTCAACGAAAAAAGTAAAACAGCAAACACAATTGTATACGAGCAGCCGTTCTACGTGGGTCTCGAATAATAGAAAATAGAAACAGAAAACTTATGGCTGCAGTATATGGCGAGTTGAGTGGTGTTGGATGGTGATAAAAAAAAATATAATCGAGCAAGGCGATTTGACAGTTTTCATGGTGATAAGGTGATATAGTGTATCGATGATGGATGGGCTTAGTGACGGTCGAAACAGAAATGTTAAGCGATGGTTGGTATTGTTGGGTGGTGATCATGATATGGTGGTGATGATTGAGGTGGAGTGGCGATGGCATGGGTGGTGATTGTTTGTTCACGAAGAATTTGAGAGAAGAAAGAGAGATAAAGAGATGGAAGGTTTACGGAGGTGATGTTGGATTTGTTTAGATCGAACACTAAACAGGTATGATAGTTGCAGCAGAATTATTAGCATCCCTAGTGAGTTATGATGTGGTGGATGTTTGTGCTTCAAATATTAATTTGTGTAGTCTGTTTGTAAGATATTATAAGATGACGATGATGTTTGTGATCAACACGAAGTCGGATAGTAACAGTAGTATATTATAAGATGACGATGATGTTCATAAGATAATAAGAGTTATGGAGATATGGTTAGAAAATGATAAATGGTGTTGGTAGTTTTGTGTTGGGTTCACTTGTAGCAAAAATAGAATGAAAGAAAGAAAAGAAAAGTGGTGGATAAGTGAAAACTTCATGATGATGATTATGCATTGGACTTGATATATACATCATGTTGGTCTGTTGCCAAAGATAAAAAAATGACTTACATTTACAAGTCATATGCTAATAATTGGATAGAAAATATATATAATATTGTAAACATGAATGTGAGCTAGTATTTGTCAAAATTATTGGAGACTTTTTGGCACTCCATTATGAACGTCCATATGAAATCAAAAAGGTGAATAGGATGTGGTTGGTTGTATTCGTCTGCAAATTTCCACTCAATATATATAAATCTATATATTTTCTCACTTGTTCAATCAAACAAACCGCCATCTTTGTTTCTATGTTGCAAATCATAGAGTAAAATAATTCGAGTTAACATGTAGGTAACGTGTGTGTGTGGTGTGTCTAGTTGTATGATGTTATGCGAGGTGTATATAAAATAGCTTTATATTTTACTAGGAAAAACTATTAAATACGATACAATTTTACACAAGATATTTATTTATTTATAGAATGGATATACTTAAACCTTGCTACAACACTTATAGGCAGTGTACCTAATCGTACAGTAGTGTAGTTTTTAGTAAGTCCGGTTCGTTCCACAGGGAAATCTTTAAACAAAGCTCAACGCTATATTAGTTTACTTTTATTAAAAATACAAATATATATATAAGTAATATTATTATTATAAAGGGGGGTTTTTACCGTTTAATGACCGGTTTGTCGATTTTAAGACTTTAGTCGCAGTTAAAACCAAATGTAAAATATAAAATAAATACAAGACTTAAATTAAAGCGTAAAGTAAATAACGATAATGAAATTGCGAATAATAAAAGTGCGATAAAATAAACTTACGATAATTAAAAAGTACGATAATTAAAAGTGCGATTAAATAACAATAAATAAAAGTGCGATAATTAGAAGTGCAATTAAATATAAAATAAAGGAAATTAAATATGAAATAAAAGAATTATGCTTATTTAAACTTCTGTAATCATGATGTTTGACGTGTTGATTTTAGTTTTATGCCCATGGGTTAATTGTCCTTTGTCCTGGATTATTTAATATGTCCGTCTGGCTTTTGTCCATAACAGTCCATCAGTCATAAATATAAAGTGCGAGTGTCCTCATCAAATTATTCTTATACCCGAAGTTAAATATTCCAACTAATTGGGGATTCGAATTGTAACAAGGTTTTAATACTTTGTTTAATGAATACACCAGGTTATCGACTGCGTGTAAACCAAGGTTTTACTACTTTGTTAACAATTACACCAATTACACTTGAATGTAATTTCACCCCTGTTTTAATTATTCTAGTGGCTATTAATCCATTCCCGTGTCCGGTTAAATGAACGATTATTCGTACATATAAATACCCCGTCCATCGTGTCCGATCGAGTGTATATGGTAATTTATAGGGACGCCCAATTGTAAATCTTTATATTAACATTAACAAACTATCATTTAGTTAAACAAATATAAAGCCCATTAATAGCCCATAGTCTAATTTCCACAAGTGTCGTTCTTTTGTCCAAACCCCAATTATGGTACAAAGCCCAATTACCCAATTTTAGTAATTAGCCCAACATCATGATTACTTCGTTTTAAATAAGCATAATAATAACTTAGCTACGAGACATTAATATAAAAAGGTTGAACATAACTTACAATGATTAAAAATAGCATAGCGTTACACGGACAGAATTTCGACTTACACCCTTACAACATTCGCTAACATACCCTTATTATTAGAATTATAATTAAAATTAAAATTAAAATATAAATTATATATATATATATATATATATATATATATATATATATATATATATATATATATATATATATATATATCGTATAGATAGAGAGATGAGAGAAATAGAATATGAAAAATGATCAGAATTCGGTTTGCTTTATAGCCAGAGTTGATTTTTGGGGCTCCGCGACTCGCGGAAAAATCCTCTTCAAATTCCGCGAGTCGCGGAGAATGTATTTACAGCTCACACCCTTGGAGTTTCTCTGCCGACGGTTTTATAATATATATATATAATATATATATAATTAATATAATTAATTATATATTATATTATATTTATATGCATAGTTAACTTGTAATTTTTAGTCCGTTGCGTCGAGCGTTAAGAGTTGACTCTGGTCCCGGTTCCGGATTTTCGAACGTCCTCGCGTACAATTTAATATCTTGTACTTTCCGTTTTGAATCTTGTACTTTTGTAATTTCGAGACGTTTCTTATCAATAATTGGAACCTTTTTGATTGTCTTTTGTACTTTTGAGCTTTTTGGTCGTTTGCGTCTTCAATTCGTCGAATCTGTCTTTTGTCTTCACCTTTTATTATACAAACGAATATCACTTGTAAATAGAACAATTGCAACTAAAAGCTTGTCTTTCTTGAGGAATAATGCTATGAAATATATGTTCGTTTTTAGCATTATCAAATATTCCCACACTTGAGCGTTGCTTGTCCTTAAGCAATATCGTCTTGAAATACTAGAATCACTTCTTTATTCTTCACACTTTGTACATCAGTGATTTCTATACGGCGGTATAAACAATGGTATTAACGATATGGTTTACAGTCCCACATGACTATAAAAATTTAGATCCATTAAGGAAATTGGATCTTTATGAAAACATTTGATCTTTTGAAAATTAAATCTAGTTTTTACCCTAGATAAGTTTTCCGGGATAACCCTTTACTGGTGTTTGCAAAATATTTTTGTGGGTTTGGTGGGTTTCAGATTTGAAAATTTTAGCTCAAAACTTGCGGTTTTGTGTCACCCACTTTCTAACCTTGTATTTGGAAAGCAACACATCCAGTTTACTTGTCCCGTATATTACCTTTCGACAAACTACCGTCCGGTTGTAAAGGAAAGCGTTGAACAAGCAACTGTTAAGGCAATGTCCCGTGACATGCTTTTGATTATGGTCTATAACGTGTCAGACGCAATTACTATCCTTGGTAGGAGCAATAGTAAAGCTCACCCTTATAATTTTTCGGCCTGGCACAAGGTCCTGTCTTTGACCATGCTATGCAACCACCGTTCTTACGGTTGACACCCGATTTAGTTCAGGTGACCTAATGAATTCCAGGTGAATTCCTAGGATTTTACGTTCAATGGTAATGAACGCATTGAAAATAGGGTTTTCAGAAAACAAATCGGTTTATAATTTTGATCAAAATATTTTCTCGTTCAAGCTCGAGTTTAGATATCATTGAATTCCATGAGTTTGAATTCTCAATCTTTAAGGTCAATCTCTAGGATTGAGTGATATCAGTCTTAAAAGCTGATTTTTAATCTTTAAGGAGATTATCCTTTCTGGAGATCTGATTCATTAGTCTTATCAAGCTAATTTGCACGGTGCCCCCCCATTGTACGAGATAAATCCTTCTCATGGTTAGGATAAATCTGACCACTTGGCGACCCTGTTTAATGCTGAGGTCCGTGGATTTCCTGCTGATTTTAGTGATGACTTTTCTAGATTTTTCGTCAACCTACAGCTGGTCTGGACGACAACTTCATGACCTAAATCAAGAAGCGCGTTTCTTTTTCAGAAGACTTTACTTCCTTTTAATGATGGAATTGATTCATCATGTAGATCCATCTCTTCTTTTCTTTCATCGGGTAAAACAGTTTAGTTTAGTCCAAAGCAAAAGTATTTTCAGTTATTTGTTACAGATATATGTGACATATGTTTAAAATAACTTGGTAAATTTTCCCACACTTGGCTTTTTATTTTTCTTTTTATCGTCCTCTATTCCATTTTAAATGAATTTTGACATTTTAGTTTGTTTCTTAATTTATGTTCTTTCTGAGATAACAATAATTTCGGTGTTAAAACCTAGTTTTATCGTTCATAAATATGTATAAACATGATTTGAATTCATTTAATTGAAAAATTTTACTAGAATTGGGTAGTCAGTATATAAGACTAGGGCTGTTCTTTTTTATCAGAAAGCACTAGATTCTAATACAACTACTGCTTTACTAGTATTTTTAATGGTAACCAAGTGTATAAAGTAAAAAAAATTTTAAAATCCGAAAGAATTTAACCCCTTCCCACACTTAAGATCTTGCAATGCCCTCATTTGCAAGAAATCAGTAACAATTTAAATTATTGAGGGTGATTTGTGTGAAAATGATTAACTTTTTACCAAAGTTTTCAAATATATTGGCGTTTGTTTGCTGAATGATAAATGGTGCACATCATTTGTTCATTCCATCTTGTTGTTATTTCACATATATTTTGCATCTTGTCGTCAAAATTAGTTGCTTTTGCTGAACTTAATGCCAGTCTTTGAAAATGCGTTGTTTTACCCTGTTGTGTACATAAGATAAACTGCAAACATATATACATATTTTTGAAGTTTGGTATATTACCCCACATTCAAAAATTATTAAAGTCTAAGAATAAAAGTTAGATAATTATAAAAATGATTACAATATTAACAAAAGTATTAAACGTATCAATAATTACAAATTAAAAAAAAAAATAAAAAATAATAATAAGTAAACTAAGGATGATATTGGTACCAATAGGGGTTCCAGGCATACCAATAGGGGTCATACGTAGGATATGGTGGCTGCATCTCTATCGACCAAGGAGGGAAGACGGGTTTCGGTGTAGGAATATAGTTTCTACCTATATGTTGGCAATGAGCTATGATCTGGTTCTGATGAACTTGCCAATCTTCAAATGCTCTCTGTCTAGCATTTTCGTATTCCTGAGAAGCTATAAACCTATGCATTTCTTGCATCTCATTCCCCCCTCCTACATTACCTTGCTGCTGGTTTCTCTCCACCTGTGGATGTCTACCATGGTATCGTACTGCGGCGTTATTTTGCCTCTTCAAAACTTTCGCACCATGGTATACATTTAAACCTATAGTATCGCGGGGTTCCGGCTCTTCTAGTAATAATCCCCCCCCGACTTATATCCACACCGAGATATTCACCAATCAAAGTAATAAAAATACCACCTCCTATTATGCTATGTGGTCGCATCCCCCGAACCATAGCTGATAAATAATAACCCACACAATATGGTATACTTACAACGCTTTGTGGGTCTCGAATACACATATGGTAAAACAAATCTTGTTCATTTACTTTTTCCTTGTTTTTACCCCTTTGTGTAATCGAATTAGCTAAAAACCTATGTATCACTCTTAATTCGGCTCTATCTATATCCAAATAAGAGTAATTTCCCCCTTTGAAACGGTGATGGCTTGTCATTTGACTCCACACACCGTGTGTATCAAAATTCTCATCTATCTTTCTACCGTTTAGTATCAATCCTCTACAATCGGCAGACACTAACTCCTCATGCGTATATATACGTAAAGCCTGAGCCATGTCCAGTAAAGACATGTGGCGCATCGAACCGCCTAACAAAAATCTAATAAAAGAACGATCGGTTAAACTAGCTACCCGATCATTCAACTCTATACTACATAACAATTCTTCACACCATACTTTATATACAGGTCTGCGTATGGTGAATAAACATATCCAGTCATTAAAAGAAGAATTACCATACCTCTGTACAAGTAATTACCTAATTGGCCCGGCCAATTCTACAGCTTCTAAGGGTCCCCATTCTATGACCCTCGGTACCTCAACAACCTTAGAGTGAAGAGTATGCAAACCCCGTTGATATTTTGGATAATCTATCCAAAGTCTGTCAAATCTCAGGTTCGGGTGCAACTCTTCCAAGTGCATATCGGAAAAAGTCATGACTGGATGAGGTACATCCTGCTTGTAGTAGTTATCCACCTCCTGTTGTTCCAAATTCTCAGCAGGAGCATTGCGGGCTTGGGATGAAGATTCACCCATTTCATTCTGCAAAACACATCAAACACAATTTTTATGCATCCAAATATGCATTAGTGTCAGCAAAATCATCAATCAAAATAATTACAATGACATTATCAATTTATATCAAACTTAAGCTCATTTTCATATTTTCATCAAATCTACACTTTTTCAAATAAGCATATACGAAAATGTTCGCCAAGTTCATAAGCATTCAACTCAAATAACATGTCAAAATAATCATTACTAGCAATTAAACAAGTCTCAAATGGCATTATCTTTCAAAAATCAAGTTCATGAATTTTAGACTTGAAAAAGTCCACTTTAATTCTCAAAATCATGTTTAGGTTCAAAGTTTGGATCATTTAACTACCTAAACATGTTACACTACTTATTTTAGCAACAATTCATGATAAAAATCGGCCATAACCTGTTTATATTAAAAAGCCCCAAATTTGCTCAAGAACACAAACCCTAGATTACTCAAAATTTGAAGTTTAAGGTTTCTAATCATGTTAAACAGCATCAATCTAGGTTATACAAGCATAATACATAAACAATTTAAGCCTAATTACACTAAAAAGCATCAAAATCAAATTGGGGAAAAATTTGCTCAAGAACACCAAATTTCGAATTAAATGGTGTTTAGGTGTAGAAATTTACCGTTTTTCTTGAGTAATTCTTAGATAGCATCCTTCTCAACATGATTTTAGCAAAAAATTTGGTGATTAACGGTTAAAAATTGGGATTTTTGGGGGTGTTTTTCGGGTTTTTCGGGTGCAGAATTCGCTGTGTTTTTGTTGTTTTGGTTTGGGGACTGATCTGTTCTGCAGTTATATTTTTTTCCCGGTTTTTAGTCTCTCCGCGACTCGCGGAGTTTTAAGCTCCAAACTCCGCGACTCGCGGAGTTAGGTATAATTTTTTTTTTTTTTTTTATTTTTATAATCATTAACTTTTGAAACAATTAAGTACTTAATTTTAAAATTTTGTTTCCCTTGTTATTTAGGACGAGGTCGTTTCGGATCGATGTCCTAGTCCGTCCTTCGACAAAATTTTAAAATTTGTCTTTTTGTAGCGATTGTTTTAAAAGCTAAGATTTTTGGGTTTTTTCAATGTTTTTGGCATACTCTAATTCAATAAGATTAAAAATAATGATAATAAAAGTTCTCGTCCCTCCCTCGGGTAAAGCAATTTCGGTTCAAAGACCTAGTCTTCAACTTACGACGAATTTTAAAAATCATATTCTTAACTTAATGAGATAAAGTAAGTTTTTGTTTTTAAATTCACACAACTTAAATATAAAATTCAAAATTAAAAATTAAAAATTAAAAATTCACACCAAACTTAAAATTTGAAATGCATAAAATTAAAAATTTATATTTTAAAAATTAAAAATTCACACCAACTTTAATTTAAAAATTTATAAATTCATATCAAACTTATATTAATTTTTCAAATATTTACAATTTTAAATATATTGTTTTTACAAAGTTTACAATATTAATTTAAGATTTAAATATTAATTTTAAAAAAACATGGTAAAAATAAAATTAAAAATCTTTTTGTCTTTTTATCTCACTTTAATCAATCAAATATTATCAAAAATATGCGCCCCTCTTTTCGGTAAAGTAATTTCGGTTCCAAGACCTAATTTAACTCATGACGAATTTTTGAAATATTTTGGGTTGATTGATTAAAGATATTTATACCTTAAGAATAAACGTTAAATTTCGCAGTGATGTAATAAATTTTTGAATGATATCAATAATTTCGGTCGCCAAACCTAATTTTATTCAATACCAATTTAATACTTTTTAGCGAACAAATTAGCGTTTATTATCAAAAGGTTAAAAATAAAAAATAAAAATAAAAACTGTACATACATACCTGTGAAATAGATTTCTTAGTTATATGATCTATTCCATTCATAAGATAGTCGGTTTAATTGGTTTTCCATGGCTACATAGGCGTAACCTCGAGCATTCAGTGTCTTTTCTTCTAAACATATGAACGGTCCGTCTCTGCATAAAGTAACAAATTCGGTATTTGAATAGGTTTGATTATTCGAACATTTACCTCCATGTGACCATTTTCCGCATTTGTGACATCTTTCTAGGTGTCGTGCTCTTCTTTTCGCTGCGGATTTTGATTTTCCTTTACCAAATTGTAACTTATTATCTTCGCATCTGGATTCTTTTCTAACTCCGTCCATTCTTTCTCTGATTACTGATACTAATTCGCTCGATAGTATGTCATTATTACGTTTAGTGATCAAAGCGTGTAGCATTAGACCATGGTTTAGTTCACAGGCAGTCTTCATTTTGTAAAAACCTAAAAAAAATAAAAATTCAGAATGGGGGGAGAAGACTAGTTCTTTAGGGTCTGCTAGGGAAAGACCATTCGGGTTCCATTTTCGAGAACTACACGAAAACAGACAATCTAACTCTAACAGAAATACATATTATCCTTTAAAGACTTGATTCTCCCCACACTTAGTTAGCTGTGGTGTCGAAATTGTGATTAACTTCGTTGTCGACTTCCATCGGACCATGTATGTAATGTTTAACTCTGTGACCATTAACTTTAAATTCAATCCCATTTGAATGTATTAATTCTATCGTTCCGTATGGGAAAACTCTTTTGACTATGAATGGTCCAGACCATCTTGATTTCAATTTTCCAGGAAATAGCTTGAATCGTGAATTGAAAAGAAGAACTCTGTCTCCTTCTTTAAATTCTTTTGAACTTCTGATTCTTTTATCATGCCATTTCTTCGTTCTTTCTTTATAGATTAACGAATTTTCGTATGCTTCATGTCTTAATTCTTCTAATTCATTTAGTTGACTTAATCGTAGACGTCCGGCTTCATGTAAATCAAGATTACATGTCTTCAAAGCCCAAAATGCTTTGTGTTCAATTTCTACTGGAAGATGACATGCTTTTCCATAAACAAGTCTAAAAGGTGTGGTTCCAATTGGAGTTTTGTAGGCTGTTCTAAAAGCCCAGAGTGCATCCTCCAATTTAATGGACCATTCCTTCGGATTTGATCCTACGGTTTTCTCTAGAATACGTTTTAAAGCTCGGTTTGTATTTTCAACTTGTCCACTTGTTTGTGGATGATATGCGGTGGAGATTTTATGAGTTACTCCATATCTTTTAAGAACTTTCTCAAGTTGATTATTACAGAAATGAGTACCCCGATCACTTATTAAAGCTTTCGGTGTTCCAAACCTTGCAAAAAGACGTTTTAAAAAGTTGACTACAACTCGTGCATCGTTAGTTGGGAGAGCTTGTGCTTCCGCCCATTTAGATACATAATCAATGGCTACGAGTATATATAGATTATTATGAGATTTTGGAAATGGACCCATAAAGTCAATACCCCAAATGTCAAATACTTCACATACTTGGATGACATTTTGTGGCATTTCATCACGTTGACTTATTTTTCCGGCCCTTTGACATGCATCACAAGATTTTCAAAGAAGGTGTGCGTCTTTGTAAATTGTAGGCCAATAGAATCCAGCTTCATAAACTTTTCTTGCTGTTAGTTGAGGCCCATAATGCCCTCCTGTTGGTCCTGTGTGACAATGATTTAAAATTTTACTACCTTCATCTCCAAATACACATCGGCGTATTATTCCATCGGGACAACTTTTAAACAGATGTGGATCTTCCCAGAAATAGTGTTTTATATCACTGAAGAATTTCTTTCGTCTTTGGTACGATAATCCTTTTTCAAGGAATCCACAAACTAAGTAGTTTGCATAGTCTGCAAACCATGGGATTTCTTTATAATCTATCTTCAATAGATATTCATCAGGAAAGTTGTCTTGTATGGCCGATTCATTCAGAACTTCTAATTCAGGATTTTCAAGACGAGAAAGATGATCAGCGGCGAGATTTTCTGCTCCTCTTTTATCTCGGATTTCAATATCAAACTCTTGTAAGAGTAAGATCCAACGGATTAATCTTGGTTTAGCATCTTGTTTTGAAAATAGGTATCTAAGAGCAGAATGGTCTGTATAGACCACCGTTTTTGCTAGAACGAGATATGATCGAAATTTGTCAAAAGCAAAGACAATAGCAAGGAGTTCTTTTTCAGTAGTTGTATAGTTCGTTTGTGCTCCTTGTAACGTCTTACTAGCATAATATATAGGTTGAAATCGTTTTTCAATCCTTTGTCCTAAAACGGCTCCCATTGCAAAATCACTTGCATCGCACATTAGTTCAAATGGTAGATTCCAATTTAGTGTTATCATGATCGGTGCATTAGTGAGTTTTTCTTTAAGAATATTAAAAGATTTGATACACTCATCTGAAAAGATGAATGGAGCATCCTTTTCTAGGAGTTTATTCATAGGAGTGGCAATTTTAGAAAAATCTTTTATGAAACGTCGGTAAAAACCGGCATGCCCTAGAAAACTCCTAACTCCTCTAACATTGGTGGGATGTGGAAGTTTAGCAATTACATCTACTTTAGCTCTATCCACTTCAATTCCTTCTTTTGAAATTTTATGTCCAAGAACGATGCCTTCTTTAACCATGAAATGGCATTTCTCCCAATTAAGTACTAGATTTGATTTTTCGCATCTAATTAGCATTCGTTCCAGATTAACTAGACATGATTTAAATGTATCACCGAAGACTGAAGAGTCATCCATGAATACTTCCATGCATTCTTCTATCATGTCGTGAAAAATCGCCATTATACACCTTTGAAAGGTTGCAGGGGCGTTACAAAGTCCAAATGGCATGCTTTTGTAAGCAAAAGTACCATAAGGGCACGTGAATGTGGTTTTCTCTTGGTCCTCGGGTGCTATTGGAATTTGAAAATATCCGGAAAATCCATCTAGAAAACAATAGTAACTATTTCCGGCTAATCTTTCCAACATTTGATCTATGAAAGGTAAGGGAAAGTGATCTTTTCTGGTGGCGTCATTTAATTTTCTATAATCAATACATACACGCCATTCTGTTACAGTCCTAGTAGGAATAAGCTCATTTTTCTCATTTGTAATGACAGTCATGCCACCCTTCTTAGGTACGCATTGAACTGGGCTTACCCATGGACTATCAGAGATTGGATAAATTAAACCTGCATCTAGCAGTTTAATAATCTCTTTCTTAACTACATCTTGCATATTAGGATTTAGTCTTCGTTGGCGTTGCACATACGTTTTATGACCTTCTTCCATAAGGATTTTATGTGTGCAATACGAAGGACTTATTCCTTTAATATCATGAATCTTCCATGCAATGGCTGGTTTATGAGCTTTCAACACAGAAATGAGTTGAGATTTTTCATCATTTGTGAGAGAAGATGATATTATTACAGGTAATTCAGATTCACCATTTAATAAGCGTATTCCAAATGGGTTGGAAGTGGCTTTAACTCTAATATCGGCGGTTCTTCTATCAATGATTTGTATCGATATCGGTCTTCCTCTTTTAACATTTGAAGTTCTTCTGTTGTTGGTTCATATCCATTATCCATAAGTGTAGCTAACATTTTAGCTTCATCAATTGGTTCAGTTCCTTCTCCTACAGAACATTCTCCCGTTCCTTGTAATTCTGGAAATTCTTCTAATAATTCTGCATGTGCATCTATAGTTTGAATATAATAACATGTATCATCTGCAGATTGTGGTTGTTGCATTGCTCTATCAACTGAAAAGGTAACACTCTCATCCTCTATACTTAGGGTCAGTTTCTTACCGAACACGTCTATCATTGCTTTAGCCGTGTTTAAGAATGGTCTTCCTAATATGAGAGGAACTTGAGAATCTTCTTCCATGTCCAGAACAACAAAATGTACTGGAAATACTAAAGTACCAACTTTAACTAGCATGTTCTCCATTATCCCTCTAGGATATTTTATTGATCTATCGGCTAGTTGTATGCTTATTCTGGTTGGTTTCAATTCTCCAAGGTCTAGTTTAGCGTATAGTGAATACGGCATTAAATTTATACTAGCACCTAAGTCTGCCAATGCTTCTATTGAACTAAGACTACCCAGAAAACATGGAATTGTGAAACTTCCTGGATCAGATAATTTTTCTGGTATCTTATTCAACAGCACTGCTGAACAATTAGCATTCATAGTAACAGCCGAGAGTTCTTCCATTTTCTTTCTATTTGAGATTAGATCTTTCAAGAATTTAGCATATCTTGGCATTCCTGAAATCACATCAATGAAAGGAAGATTTACATTTATCTGTTTAAACATATCCAAGAATTTGGATTGCTCGGCTTCAAGTTTTTCTTTCTTCATTTTACTCGGGTAAGGAAGTGGTGGTTGGTATGGTTTAACATAAGGTTTATCCTTAACTGTGTTATCTTCATTAACCTTTTCAACTACCGGTTCTTTTTCCTTATCTTGATCAGGTTGTGGTTCTTGTGGAGTAGGAATAGTTTCATCAGAAGTTACAGGTATTTCAGGTGGTTTAAGTGTTGTACCACTTCTTGTGGTAATAGCTTTAGCTGTTTCATTCCGGGGGTTAGCATTTGTATCACTAGGTAGACTTCCCGGTTTTCTTTCACCTATTAACCTTGCTAGGTTACTCACTTCTTGTTCCAGATTTTGAATAGAAGCTTGTTGATTTCTAAATGCTTGAGCATTTTGTTCATTGGTTTGTTTCTGAGATGTGAAAAACTGTGTTTGAGTTTCAACTAGCTTCGTCATCATATCTTCTAAATTCGGCTTTTTATCATCGGTTTGTTGTGGTGGTTTGTTTTGAAAATTAGGTCTTTGCTGATTGTAAGTATTATTGGATACTTGTTGATTGCTAGGACCTTGTTGGTTGTTGTATGGAATATTTCGGTTATAATTCTGGTTTTGATTGTAAATCGGTCTTGGCGGTTGATAATTATTCTGATAATTATTTCCAGGCCTTTGGTTTATGTATGAAATATTCTCTCTTTGTTCCATTGTTAATTCAATACTGAGACAATCTTTTGTCAAATGTGGTCCTCCACACTGCTCACAACTAATTCGTATTGAGTGAATATCTTTAGTCATCTTTTCCATTCGTCTCTCCACAGCATCTATCTTTGCGGAAATGGAATCTAAGTCATGGCTAGAATCGGCTCTAGCTGCTTTAGATGATCTAATGATGTCTTTTTCTTGGTGCCACTCATGTGAGTGGGAAGCAGTGTTATCAATAATTTTGTAAGCATCAGTTTCGGTTTTCTTCATAATAGAACCACCAGCTGCTATATCTATGTCTTTTCTTGTAGTGATGTCGCATCCTTGGTAGAATATTTGTACTATTTGACAGGTGTCTAAACCATGTTGCGGACATCCTCTTAATAACTTTCCATATCTTGTCCACGCCTCATATAGAGTTTCATTTGGTTTCTGTGTGAACGTAACAATTTCTGCTTGAAGTCTTACAGCTTTAGATGCAGGAAAGAATTGTTTAAGAAATTTGTCAATTAAAACATCCCATGTATCAATCGCCCCTTCAGGTAACGATTCCAACCAATCTTTGGCTTCTCCCTTTAAAGTCCAGGGAAATAACATGAGATATATCTGTTCATCCTCCACTTCTCGGATTTTAAATAGTGTGCAGATCCTATTAAAGGTACGTAGATGTTCATTTGGATCTTCCTTCGGCGCACCACTAAATTGGCATTGATTAGTCACCATGTGTAGAATTTGTCCTTTGATTTCATAATCTGGCGCATTAATGTCTGGATGAGTAATTGCGTGACCTTGGCCAGTGCGTTTAGCTCTCATTCGGTCTTCCATACTTAAAGGTTCCAGATTCTCCATAATTGAATTTGTTGAATCGGTATCACTAGATGATTCTGATTTAATGGTTCGTTCCTCAACAATCTCTGTTTGAATGATTGGTGGTTCCGGAGGAAAGTTTAGTGGTTCAGGATCTACGAACCGTTCCTGAATATTTTCCGGATTCTTAATTGTGAGGTCGGGTTCAAAAAATGGATTATCGGAAATTTGAACTGAAGTACTTGGTCGACTGGATGACGATTCTAAAGAAAAATCAACGGCGGTAATATTTGCTAAATGTCTTGATCTAGTTACAGGTGGTGAACGTACAAAAGGTGATGAACGTCTTGCTCGGTGCATTCACAGAATATCCTATTAGTTTTTAAAAGGAAAGAAAAATTATAATAAGTTATCCAATCAATAGACTTTTCTGATTTTGCCCACGTTTCGAATAGCCAAAAGATGCAGCAGAGGGGCAGGATTCATTTGGTCTCAATATAATTGAGGACTGTTTGGCTCCAATAACCCGGTCCACGTACAAATCCAACTATTACTACGAACCAGAAAATTTTGATGTCTATCAATTTAACCACTTAAAATAAATTTTCGTAATTTTAAGAAATTTAGATAAGAAGTAGAATAAAAATCTATGTCCTAAAACTAGAATAGCGAGAAATAAGAGAGAAAAAGAGTTCGTCGAAAAAGGTCGAAAAAGAAAAAATGGTTGAAAAATAAAAGGTGACGGAAAAATAAAAGAAACTTATAAAAACTTAAAAATACTTGACTAACCTAACCTTATTACTACAACTAACTTAAAATTATAATCGCAAATTGAAATTACTAATTGGAATGATAATTGGTACATAGTAAAAGGTGTCTAAAAATATTAAAGCTTACAGGAAAAACTAAATCCCAAATGGAAATAACTTAAAAAGAAACTAAAACTTAAAAAGGCGTCGCAAAATTCTAAAGCACCTAAATCTTAGTCTAAAGAAAAAGCACTTAAGGAATTCTACGGCAAAGCCTAAAAATCTAGGAGTAAAAATAACTATAGCAAAAACTAAGTTTAAAATTAAATATGAGCTAAAAAATACAAATATTACGCTACAACGATTAAAAAGGGACAAAATATAAAAATATACAAAAAGTTGTAAAAAGTACAATTTTTATAAAAATATTATTTTTATATTATTTATTTAATAAAACTACTAATTTTACAATTTAATTAAAACTAATTAATACTAAATACATAAATTAAATAAAAAGTAAAAATAAAAATAAAACTAATAATAATAATAATACATAATTAGGGTTTATATTATTAATAATTAATAATAATTCGTAATTAATGCTGGTTTAGGGTTTTTGTCCGTGTTTCAGGTAGCCTCCGCGAGTTGCGGTAATTTATAAAGAAAACCCCGCGAGTCGCGGGGTTCAGAATTTCAGCTGACAAGTTTTATCTTCAACGCGTTTTTCTTTATTTATTTATTTATTTTATTTTCTGTTTTTAATTTTTAAATAAATAAAAGATATTAAAATAAAACTTATATTTTTATAAACTAAAATAAAAATAAAGAAACTTATAAAACTTAAATATTTAACAAAATCTTAAAAATACTTATATTTTTGTTTTTCTTTTTATATTTTCGAATATTTAAAACGTATTTTTACAAAAATGAATTTTTAATAGAAGTAAGCTAAAAATCTTTTTTTTTTTTTTTATATTAGCGTTGCGCTTCCGGCTTTTAAGATAAGTCCCCGGCAGCGGCGCCAAAAATACTTGATGTTATGCGAGGTGTATATAAAATAGCTTTATATTTTACTAGGAAAAACTATTAAATACGATACAATTTTACACAAGATATTTATTTATTTATAGAATGGATATACTTAAACCTTGCTACAACACTTATAGGCAGTGTACCTAATCGTACAGTAGTGTAGTTTTTAGTAAGTCCGGTTCGTTCCACAGGGAAATCTTTAAACAAAGCTCAACGCTATATTAGTTTACTTTTATTAAAAATACAAATATATATATAAGTAATATTATTATTATAAAGGGGGGATTTTACCGTTTAATGACCGGTTTGTCGATTTTAAGACTTTAGTCGCAGTTAAAACCAAATGTAAAATATAAAATAAATACAAGACTTAAATTAAAGCGTAAAGTAAATAACGATAATGAAATTGCGAATAATAAAAGTGCGATAAAATAAACTTACGATAATTAAAAAGTACGATAATTAAAAGTGCGATTAAATAACAATAAATAAAAGTGCGATAATTAGAAGTGCAATTAAATATAAAATAAAGGAAATTAAATATGAAATAAAAGAATTATGCTTATTTAAACTTCCGTAATCATGATGTTTGACGTGTTGATTTTAGTTTTATGCCCATGGGTTAATTGTCCTTTGTCCTGGATTATTTAATATGTCCGTCTGGCTTTTGTCCGTAACAGTCCATCAGTCATAATATAAAGTGCGAGTGTCCTCATCAAATTATTCTTATACCCGAAGTTAAATATTCCAACTAATTGGGGATTCGAATTGTAACAAGGTTTTAATACTTTGTATAATGAATACACCAGGTTATCGACTGCGTGTAAACCAAGGTTTTACTACTTTGTTAACAATTACACCAATTACCCTTGAATGTAATTTCACCCCTGTTTTAATTATTCTAGTGGCTATTAATCCATTCCCGTGTCCGGTTAAATGAACGATTATTCGTACACATAAATACCCCGTCCATCGTGTCCGATCGAGTGTATATGGTAATTTATAGGGACGCCCAATTGTAAATCTTTATATTAACATTAACAAACTATCATTTAGTTAAACAAATATAAAGCCCATTAATAGCCCATAGTCTAATTTCCACAAGTGTCGTTCTTTTGTCCAAACCCCAATTATGGTACAAAGCCCAATTACCCAATTTTAGTAATTAGCCCAACATCATGATTACTTCGTTTTAAATAAGCATAATAATAACTTAGCTACGAGACATTAATATAAAAAGGTTGAACATAACTTACAATGATTAAAAATAGCGTAGCGTTACACGGACAGAATTTCGACTTACACCCTTACAACATTCGCTAACATACCCTTATTATTAGAATTATAATTAAAATTAAAATTAAAATATAAATTATATATATATATATATATATATATATATATATCGTATAGATAGAGAGATGAGAGAAATAGAATATGAAAAATGATCAGAATTCGGTTTGCTTTATAGCCAGAGTTGATTTTTGGGGCTCCGCGACTCGCGGCAAAATCCTCTTCAAATTCCGCGAGTCGCGGAGAATGTATTTACAGCTCACACCCTTGGAGTTTCTCTGCCGACGGTTTTATAATATATATATATAATATATATATAATTAATATAATTAATTATATATTATATTATATTTATATGCATAGTTAACTTGTAATTTTTAGTCTGTTGCGTCGAGCGTTAAGAGTTGACTCTGGTCCCGATTCCGGATTTTCGAACGTCCTCGCGTACAATTTAATATCTTGTACTTTACGTTTTGAATCTTGTACTTTTGTAATTTCGAGACGTTTCTTATCAATAATTGGAACCTTTTTGATTGTCTTTTGTACTTTTGAGCTTTTTGGTCGTTTGCGTCTTCAATTCGTCGAATCTGTCTTTTGTCTTCACCTTTTATTATACAAACGAATATCACTTGTAAATAGAACAATTGCAACTAAAAGCTTGTCTTTCTTGAGGAATAATGCTATGAAATATATGTTCGTTTTTAGCATTATCATCGTACAAAAGAAGGAGTAATGTATAGATAAATTATATGTATGGATATGAATATGTATTTATATAATATTGATATATTAAAGTGGTAAACATGAATATAACACAATTTCAACTTCCACGATTTAAAAGTAAGTCACCACTTTATTTGTTTTCAAAACTCATGTGATCACAAGTTTTCTAAATCATTGACATATTTTATAGCAAAAGAAGAAATGATGTAACATCAATATATAAATTTATCTGGTCCAAATTTTAATATAATAAGAAAAATACAGTGCATCATATGGAATAAGATTAATATATGTTAGAGTGTGTTTGGTTGATGTTTTATAATAATATAATCATAATAAAATGATAAATAATAATTAATGATAATAATAATATCAATATCAATACTAATAAAATATAAAAGTAATATGACATATATATATATATATATATATATATATATATATATATATATATATATATATATATATATATATATATATATATATATATATATATATATATGTATATGTATCCACATTTATACACATAATATAGTTTGTGAATCGTCGAGAATTGTCAATGGTTAAATGATTTCATGAAACAGTTCAAAGTTTTTGAGACTCAACCTAATAGACTTTGTTTATCGTGCCAAAACCATATAGATATTAAGTTTAAATTTGATCGGAAATTCCCGGGTAGTCACAGTGTTAGTTTCTATATGATGTAACACTGATAGCTTAAAATATGAATGTTATTGAAGCAATGTTGGGAACTGATGCATGAGTTAGTATAATATAATGACACTTGATCAACGTGATTATATTACATTAAGTCATGCTGAGTTTCTAATGGGACGTGATGATTCACAGATCATAACGTCATCATGTGTCATGTTACATAACACTGTCATTCTGCTTAACCTCTAAACATATCAAGAAAATATATTCTTGATAGTTCTATTCTCAGTGATTCTGGAAATTTGACAAATCAAATCGTGCTATTACGTTCCTTCTTGTTTAGAACATTAAGTTCATTCAAAATTCTATACTTACGAATTCTGGACTGTTACACGTTTTATTAGAGGCCGAGAAGAGAATGAAAAGGCAAAGAGGTCCGAAATATAAGGGAAAATATAAAACTCGACAACAACACAGAAATTACAAACCCTGGATATTAATACGAATAACAATATAAAGACACGATATAATTAAGAATAGTATCACCCCAAGGCAATAATAGAAGTAAACAGATTTTTCTGGTGAAAGATTGAAAAGAAGGATGACAGAAATGATAATTAGGAAGATATCAAGGATTAGAACTGGATTAAACATTTCCATCATCTTTTAGATGTATGAACTAAGAAAGAAAGTATAGGAATGGTGAGAATAATGGAACGAAAGAGTTTGATTTATAATAGAAATACCAGACAGAGTAAACGAGGCAGATCATCGTATTTAATTATAAAGATCTTAAATTTCTTATTCGCCGAAGAATCAAATCTTTTAGATTCCGAAGATTATCTTTAATCCCTTAAATTCCGGAAATCAATTGTGACTACATCACAGGTTAAGTCAAATCTGTATTTACTCATTCCACCCTTTTGTGATAACTTCACTCGTACGCTTCGCATAATCGAATCGTTTTGGCTATAGTACTCAATGATGATGAAACTCTATTTATCAGTTCATATTCGTCATAAAAACATTTTTATTGTTAGCCATAACCATCCCACTCAAATTTCGGGACGAAATTTCTTTAACGGGTAGGTACTGTAGTGACCCGGAAATTTCTGACCAAATTTAAACTTAATCTTTATATGTTTCCGACACGATAAGCAAAAATCTGTAATGATTAGTCTCGAAAGTTTTGAAATCTTTATCCATGAAATCATTTAACCTTTGACTAGTCCCGACGATTCACGAACCATTAATTGTAAATGGAAATATATATATAAATAATTATATATTATAGATTAAACTATTATGTGCTTAATTATAATGAAGGACAACTTAAGTTACTATTAGAAAGATATATATATATATATATATATATATATATATATATATATATATATATATATATATATATATATATATATATATATATATATATATATATATATATATATATATATTTATATGTATAAGTTATCATATTATTATCAATATTACTATTATCATTAATAAAACTAATAATATTATTATTATTATCATTTTTATTATTTTTATCATTATTAGTAATTAAATTTATTAAAATTGCTAATAATAATATTATTATTTGTCATCTAGTATTATTAGGCTTTTTATTAATAATATTATTAATGATATTATTATTAGTGTTATTAATTACCTTAATATATTTATACTTACTAAATATCAAAATGTAGGTAATAGATATATATATATATATATATATATATATATATATATATATATATATATATATATATATATATATATATATATATATATATATATATATAAAGTTATATAAACACAGATTAATTAGGTATTTTGTTGCAATTCACCATCGCACTGTATAAATTGTCCTTTTGATTGATACTCAAAAATCGATATCATGTCATACAGAATCTGAATTCAATCCCAATTTTCTTCAAATGTCTGTTTCACTTTTATTTTTTTTTTGTTTCTTCTGCTTGGGTTGTCTGAAACGAATCTTTACAGGTCGACCTATAACAAAACGTGATTTCATTCAGTGTTAGATATACCATTCGACCTAAACCATTACAGCTAATCACTTCTGCAATTGGAGAATTAAAAAGGGATTTTTTAATAGAAAACTGCAACAGATACTCTATCCTCCTTACCACCATAATCTCTACCACTAAATCCATTCAAACACCATTAAAACAACACCACCCTTGATTCCATCCGCCATCACCAACCATTTTGGTTTCTGTGTTGCAGCCGAACAACCACTTCAGTCACCACCGGCACCACCTTCCACTATTTTCATAACTTTAGTGAACTCACCACTTTAGTCACTTTAAACCCATCATTATATAATCAAACTCACATATATGCTAGTCGACTACTACTTACCTTGTATATTTTAAAACGCCACTTTCAATCTTCAACTTTGAAACCACCCATGAAACTACCAAAACACCACCACCAATTCAGCTATATAACATCTGTTTCTTTTCGATTATGAACGACCCAACATCACATCTTCAATAACCAAAAACCTTTTCTTGTTCCTTTTGTTTATCAACCCAACATAAACATATCAAGCATGCTGTACTTTCTGTTCATTCGAGAAGTTGCTGCAATTAGACGTGAATGATGATGATTCGAATTAAAATTTCGTGCTTCTTTTTATATTTAGTCGACAAGTACTAAAGTGATAGGCCACTTGTGGAGCCAGTAAGATACCTGCATACATTCAATAACATTTGGTACCCGATCATTTAAAAGGTTTATATTATATATTAGGCCGTATTATTTTTATATGAGTGGGTCGGTCGAATACAATTCTATCTCTATTCCACTTGCAATAGATTTTGCAAGAATCATTAATTTAATTATAAGTGGACCGTGATTTTAGATGATGCATATGATAATATAATAGCGGAGGTTAATAATAAATGAATATACGTTTTCCTCCTTTATCCTTTTTCCGGATTCTGTCGAAAAAGGGTGCAAGCAATGGGATTGTGTGGAACATGCCGTAAACCACTTTATTAGGATTTTGTAAATGGGCTAATGATCGATTTCAAATTGGGTCAAGATCTAATATTCATTTTGCTGGACTGCTCGAGATTTCTGTTTCTGCTTTTTGATCGAAACTGCAGCCTGTACCGCTGTAATGTTTCTTTTTCTTTATCGCAACTCAAAACCTATTTACTCGGTTTCAAACCCAAGAAGAAACCACTTGTTAACTTGGTTGAGTGATACTATTTTTCTGGTTCTGTTTGCTACTCCTATTAGAGTTTAAAACACGAGAAACCCAACAACTTTTTGATCCCATGATTCTGTGAAATGGAAAAAGAGAAAGACGATGAAAAAGCACATGATGAATATCGATGATGATAAGGAATGATATTTGATGTATGTTGATACATAAAATGACATAGAATAAGGTTGATGTTAACGGGTTGATTTTGTGAAAATAATAGGTTATATATCAATAATAAGATTAAAATGATAATGATAAAATTATGAGTTTAAAGGATGATGAGGAAGATGTTAAGTGGGTTTGTTTTAAGAGGAAGAAGAAGAACAGTTATATATTAAAAAGAAATAAGATCCTGTTATTACAAGAGAAACATTACGGTTCGATGGTTAGGAGTTTGGGTGTTGAAGCGAGAGGTCTTGGGTTCAAGCCTGGGCAACGGCAGTTTTATTTTTAAAGGCCTTATTTCTCTTGAGGTAGTAATATTATTATTATATTTATTATTATATTTATTATTATTATTATTATTATTATTATTATTATTATTATTATTATTATTATTATTATTATTATTATTATTATTATTATTATTATTATTATTATTATTATTATTATTATTATTATTATTATTATTATTATTATTATTATTATTATTATTATTATTATTATTATTATTATTATTACTACTACTACTACTACAACTAATATTGAAAGTATCACTATTATTATTATTATTATCATTATTATTATTATTATTATTAAGTATCATTATAATTAATATTAGAATTGTCATTATTTTTATCATTACTATTTTATTATTCCTATTATTATTATTTTTAACATTAATATTATTATCATTTGTAATATTATTATTATCATTATTATTTTATAAAAACCATATTAATATTATCAATATTACTACTATTATTATTATCATTACTACAATAGTCATATAGAAATATACTTAACTAAACTATAGTAACATTTTTATTTATTTAAAGTATATAAAATAAATGCATTTAATTAAGTTATTAATGAAATATATAACTTATAAAAATAACAAGTATATCACTAATAATATATTAATTTGTTCGATTACCATTATATGTGTTAATATATATATAAATGATATAAGTTCGTGAATCCGAGGCCAGCCCTGTCTTGTTCAATATCGTCATATGTATTTTTACTACAAAATACATGATTGTGAGTTCATTTGCTCCCTTTTACTCTTTATATTTTTGGGACTGAGAATACATGCGCTGTTTTTACAACTGCTTTATTAAATGCTTTTGAAATATATTTTGAACTGCGAATACATGAAATGCTTTTATAAATGTTTGACGAGATAGACACAAGTAAAACATTCCTCGAATGAATTATTATGCAGACAGAAGTTCTGCGGATTATTATTGAATTATGTGGACATGATAATTGCCACCATTGAATTATGTGGACATGATAATTGCCACCATTAAATTATGTAGACATGATAATTGCCACCATTGAATTATGTGGACATGATAATTGCCACCAGTTGATGTGAATGTTATATATCGAGAGAATGAATTTTATATACAGGTTATGTGTATTAGTTTTTGTGCACGAAATATGTGTACGGTTACTAAGATTTATGAAAATGGATTGCGTACCCGAGAAAGGTGTACTGTATTTAAAAGATATCGCATGTACATTACAGGTGGGTATAGGATTCGGGCCCATTTGTACCATGTAGCATTTAAATCTTGTGGTCTATCAAAATGATGAATTTTATTATTTTATGATAAACCTATTAACTCACCAACCTTTTGGTTGACACTTTAAAGCATGTTTATTCTCAGGTATGAAAGAAGTCTTCCGCTGTGCATTTGCTCATTTTAGGGATATTACTTGGAGTCATTAATGGCATATTTCAAAAGACGTTGCATTCAAGTCGTTGAGTTCATCAAGAGTATTACCAAGTCAATTATAGTTAGATATAGTATGAAATGGTATGCATGACATCAACTTCCGATGTATTGAAAGATTGTCTTTTCAAAAACGAATGCAATGTTTGTAAAATGTATCATATAGAGGTCAAGAACCTCGCAATGTAATCAACTGTTGTGAATCGTTTATAATCGATATGGACTTTGTCCAGATGGATTAGGACGGGTCTCTACATGGAAGTTCTACAATCTCATAAGTTTGATTTTTCTGCAGAGAATCCATCTCATCCTGCATTGCGAGCAACCATTTTTCTTTGTCCTTATGAGATACTGCTTCATGAAAACTCTCTGGTTCTCCATCTTCAGTAAGTAGAAGGTACTCGGATTCCGGATATCTACTCGATAGAATCCGACCTCGTTCAGATCTATGAACTTCTGGAACATTCTGAAGAGATCCACCATCATCTTGACCTTGTGATGGTGCTGGAATGTCTGGCAGATGGGGTTGTGGCTCCCCCTGCTCAGCACCGTCATCATTATCTTCTACTTCTGGCATTTTTTCTTGCACTGAAAATTCATTTCTCATGAATGATTCCGTTGTTGCCTCTGGCACCTGAGCAGCAACATTTTTCTTCTGAGATATTGTGGGCTTTTCAATATCTTCTATTGTCTGGCTTTCATGGAACACCAAGTCCCTACTTCTGATCACCTTTTTCTCCTTTGGATCCCATAATCTGTATCCAAATTCTTCATCTCCATAGCCTATGAATATGCATGGAGTGGTCCTTGCATCCAGCTTCTGCCTGAGCTCCTTGGATACATGTGCGTACGCCAAACATCCAAATACTCTTAAGTGAGAGTATGATGGATCCTTTCCAGACCAAAGTTTCTCTGGAACTTCAAAATTCAGTGGTACTGAAGGAGATCGGTTGATCAAGTAACATGCGGCTCTGACTGCTTCTCCCCAGAATGGCTTTGGCAGCTTAGCCATACTGAGCATGCTCCAAACACGTTCCATGATTGTTCGGTTCATTCTTTCTGCTATACCATTGTGTTGAGGGGTACGTGGGACCGTCTTCTCATGTCGGATGCCATATGATCTGCAATAGGCATCGAACTGCCTGGAAGAGTATTCACCGCCGTTGTCGGATCGAAGACACTTTAACTTCTTTCCTGTCTCACGTTCTACCATGACATAGAACTGTTTGAAGTATTCGAAAACCTAGTCCTTCGTCCGCAAGAAATATACCTACACCATTCGAGAAGCATCATCGATAAACGTTAGAAAGTATCGGTTGCCGCCAATTGATTCAACCTCCAAGGGACCACAAACATCAGAGTGTACCAGGCTGAGTAACTCTGATCTTTTCGTTGAAGAGGAATTAAACGAGACTCTATGCTGCTTACCAAACAAACAATGATTTCAAGGATCTAGTGCAGCATCCTTGTCTACATTGATAAACTTCTTCTTTATTAGGGTAGACAACCCTTTCTCACTCATGTGACTGAGTCTCTGGTGCCATAAATTTTGTGAAGCCTCCTTTTCTGCAACATTAAGGCTGTCTGTGCAGATCTTCACATGAGTTTTGTATAGTGTGCCACAAATGTGTCCTTGAGCGACTATCATAGCGCCTCTTGACAATTTCCATGTGCCTCTACTGAAATGACTATCATAGCCCTGTTTGTCGAGAGCTACCCCAGAAAGTAAATTCAGCCGAAGATCTGGCACATGGCGGACATCCTTCAAAGTGATTGTGCTCCCGGAACTTGTCTTTATCTTGACATCACCAATTCCGACAATCTCAGCGGAACTGGAATTTCCCATCTTCACAGCTCCAAAGTCACCATCTTTGTATGTTGTGAAGCATTCCTTGTATGGAGTCACGTGGTAGGAAGCTGCAGTATCTACCACCCATTCCGTGTCTTCTCGTGAGACGTGAAGGCATGTCTCATCATGGGATGAACAATAAGCTACCTCACCAGAGATAGTCACTAATGTTTCTCCACTCTTATTCTTCGGCTGTGAACTGCTCTGATGTTGTTCCTATTTCAATTTGTAGCAGTTCTTCTTCATATGTCCCTCTAATCCACAATGATGAAATTTATATAATAGTTTTCTGTCATCAGCTGACCTGCCCCTGCTCTTGCTTCTGCCTCTCCATTTATTTTTGCTACTCATTCGCTGTCTCCCCCGATTCTCTGTGACAAAGGCATGGGTCTGATCTGTGCCCATGTCCTTTCTCCTTGCCTCTTCACTGAATAGGGCATCCTTGACCATTGACATGGTAAGTTTGCCATTCGGGGCTGATTTGCTGAGTGTTACTACCAGCGTTTCCCAACTATCGGGAAGGGAACTAAGTAGCAATAGCGCCTGAACTTCATCGCCAAGAGGCATCTCTACAGACGATAACTGGTTGGCCAAGCTCTGGAACTCACTGGTATGCTCGTCAACTGAAGTTCCACTTTTAATCTTCATGTTGACTAAACGCCTCATCAACAGGGCTTTATTCCGAGCAGTCTTGGCCTGGTACATGTCCTCGAACTTTTTCCAGAGAACATATGCGTCTGTATCTTGTGCAACATGGTGGAAGACACTATGATCAATCTATTGACGGATCTGACCAATAGTTTTTCTGTTTGATTTCTTCCAATCTATCTCTTTGGCGAAATCAGGGTTTATACCCTTCAATTCAATAGGATCGAACAAATCTTTACAGCTGAGGAGATCTTCCATCCGAGGTTTCCACAGCGTGTAGTTTGTGGCTGCGAGCATAATCATAGCTCTGAAAGATGATGTTGACTCTTCTATGGACATTATCACCTTACAAATGATTTTCCAACACTAACGGGGTTGAATTTTAGAAAACAGATATCACCGTTACGTCCGGAACGGTTGAAAATGGTGGAATAGACACTTCACGGCTCAATTTCACTTACGGGGCAAAATTATAATTTGTTATAAACTTCAGGGACCAAAAATGAAATTCTGAAAATTTTAAGGACCAAATTGTAAAATTTCAGAATTGCTACAGTACTGCTACAGGAACTTGCTACAGTACCGCAAGCTACTACAGTGAATTGCTACATGACTGCTACAGTGAATTGCTACAGGACTTTTCCCGGCGAAAATTCCTGCACCGGTCGTCTTCTCCGGCGAGATTCCGGCGAGTTGACCAAACTTTGACCGCGTTTTCTGGTCTCGTTATAACTCCGTTTAAGTCACTGTTTTTTGCGTTGGACTCGGTTCGACGAGAAGAATCCAATGGTACACTCAAAATTGGATTTTGAGGAAACTTCAGAAGACCAAAAAACTCAACCAACGTCTCTAACCAAGCTCTTGATGCCACTTGTTAGGAAGAGAGGATCGCCTGGACGTTGGGAGATACAAATTTGAGAGAAAATAACTCTATTACTTACAAGAATAGATTTACAGAGTATTACAAAACTCTTACAAAAAAAAAACTCTCAAACTCACACACTCTCTCTAGGTTGTGATTACATTTCTCTGAGTGATTTTTGGGATGATTTACAATTGAAGTTTCAACCTCTATTTATACTAAAACTTTGGTGGCGGTGGAATGGTGTGAACGAGGAAGGTGTCGTGTGAACGGAGAAGGTTGGCGGCCGTCATCGTTATCAACTTTGCTACTTCCATATGACTTGTCAAGGTTGCCTACTTTGAATATCTAGAAACAAATCTTGATTACGGCATCTAGATGGTGAAGTTGGTGTATGGCTGGAAACCATCAAGATGGAGGTAAAACAGGAACACTAAAAAGAAATAAGCAAGCTATTATCACCTTTAATGGCATATGATACTTCAGTTAACCCAAATCTAGCGTTGAATGACCCATTCGCATTAGAAATTGAAACTGAAGATGGAGCCCTAATTGTAGAAGTATCAGCGTATGATTAACGATATGTCAAATTTGCTTCAACTAAACACTTCAAGTTTAGGTATACAAGCTAGGTCAAAAGTTTCATATTTTAACAATCAACATATACTTACTGATGAATAACGGTTGAGTGGTCGGTGTGAGCATGAAAAATTCGATCGAACGTTTCGTTGCACCCGCCACCGCTGCAACTGGATACCAATTGTTGTTGAGTAAATTAGATATTAGGTTTGTTAATTGATGTGGTGTTGTGTATAAAAATCACTGGAGAACACCACGTGACATGAAGCAAGAGGTGTCAATCGGTAAGCTTGATACCAGAAGTGATGAGTAAAATCAAACAATGCAGATGAGATTAAAACTCGGGTCAAAAGGGTGACCCGACCACGTTATTGGCTCAACCACTTAGAACCTGACACGTGTCAGAAGCTAAAGTAGAAGTTGAGAAAAAAAAAACCTCTTCTTATATAGTAGTAAGATAAGATATGTACCGTATGATGATACTGTTTTGTGAGACGCCTCAAGAAAACTAGAGACTTGAAACTATAATTTGTGATTGTTGAGTTCAATGAGTTTATAGGATTGCAAAGATGCTTACTTTAGTGATATTACATGTTCTATACTCCAAATGCAATGTATTATAGTCAATAATTGAATTTGTCTTTGTGAATTGTATTCTTTTTAATAAGTTTAGGTTGTTGATGATGCTTATTAAGGTTTTGATCATACGTAGGATTTTGTGACTTCATATTTGGTGTGTTAACATGGTGTTGATGGATGTTAATTTGAGTAATCTGTTTCTGATTGCAGTTTTGTACACACAAAGTTATCTACATGCAATATGTTCGATTGTTTTTTCTCACTTTGTGTTGATATTACTGATAATGAGCTTGCATATTTGGAGGGGATTTACTTAACGGACTTATTTAACGGAAGGATGATGATTGCAATTATTTGAAATCAAGGGATTCTAGCTAAAAAAAATCCGAGAGACATTGATTGCAATATGGGCTATAATAGAAAAACTAACGGAGCAAAAAAGTCAAAATATTATACTATATTAGTTAACTGTCGTTTTGGTTATATGAGTGGTTTTAAACATAACTGTCCCAAACCGCCCTATACTCACCCGTAAAAACTAGTGAACGATAGAGCGGTCTAACGAGCTGTCAAACGTCTAGGTAAGTAAATACGCTGCACGAAGACAAGGATATAGTTTAGAGTTATGGAGGCACATGTGGTTCCCCACTAAAACGGGTTGCATTAATTCCATTGTTTGGTCACCGACAACATCCGAGTCAACTCGCCTAGTAACTTACCCGCTCAGTTGATCACACGGATCGTTTATTATGGTTGGCTGCTATGACTCGTCTGAGCTTTTAAGTCGTCTGGAAACGAATTTTTTAATATCGTAAAGCATGCAACATTATATCTTATATGAGTAGATTTATACGGTACACTATTATATTTTAATTATAATATGAGGACATTATTTGTAATTATTACGAGTATTAGTTACTCCGTATTATTTTAGATTTTAGTACAATTTCTGGTTCTCTACTCCGATGTTAATGTGAACAAAGCAACGGAGCAAATCATGCACTGGAGTGTTACTCCTACAAAATCAGTATCTGTCGAATTTAAATTTGATAAACTTGTTCTCTTTTTAAAAAAAAATTCTTTTTATTAATCTACTTTCAAAAGTAAATAAAAAATAAAAGGTAAAGTTTTCTTATACTATTGTATTTGTATTATGTATGTATATAAAACTAAAATGTAGGTAAAAAGCGGCAGCACTAGTTCTTGAGTGGTACCTCAATGTTCATGGATTTTGAAAGGTTCAAGTTCGAGTCTTGTTAGGATGATTACAATGATTTTACCTAACTTCCTCTTACATACACACCCTACATTCGTGGAATTGAGTATTGTTGTTGTTGTTGTTTCTCTTACATACACACATTAGGATAAATTAACTTTGTCTTTTTTTTTTCTTATTTATAGAAATGAGCAATTAATTTGAGACATTTTAAAAAGAAATATTGGACAATAAATATAGAATGGATTGAGTATTATCCCATGAATGTGTTACATGAATTAAAAATTCATTATACTTTTTAAGTGTTTTAGATATGATTCGAGGATGATATAAAATAAAATTTAGAATTTAGATTCTGAATAGTTAAGAGAGTGTTTCAACTCTGAATGGTTCAATGCTGAATAATAAACCATTCAGCATCATATGTTATTCAGATGTCAGAAACAAACGCACTGAATGCTGAAGAGTTCATTATTTAACGTTGAATTATTTAATTAACAGGTAAACAAACACGCCTTAAGTGAACTTAAAAATGGAAAAAATTTGTTCGTACCATGAAATTGTTATTAATAAAATTATACTTGAAATTGTTATTAATAATATTATACCAGATTATTTAATGTGTGCTCTAAATGTGTGTGTGTGTGTGTGTGTGTGTATATATATATATATATATATATATATATATATATATATATATATATATATATATATATACTAGTGAAATGACCCGTGGAATCACGGGTTTGTTTAAACGAAACAGTTTAATGATATGTTTTGGGTATTAAGTGAATGTAAATAATATAGTCATTTAGTTTAATGACCCGTGGAACCACGGATTTCGACTAAGAAACTTGTAAGTGAGAGATAAAGTAAAATCGATAAGAAATCATACCTTTGTAAGTGAGAAATAGTGAAATACAATGAAATTGATAAGAATTAGTTGTTATTATCTCTTGTTTTGTAGCTGCTAAATCGGTGTAGAAGATAAACCCTAAGTCATCGTGCTAAATCGATGTAGAGAAAAAACCCTAAGTTTTGTGGTGACTCGAGTACTACTGAGGTCGTGATAAAAGGACGTTTCAATTAAAGAAACCCAAGTAATACCGTACCACAAGTTTTAATTTTGAAAAAACTAAAACGTGAAAATTTGGGGAAAAAGCAAAAACCCATTTTAAACCGTGTTTGACCGTCGTTTGACCTTTTTTGGTCGATTTTCGTTGTTCAAACGTTTCAGGTACAAACAGAACCGATCATTCAAAAATCCATCTAGACCCCCGTCTAGCCCTTTTTTACAACCCTGCAGAAGCATCACTATTTCTTTTTAAAAAAATAGAAAACAAAAAACTCTCAATTCGTCTCAATTCGTCTATATTGCTTCTGTATTGCTCCGCACTCAATTTTGTCTCCACGTCTCTTTGTGTGGAACATATGCATCCGAAAAATTTAAAGATAAACTACAAACATATTGATATACTTAACTTGGACAGAATAAATGAACTACCTTAGCATACATATATAACATAATGAATCTTGTAAAACAAACCTATATTTACTTAAGAATACAATATTAAAAATTATAATTATAATAATTAAAATAAATAGTAATATAGTTTTCTTAAGAATTAAAAATTTATATTTTTATTAAAAATTAGTATTAATAACAATTGCCTCTTATAATTCCTTTAAACATTAAAATGAAATTATTTAATGAAAGTTGTACAATATGCTTCAAAGTTTGTATATGTATTCAAGGGTTGGTTTGTAAAAGATTGTATTATGCATATAGTCATGAGGGTGTTTTACCATAAGGTTGTACATAACGTTTTTCATATTGTACATTTGTTTAACATGTTTTAATTTTTATTAAATATAATAAGTTACTTTAATGACATCATCATGGATGTCTTAGATTTATTTTTTATTTTTAATTATTTTTAACTTTGAAAATTGTTTTTTTATGATATCATCAAGTTAGGAATTTAATAGATACTATATATATATATATATATATATATATATATATATATATATATATATATATATATATATATATATATATATATATATATATATATATATATAGTGAAAAGATCCAGAAAGAACTAAGGATGTGAGAGAACTCAGAGAATTCACATAGAATGGACATGCATATTGTTTGAAAAAAATTCAAAAAAAAATCAGGGAAAAAAATTTGAAAAAAAAGTCCAAAATTTTTAAAAAAACAACTTTTTTTTTAAATTTCACGTCAACGCAAACTGACACGTGGCTCACTGATACGTGTCAGTCTGCGCTAACGTGACAGTCAGTGTGCACTGATGTGGAATTTAGAAAAAGAAATTTTGATTTTTTTTAATTTTCGAAAAATATTTTCTGTCCTGAAAAAAAATTTCCCCGAATTTTTTTTTTTAGAATTAATTTTTTTCAGTATGTGAGCAGATTGAAAAAAAAAATTCCTTTTTTTTATTATGTATGCAGATTAAGTGAATCTGTGTAGATTGAAGGTTAATTTGTAAGTTCTGTGAGTTTTATGGGTTCTCTCCCACCCTTACACTCCTATATATATAGGAGTGTAAAATGAATATTACTTTTAAGATTTTAATTTCAATATAATACTTATACTTATAAGACTACTCTTATCTATTCGCCGTTGGAAACTTCAAAGGCATCGTCGTTGAACTACACCGATACTGGCGAGGGTGATAAGTAGCGCCAAAGAAAGACTGTGATGCTTTAAGTGAGTGTATAGCCTTTTGTAAGACGGAGTAAATTGTGTACTATACCACAAAGTAAAGCTAGCGTTGAAATGTCCCGTTCTTATTGATTAAAAACGTTCCATATTAATTGATTTCGTTGCGAGGTTTTGACCTCTATATGAGACGTTTTTCAAAGACTGCATTCATTTTTAAAACAAACCATAACCTTTATTTCATAAATAAAGGTTTAAAAAGCTTTACGTAGATTATCAAATAATGATAATCTAAAATATCCTGTTTACACACGACCATTACATAATGGTTTACAATACAAATATGTTACATCGAAATCAGTTTCTTGAATGCAGTTTTTACACAATATCATACAAACATGGACTCCAAATCTTGTCCTTATTTTAGTATGCAACAGCGGAAGCTCTTAGTATTCACCTGAGAATAAACATGCTTTAAACGTCAACAAAAATGTTGGTGAGTTATAGGTTTAACCTATATATATCAAATCGTAACAATAGACCACAAGATTTCATATTTCAATACACATCCCATACATAGAGATAAAAATCATTCATATGGTGAATACCTGGTAACCGACATTAACAAGATGCATATATATAAGAATATCCCCATCATTCCGGGACACCCTTCGGATATGATATAAATTTCGAAGTACTAAAGCATCCGGTACTTTGGATGGGGTTTGTTAGGCCCAATAGATCTATCTTTAGGATTCGCGTCAATTAGGGTGTCTGTTCCCTAATTCTTAGATTACCAGACTTAATAAAAAGGGGCATATTCGATTTCGATAATTCAACCATAGAATGTAGTTTCACGTACTTGTGTCTATTTTGTAAATCATTTATAAAACCTGCATGTATTCTCATCCCAAAAATATTAGATTTTAAAAGTGGGACTATAACTCACTTTCACAGATTTTTACTTCGTCGGGAAGTAAGACTTGGCCACTGGTTGATTCACGAACCTATAACAATATATACATATATATCAAAGTATGTTCAAAATATATTTACAACACTTTTAATATATTTTGATGTTTTAAGTTTATTAAGTCAGCTGTCCTCGTTAGTAACCTACAACTAGTTGTCCACAGTTAGATGTACAGAAATAAATCGATAAATATTATCTTGAATCAATCCACGACCCAGTGTATATGTATCTCAGTATTGATCATAACTCAAACTATATATATTTTGGAATCAACCTCAACCCTGTATAGCTAACTCCAACATTCACATATAGAGTGTCTATGGTTGTTCCGAAATATATATAGATGTGTCGACATGATAGGTCGAAACATTGTATACGTGTCTATGGTATCTCAAGATTACATAATATACAATACAAGTTGATTACGTTATGGTTGGAATAGATTTGTTACCAATTTTCACGTAGCTAAAATGAGAAAAATTATCCAATCTTGTTTTACCCATAACTTCTTCATTTTAAATCCGTTTTGAGTGAATCAAATTGCTATGGTTTCATATTGAACTCTATTTTATGAATCAAAACAGAAAAAGTATAGGTTTATAGTCGGAAAAATAAGTTACAAGTCGTTTTTGTAAAGGTAGTCATTTCAGTCGAAAGAACGACGTCTAGATGACCATTTTAGAAAACATACTTCCACTTTGAGTTTAACCATAATTTTTGGATATAGTTTCATGTTCATAATAAAAATCATTTTCCCAGAATAACAACTTTTAAATCAAAGTTTATCATCGTTTTTAATTAATTAACCCAAAACAGCCCGCGGTGTTACTACGACGGCATAAATCCGGTTTTACGGTGTTTTTCGTGTTTCCAGGTTTTAAATCATTAAGTTAGCATATCATATAGATATAGAACATGTGTTTAGTTGATTTTAAAAGTCAAGTTAGAAGGATTAACTTTTATTTGCGAACAAGTTTAGAATTAACTAAACTATGTTCTAGTGATTACAAGTTTAAACCTTCGAATAAGATAGCTTTATATGTATGAATAGAATGATGTTATGAACATCATTACTACCTCAAGTTCCTTGGATAAACCTACTTGAAATGAGAAAAATAGATCTAGCTTCAAAGGATCCTTGGATGGCTTGAAAGTTCTTGAAGCAGAATCATGACACGAAAACAATTTCAAGTAAGATTTCCATTCGAAATAAGATTGTTATAGTTATAGAAATTGAATTAAAGTTTGAATATGATTATTACCTTGTATTAGAAAGATAACCTACTGTAAGTAACAAAGGTTTCTTGATCTTGAATGATTACTTGGAATGGATTTAGAAAACTTGGAAGTAAACTTGCAATCTTGGAAGTATTCTTTATTTTATGAAACTAGAACTTTTGGAATTTATGAAGAACACTTAGAACTTGAAGATAGAACTTGAGAGATATCAATTAGATGAAGAAAATTGAAGAATGAAAGTGTTTGTAGGTGTTTTTGGTCGTTGGTGTATGGATTAGATATAAAGGATATGTAATTTTGTTTTCATGTAAATAAGTCATGAATGATTACTCATATTTTTGTAATTTTATGAGATATTTCATGCTAGTTGCCAAATGATGGTTCCCACATGTGTTAGGTGACTCACATGGGCTACTAAGAGCTGATCATTGGAGTATATATACCAATAGTACATACATCTAAAAGCTGTGTATTGTACGAGTACGAATACGGGTGCATACGAGTAGAATTGTTGATGAAACTGAACGAGGATGTAATTGTAAGCATTTTTGTTAAGTATAAGTATTTTGATAAGTGTCTTGAAGTCTTTCAAAAGTGTATGAATACATATTAAAACACTACATGTATATACATTTTAACTGAGTCGTTAAGTCATCGTTAGTCGTTACATGTAAATGTTGTTTTGAAACCTTTAGGTTAACGATCTTGTTGAATGTTGTTAACCCATTGTTTATTATAACAAATGAGATGTTAAATTGTTATATTATCATGATATTATGATATATAATATATCTTAGTATGATATATATACAGTTAAATGTCGTTACAACGATAATCGTTACATATATGTCTCGTTTCGAAATCATTAAGTTAGTAGTCTTATTTTTACATATGTATTTCATTGTTAATACACTTAATAATATATTTACTTATCATTTAACATAATTAACCAAGTGTATCAATATCTTAATATGATTCATATGTACCTAGTAAGACGTTGTTATAACGATAATCGTTATATATATCGTTTTCGAGTTTCTTAAATTAATAGTCTCATTTTTATGTATATGACTCATTGTTAAAATACCTAATGAGATACATACTTATAATAAAATCATGTTAACTATATATATATAATCATATATATGTCATCGTATAGTTTTTACAAGTTTTAACGTTCGTGAATCACCGGTCAACTTGGGTGGTCAATTGTCTATATGAAACCTATTTCAATTAATCAAGTCTTAACAAGTTTGATTGCTTAACATGTTGGAAACACTTAATCATGTAAATAACAATTTCATTTAATATATATATAAACATGGAAAAGTTCGGGTCACTATAGTACCTACCCGTTAAATAAATTTCGTCCCGAAATTTTAAGCAGTTGGAGGTGTTGACGTATCTTCTGGAAATAAATGCGGGTATTTCTTCTTCATCTGATCTTCACGCTCCCAGGTGAACTCGGGTCCTCTACGAGCATTCCAATGAACCATAACAATCGGTATCTTGTTTTGTTTAAGTCTCTTAACCTCACGATCCATTATTTCGACGGGTTCTTCAATGAATTGAAGTTTTTCATTGATTTGGATTTCGTCCAATGGAATAGTGAGATCTTCTTTAGCAAAACATTTCTTCAAATTTGAGACGTGGAAAGTGTTATGTACAGCCGCGAGTTGTTGAGGTAGCTCCAGTTGGTAAGCTACTGGTCCGACACGATCTATAATCTTGAATGGTCCAATGTACCTTGGATTTAGTTTCCCCCGTTTACCAAATCGAACAACGCCTTTCCAAGGTGAAACCTTAAGCATGACCATTTCTCCAATTTCAAACTCTATATCTTTTTCTTTTACTGTCCGCGTAGCTCTTTTGTCGACTCTGGGCGGTTTTCAATCTTTGTTGAATTTGGATGATTTTCTCGGTAGTTTCTTGTATTATCTTCGGACCCGTAATCTGTCTATCCCCCACTTCACTCCTACAAATCGGAGACCTGCACTTTCTACCATAAAGTGCTTCAAACGGCGCCATCTCAATGCTTGAATGGTAGCTGTTGTTGTACGAAAATTCTGCTAACGGTAGATGTCGATCCCAACTGTTTCCGAAATCAATAACACATGCTCGTAGCATGTCTTCAAGCGTTTGTATCGTCCTTTCGCTCTGTCCATCAGTTTGTGGATGATAGGCAATACTCATGTCTAGACGAGTTCCTAATGCTTGCTGTAATGTCTGCCAGAATCTTGAAATAAATCTGCCATCCCTATCAGAGATAATAGAGATTGGTATTCCATGTCTGGAGATGACTTCCTTCAAATACAGTCGTGCTAACTTCTCCATCTTGTCATCTTCTCTTATTGGCAGGAAGTGTGCTGACTTAGTGAGACGATAAACTATTACCCAAATAGTATCAAAACCACTTGCAGTCCTTGGCAATTTAGTGATGAAATCTATGGTAATATTTTCCCATTTCCATTCCGGGATTTCGGGTTGTTGAAGTAGACCTGATGGTTTCTGATGCTCAGCTTTGACCTTAGAACACATCAAACATTCTCCTACATATTTAGCAATATCAGCTTTCATACCCGACCACCAAAAATGTTTCTTGAGATCCTTGTACATCTTCCCCGTTCTAGGATGTATTGAGTATCTGGTTTTATGAGCTTCTCTAAGTACCATTTCTCTCATATCTCCAAATTTTGGTACCCAAATTCTTTCAGCCCTATACCGGGTTCCGTCTTCCCGAATATTAAGATGCTTCTCCGATCCTTTGGGTATTTCATCCTTTAAATTTCCCTTTTTAAAACTCCTTGTTGCGCCTCCTTTATTTGAGTAGTAAAGTTAGTGTGGATCATTATATTCATAGATTTTACTCGAATGGGTTCTCTGTCCTTTCTGCTCAAGGCGTCGGCTACCACATTTGCCTTCCCCGGGTGGTAACAAATCTCAAAGTCGTAATCATTCAACAATTCAATCCACCTACGCTGCCTCATATTCAGTTGTTTCTGATTAAATATGTGTTGAAGACTTTTGTGGTCGGTATATATAATACTTTTGACCCCATATAAGTAGTGCCTCCAAGTCTTTAATGCAAAAAAAACCGCGCCTAATTCCAAATCATGCGTCGTATAATTTTGCTCGTGAATCTTTAATTGTCTAGATGCATAAGCAATCACCTTCGTCCGTTGCATTAATACACAACTGAGACCTTGCTTTGATGCGTCACAATAAATCACAAAATCATCATTCCCTTCAGGCAATGACAATATAGGTGCCGTAGTTAGCTTTTTCTTCAATAATTGAAACGCCTTTTCTTGTTCATCCTTCCATTCAAATTTCTTCCCTTTATGCGTTAATGCAGTCAAGGGTTTTGCTATTTTGGAGAAATCTTGGATGAATCTTCTGTAGTAACCAGCCAATCCTAAAAATTGACGTATATGCTTCGGAGTTTTTGGGGTTTCCCACTTTTCAACGGTTTCGATCTTTGCCGGGTCCACCTGGATACCTTCTTTGTTCACTATGTGACCGAGGAATTGAACTTCTTCTAACCAAAATGCACAATTTGAAAACTTAGCGTACAGTTTTTCTTTCCTCAATACTTCTAGCACTTTTCTCAAATGTTCTTCGTGCTCTTGATCATTCTTTGAGTAAATAAGTATGTCATCGATGAAAACAATGACAAACTTGTCAAGATATGGCCCACACACTCGGTTCATAAGGTCCATGAACACAGCTGGTGCGTTAGTCAATCCAAACGGCATAACCATAAACTCGTAATGACCATAACGCGTCCTAAAAGCAGTTTTTGGAATATCATCCTCCTTTACTCGCATTTGATGATATCCAGAACGTAAATCGATCTTCGAATAAACCGACGAGCCTTGTAGTTGATCAAATAAGTCGTCAATTCTCGGCAGTGGATAACGGTTTTTGATGGTAAGTTTGTTCAACTCTCTGTAGTCAATACACAACCTAAATGTACCATCCTTCTTCTTAACAAACAAAACAGGAGCTCCCCATGGTGATGTGCTTGGTCGAATGAAACCACGTTCTAATAGTTCTTGCAGTTGGCTTTGCAGTTCTTTCATCTCGCTGGGTGCGAGTCTATAAGGAGCACGAGCTATTGGTGCAGCTCCTGGTACAAGATCTATTTGAAATTCAACAGATCGATGTGGAGGTAGTCCCGGTAATTCTTTCGGAAATACATCGGGAAATTCTTTTGCGACGGGAACATCATTGATGCTCTTTTCTTCAGTTTGTACTTTCTCGACGTGTGTGCTAGAACAGCATAGCAACCTTTTCTTATTAGTTTTTGTGCCTTCAAATTACTAATAAGATGTAGCTTCATGTTGCCCTTTTCTCCGTACACCATTAAGGGTTCTCCTTCTTCTCGTACAATGCGAATTGCATTTTTATAACATACGATCTCTGCTTTCACCTTCTTCAGCCAGTCCATGCCAACTATTACATCAAAACTCCTTAACTCTACTGGTATCAAATCAATCTTAAATATTTCGCTACCCAATTTAATTTCTCGATTCCGGCATATATTATCTGCTGAAATTAATTTACCGTTTGCTAATTCGAGTAAAAATTTACTATCCAATGTCGTCAATGGACAACTTAATTTAGCACAAAAATCTCTACTCATATAGCTTCTATCCGCACCTGAATCAAATAAAACGTAAGCAGATTTATTGTCAATAAGAAACGTACCCGTAACAAGCTCCGGGTCTTCCTGTGCCTCTGCCGCATTAATATTGAAAACTCTTCCACCGCCTTGTCCATTCGTGTTCTCCTGTTTCGGGCAATTTCTAATAATGTGGCCCGGTTTTCCACATTTATAACAAACTACATTGGCATAACTTGCTCCGACACTACTTGCTCCGCCATTACTCGTTCCGACACCATTTGTTCCTTTCGTTCTGTTAACCCCTGGTCCGTAGACCTCACACTTCACCGCGCTATGACCATTTCTTTTACACTTGTTGCAAAATTTGGTGCAGAACCCCGAGTGATACTTTTCACACCTTTGGCATAGCTGCTTCTGATTGTTGTTGTTGTTGCGGTTGTTATTGTTGTTGGGATGATTGTTGTAGTTGCTGTTGTTGTTGTTGTTGTTGTTGTTGTTGTTGTTGTTGTTGTTGTTGGGCTGTTGATAAGACAGTATATTGTAACGTCGTCAAAGGGATGAGGGTTACGTAATGACCAACAGTCTCGTAATAACCTAAAAACCCCATTTCTTACCCCAATTACCGACTCCGTCACTTGTGGGAACGTTTTGTTTAATAGTTGTATCCCGATGTTCTTTTTCTCACTTTGGTGAGAAGCGAACATTACTAACCTGTAAGCATAGCATGCTTCTTTATGTTGCATGTTAGCCGCTTTTTCTAAATCATGAAGTCCTATATTCGGATACATTGAGTCAAAATAATTTCTTAACCCGTTGCGTAAAATAGCATTTGGGTTCCCCGCAATATATGCGTCAAAGTAAACACATCGTAACTTATGGGTTTCCCAATATGATATCCCCCATCTTTCAAACGAAAGTCTCTTATAAACCAAGACATTCTTGGAACGTTCTTCGAATGTCTTACAAACTGATTTCTCCGTAAATAGTTGTGCCGAAGAATTCTGACCGACTCTAGACAAGATTTCATCAATCATGTCTCCGGGTAGGTCTCTTAAAATATTGGGCTGTCTATCCATTTTGTGTTTTTATACTGTAAAATAGACAAGAGTTAGATTCATAAAAAAATACTTATTAATACAAGCAATTTTTACATATATCATAAAGCATAAGCACACTATATTACATATATTACACCACACGAATACAACTATCTTATTCCGACTCGCTCGTTTCTTCTTCTTCAGTTTTGGTTCGTTTTGCCAAGTTTCTAGGGATATATGATGTTCCCCTAATACGAGCTGTCATTTTCCACAACGGTTTAGAAAAACCTGGTGGTTTAGAGGTTCCCGGGTCATTGTTACAACTTAAGGGCTTCGGGGGTTGACGATACATATAAAGTTCATCGGGGTTGGAATTAGATTTCTCTATTTTTATGCCCTTTCCCTTATTATTTTCTATTGCCTTTTTAAATTCAGTTGGGGTAATTTCTATAACATCATCGGAATTCTCGTCGGAATCCGATTCATTGGAGAATTGGTAATCCTCCCAATATTTTGCTTCCTTGGCGGAAACACCATTGACCATAATTAACTTTAGTCGGTTGGTTGAGGATTTTCTTTTACTTAACCGTTTTATTATTTCCCCCACCGGTTCTATTTCCTCCTCCGGTTCCTCCTCTTCCGGTTCTGATTCTTCTTCCGGTTCTGATTCTTCTTCCGGTTCTTCTTTGGGAACTTGTGAATCAGTCCAATATATATTCGACTCTTCGTTATTATTAGGTGAGTCAATGGGATTTGTGCTAGAGGTAGACATCTATCACACAATATCAAACATGTTAAGAGATTAATATATCACATAATATATACATGTTAATAATATATAGTTTCCAACAAAAATGTTAAGCAATCATTTTTAAAGAAAACATGGTCGAAGTCCAGACTCACTAATTCATCCTAATAAACTCAATAAGACACACTAATGCAAATTTTCTGGTTCTCTAAGACCAACGCTCGGATACCAACTGAAATGTCCCGTTCTTATTGATTAAAAACGTTCCATATTAATTGATTTCGTTGCGAGGTTTTGACCTCTATATGAGACGTTTTTCAAAGACTGCATTCATTTTTAAAACAAACCATAACCTTTATTTCATAAATAAAGGTTTAAAAAGCTTTACGTAGATTATCAAATAATGATAATCTAAAATATCCTGTTTACACACGACCATTACATAATGGTTTACAATACAAATATGTTACATCGAAATCAGTTTCTTGAATGCAGTTTTTACACAATATCATACAAACATGGACTCTAAATCTTGTCCTTATTTTAGTATGCAACAGCGGAAGCTCTTAGTATTGAATAAACATGCTTTAAACGTCAACAAAAATGTTGGTGAGTTATAGGTTTAACCTATATATATCAAATCGTAACAATAGACCACAAGATTTCATATTTCAATACACATCCCATACATAGAGATAAAAATCATTCATATGGTGAACACCTGGTAACCGACATTAACAAGATGCATATATATAAGAATATCCCCATCATTCCGGGACACCCTTCGGATATGATATAAATTTCGAAGTACTAAAGCATCCGGTACTTTGGATGGGGTTTGTTAGGCCCAATAGATCTATCTTTAGGATTCGCGTCAATTAGGGTGTCTGTTCCCTAATTCTTAGATTACCAGACTTAATAAAAAGGGGCATATTCGATTTCGATAATTCAACCATAGAATGTAGTTTCACGTACTTGTGTCTATTTTGTAAATCATTTATAAAACCTGCATGTATTCTCATCCCAAAAATATTAGATTTTAAAAGTGGGACTATAACTCACTTTCACAGATTTTTACTTCGTCGGGAAGTAAGACTTGGCCACTGGTTGATTCAAGAACCTATAACAATATATACATATATATCAAAGTATGTTCAAAATATATTTACAACACTTTTAATATATTTTGATGTTTTAAGTTTATTAAGTCAGCTGTCCTCGTTAGTAACCTACAACTAGTTGTCCACAGTTAGATGTATAGAAATAAATCGATAAATATTATCTTGAATCAATCCATGACCCAGTGTATACGTATCTTAGTATTGATCACAACTCAAACTATATATATTTTGGAATCAACCTCAACCCTGTATAGCTAACTCCAACATTCACATATAGAGTGTCTATGGTTGTTCCGAAATATATATAGATGTGTCGACATGATAGGTCGAAACATTGTATACGTGTCTATGGTATCTCAAGATTACATAATATACAATACAAGTTGATTAAGTTATGGTTGGAATAGATTTGTTACCAATTTTCAAGTAGCCAAAATGAGAAAAATTATCCAATCTTGTTTTACCCATAACTTCTTCATTTTAAATCCGTTTTGAGTGAATCAAATTTCTATGGTTTCATATTGAACTCTATTTTATGAATCTAAACAGAAAAAGTATAGGTTTATAGTCGGAAAAATAAGTTACAAGTTGTTTTTGTAAAGGTAGTCATTTCAGTCGAAAGAACGACGTCTAGATGACCATTTTAGAAAACATACTTCCACTTTGAGTTTAACCATAATTTTTGGATATAGTTTCATGTTCATAATAAAAATCATTTTCCCAGAATAACAACTTTTAAATCAAAGTTTATCATAGTTTTTAATTAACTAACCCAAAACAGCCCGCGGTGTTACTACGACGGCGTAAATCCGGTTTTACGGTGTTTTTCGTGTTTCCAGGTTTTAAATCATTAAGTTAGCATATCATATAGATATAGAACATGTGTTTAGTTGATTTTAAAATTCAAGTTAGAAGGATTAACTTTTATTTGCGAACAAGTTTAGAATTAACTAAACTATGTTCTAGTGATTACAAGTTTAAACCTTCGAATAAGATAGCTTTATATGTATGAATAGAATGATGTTATGAACATCATTACTACCTCAAGTTCCTTAGATAAACCTACTGGAAATGAGAAAAATAGATCTAGCTTCAAAGGATCCTTGGATGGCTTGAAAGTTCTTGAAGCAGAATCATGACACGAAAACAATTTCAAGTAAGATTTCCATTCGAAATAAGATTGTTATAGTTATAGAAATTGAATTAAAGTTTAAATATGATTATTACCTTGTATTAGAAATATAACCTACTGTAAGTAACAAAGGTTTCTTGATCTTGGATGATTACTTGGAATGGATTTAGAAAACTTGGAAGTAAACTTGCAATCTTGGAAGTATTCTTGATTTTATGAAACTAGAACTTTTGGAATTTATGAAGAACACTTAGAACTTGAAGATAGAACTTGAGAGAGATGAATTAGATGAAGAAAATTGAAGAATGAAAGTGTTTGTAGGTGTTTTTGGTCGTTGGTGTATGGATTAGATATAAAGGATATGTAATTTTGTTTTCATGTAAATAAGTCATGAATGATTACTCATATTTTTGTAATTTTATGAGATATTTCATGCTAGTTGCCAAATGATGGTTCCCACATGTGTTAGGTGACTCACATGGGCTGCTAAGAGCTGATCATTGGAGTATATATACCAATAGTACATACATCTAAAAGCTGTGTATTGTACGAGTACGAATACGGGTGCATACGAGTAGAATTGTTGATGAAACTGAACGAGGATGTAATTGTAAGCATTTTTGTTAAGTAGAAGTATTTTGATAAGTGTCTTGAAGTCTTTCAAAAGTGTATGAATACATATTAAAACACTACATGTATATACATTTTAACTGAGTCGTTAAGTCATCGTTAGTCGTTACATGTAAATGTTGTTTTGAAACCTTTAGGTTAACGATCTTGTTGAATGTTGTTAACCCATTGTTTATTATAACAAATGAGATGTTAAATTATTATATTATCATGATATTATGATATATAATATATCTTAGTATGATATATATACAGTTAAATGTCGTTACAACGATAATCGTTACATATATGTCTCGTTTCGAAATCATTAAGTTAGTAGTCTTATTTTTACATATGTATTTCATTGTTAATACACTTAATAATATATTTACTTATCATTTAACATAATTAACCAAGTGTATCAATATCTTAATATGATTCATATGTACCTAGTAAGACGTTGTTATAACGATAATCATTATATATATCGTTTTCGAGTTTCTTAAATTAATAGTCTCATTTTTATGTATATAACTCATTGTTAAAATATCTAATGAGATACATACTTATAATAAAATCATGTTAACTATATGTATATAATCATATATATGTCATCGTATAGTTTTTACAAGTTTTAACGTTCGTGAATCACCGGTCAACTTGGGTGGTCAATTGTCTATATGAAACCTATTTCAATTAATCAAGTCTTAACAAGTTTGATTGCTTAACATGTTGAAAACACTTAATCATGTAAATAACAATTTCATTTAATATATATATAAACATGGAAAAGTTCGGGTCACTACAAGCGCCGTGGGAATATTACTAGTATTAGTCTGATAGTGGACTAGCGCCAAAGATCAACCAACATAACATATAGATAATTTAATATTAATATTGATTAATTAATTATGATGCTAACAACAATAATAGAAGTGGGGTCAATGTGATTGTATGACAGGTTTCATGGATACTAGAGAGTGTGATAGGTTAAGTGATAAGATGAAACTAATGTGTGTAACCTAATCACTATTCTCGATTGTTTTTATGTTGTTTCAGGTTTGAAGATCAACCTCCATAAGTCATATGTTTATGGTGTTGGAGTTGGAATGAACGAGATTAATCGGATGGCTGATATCGTGAGTTGCACTCCTTCTTCCTTTCCTTTTACATTTCTCAGTATTCCTGTGTGTCAGAACATGCCCAGACAGCATGGCTTGAAGATTATTATCGAAAAAACTAAGAAACGTCTTTTATCTTGGAAAGTCAACTTGTTATCTATTGGGGGAAGGCTCACGCTTTTAAAATCTATTTTAGGGACTATCGGTACGTATTATATGTCTCGTTTTAAAGCACCGGTCAACGTGGTCAATAAGATTGAATCTCTGATATCTTCTTTTCTTTGGGGTGGAAAAGAAAATGATAGAAATATTCATTGGGTTGATTGGCGTTTGGTGCAAAATCCCCATGATCGTGGAGGTCTTAGCTGTCAATTATCTAAAGTCTCTTAATCTTGTGCTTCTTTATAAATGGAGATGGAGATTTTTCACCAATATGGATTCTCATTAGGCCTTGGCTATCATTGCTATTCATGGTCACGGTTCTAGTGGATCCCTCCCATGTAATTCTAACGCAACTGGTTCTTGGGTGAGTATTTGCAAGCAGATTAACGATTTGCATTTTAACAATATTAAGCAAACCAAAATCGTCAGGATAATAGATTTCGGGTTTGAGTGCTTGATTTGGGGAAAAGAGTGGATCGAATGTTTTAACTTCAATAATTGTGCAAACCCTGATTTGAAATCTGGATTCCAAGGGCATAAAACAATCGATTAGATTAACCTTATTCGATCGGGATCGAATAAGTTAATACCTTAAAGTGAGGATTAACTCTGATAACGATCGGAGTACTGATCAAAATTGTGTTAACGACTAGAGAAATGCTACCGTAATTAATTTGGGCAGAGTAACATTAATGCATCCAGTGTTGTTGAATAAATGATCTTGTTCGTGTATTTATAGATGTTGTGAGGGAATGGTGACGTGGCACATGTCCCTTTCATGGTTGTAACAAACTTTGCCAATCCCGAGGAGTGACGTGGCACCTGTCCCTTTCATGGGAATAATCGAGCATATCATAATAAAATTTCCTAGATTCATGGGCTGACGTGGCGTGCAACCTGCTTGTATGTTTGTTCCGGGATCGAATACTCGTTTCGGGATGAAGTGTCTATTCCGGGACAGTGCACTTTCTCCGGGACAACGTGCTTGTCCTGGAAAGGTATCTTTATACCGGGTTGGAATACTGAACCGGGAAGTAGCGACGGTACCGAAAACATGTTGGTACCGGCTAAGATAACACAGAACATTTGTCTGACCGGGAAGGTTTTGCTTTCTATTTACTCCAAGTGTTTCTTCATGGTGCAAATCACCATGACTTGCCACATGATGCCGGTAACTTGCATGCCGTCCGGGCTGGGTTTTTATACGATATTCCCGACTAGCCGTTCATCCGGCGTGGTCCCTTTCATCGTATGCTCACAAGTAACCTCCTGATGCCGGATGATGTCGGGAAGTAGCCATTCTTCCGAGATGGACCGTGCCAGTTAAGATCCTAGCCGGGCACCACTTTGTTAGTGTCGTTTTGAGATGGATCATTATGCGTATCATTAAGTCCCCCTAGTTTGGTGAGGTCGGCTGGAACAGCTGCGTTGCCAAACTTAAGATAACATGACCCACGCGCATGATTTGACATGCAATTAATGCGCGTTGCATGTTGTCTTTTTGAGTTTTATGGGACTCGCATAAGATTTTTGCCTATATACACGACCACTTATCTTCATTCAAGTTTTTCTACTTTCGATAGTCTTCATTTTGCATAATACAGAGAAATAGTTTTCTTAACTTCTTCGATTTGAATCTTTATTTCCTTCTTCGTTCAATATGCCTCCCAGACCTGCTAATATTCTTCATGATGTATTACGTGCGCTTAGCAACGTTGATCAAGCCTATCTTGATAGGATTTATTATATATCCCCTCAATTACGAGGCTTGGGGTTCGTGATACCCAGGTCACAACAGCGCGCTTGTGGGCCTCCACTAAATCATTGTGCTATCTATTTGAGACCTTTTGAGGTCTCAAATCTGAGATACCCATTTACACGCTTCTTCATGAAGGTTCTAAACTTCTACGTCCTTAGTGTTGCACGTTTACATTCGAATGGGGTTCGTGCGATTGTGCTTTTTGAAATGTATTTCAATGGTTTAGGCATGGTCCTAAGTAGGGATGGCAATGGATCAGATAAGGATCGGGTGACGCCGTATCCATATCCATATCCATTTATATTATGTTCATCCATATCCATATCCATATCCATTTAGTTCCAGGTCATCCATCTATATCCATATCCAGTGGATTAAGCGGGTTAATGGATATCCAATGGATATTAAAATATTGTTATAATATTTTATAATATACAATTAAAATAAAAACGCAGCATAAATATAACATGACATATTAAAATCTAACCGTAAGAATGTGTAATCTTTGTTAAAGATAAAACAAAAATTGTTAAATTTACTAAAAAACATTGTAAGTTTGTTTATGTTTTATTGTAATATATTATAGTTATTTATTATAGGGTTTAAAACATAATGTAAATCTAACGGTAAATAAACTTGTAATGGTATATATGCAAGCATACATCTATATTTATGTATTTGTATATGTATTTCGGGTGGTAATGGATATATCCATGGATGAAACTTTTCATCCATGTCCATATCCATATCCATATCCATTTAGGTTCATCCATATCTGTATCTATATCCATTTAGGTTCATCCATATCCATCACAAAGCTTGTGGATCGGGTGGATATCCACCAGATCGAGTGGCCAATGCCATCCCTAGTCCTAAGCTTGAACATTTTCAGAAGTATATATGGCTATCGTCCTATCGCAAAGGGTGGTACACTTTTACTGATGAGATTAATTTTCTTGGAGAGGCACCGGTAATTGCAGATAACTGCATTCATTTTTGCTAAGTGCTCCGATTTTCCTTTAAGGGACGCCCAGTCCTATCTATTTAGGTCGGTGACTGTACAATAGCCAAGACAGTTGTCTGAGCTGGGCAAAGCAATGGTTGACCAGTTGAAGGGCCTGATGATTCATCAACAGTCTTATAATGAGCAGGTGCTGGTAATGGCCAATGTTAGCAACAACTGGACCCATTCTGATAGGATTCATGTTGCTCGCAGAGGCGGGAGAGGTATTTATCCATGTAATGTTCTTTATTCTTTTTTACGTAGTCGTGATTTATAGAACAATGTTTTATGATCTGTGTAGAGTTGACCGTGTCGGAGATTTTGAGGGCGACGAGTCTAGATGGCATGGTTTTTACTGATAAGGTGGTTGAAGGTATGGCCCCGGCGTCTTCCAGTCACCATAGGGTGCCGCCTCCTGAAGACTTGGAGTCTTTCAATGGTGGTTCTTCAGAGGGTGGGCTAATCCACCGCACCAGGCGTCGGATTGAGCCATCTATAGCAGCTGAATGTATGCCTTTGACACATGCTCACTTTTTGTTTATCTAATAATATCTTGTGCTGACTACATTTCTTTCTTTCGTTTATGCGTAGGTAACGCTGGTGTGACTTCTGCGGGGACGCAGGCACCTGTCCCCATGGTTCTATTGCTAGAGGGGCTGCTCCCTGGGAAAGATGTGAGCTGGTTGTGGGGGAGAGTCGGGTGGCTGAGGAAGAGCCGGTTACTGAAAGGGAGTCAGTTCAAGGGCACCGTCCCGACAAAGAACCTGCCATTGAGGCCTCGGATGCTCGCCCCCAGCTGACAACAAATGCTGGGCAGAATGTTTACGTCCTGCCCGACTGTAACGTCGAGCCATTCCGTGATCTTTTACACTGTGATGCTTCAGACTACCCGGTTTACAGGGAGTATCTGGACTTCATAACCTTTTCGGCTCTGAAAGAGGCATTGGCCACTCTTTCCGCCACCCAGGCACAGCGCTTGCATTCTCAGCTTGCCGTTCGGCTCTAAAAGAGGCATTGGCCGCTCTTTCCGCCACCCAGGCACAGCATCTTGCGGCGGATGAATTGAACCGAAGCGAGGCTGATGCTCGTCGCATTCACGAGCATTGTGTTATGTTTGAGAATGATAACCGCCACATGGCGGAATTGTCAGGGATGATTACTGCCTTGAGAGGGAGTTTGCGTCGGCAAAGGAGGCCCTGGAGCCCACCCAGGATGAGTTGCGTGTTTCCCGGGTAGCTCAGGAAATGTTGAAGGCGGAGCTTGCCCAGGAACAGGAGAGGGTCGCCCTTCTTTCTGATGACAATAAGAAGTTATCAGAGAAGGTGTCGGCAACGTTGGGTGAACTTACCCACCTTCAACATTGTATACCTGTGCTTTTTGCCTGCCTTTTGAAGTCATCCATTGTTCATCAGCCGTTTAATGCCTTTATTGAGGCTATCAAGAAGTTGACTACATTTGAGGTGTTAAGGGCAGTGCAGTGCTTCTTGCCATCTGGTAGCGCGACCCAAAAGATGAAAACTGATTTGAGCGCTACATGTATCCAGGACTGCCAGCGGGCACATGAGGCTCTCGGCCAGATTAGCTTTGAAGAGTTAGATAAAATCTGTAGGGACGAGAATTCATCCATAGAGGATATTGTAAATTACCAACCGTAGAGATATCCACTCGGTTGTGTTTTTGTTATGAAAGTGATTTCTTTACATTTTGTTATGTTTTGTATGTAAACTAGTTTATTTTGCTTTAACTTGCGAGTAGCGTCATGACAAAAATGTAGATATGTAGACTACGCGTGAGTATGGTCGAGTTGTTTATACGGTAAAACCGGACCATCAATGATATGGCCGGACACCCTCGTTATCCGAGAAGGTTCTTCAAGAGGTGTCCTCCTACCAACGAAAGCTAGAAAGCATTTCTTCTGGCGGTAGGTCTGGAATATGCTAAAAACTTTTATTTTCGTTTGTGTCACATTCAGAGTCGTTGCAGTGCATAAGTATATAAAATGAAACTTTGTTGACGACTTATACATAAAAATGATTTGAGTACATAAGTGTTTTGCATTTCTGCCATCCGAGTGGGTAATCAGGCCTCCCTGTTGCAGGTAAGTTACAGATGATATTTCTTTAAATGAAAGGTGTGCCAAGGGCGTTGTATCGAAACTCCCTCTGGTGTTTCTAGGTGGTATGAGCCGTACTCAGTTATGTCGACAACCCTGTAAGCTCCCTCCCATCATGGGCCCAAATTTTTGACGTCTTGCTGCCGGCTGACCTCGTTGCTACGTAACACCAATTCGTTTAACTGAAAGTCCAGTGGCTAGACTTTTTTGTCATAGTGGTTTGCGATTTTTTGCTTCTTTTCGGCTTGCCGGATATGTGCCATTGTCCGCCGTTCTTTTAGAGCATCCAAGTTTTCTCGTAATGCTTCGTCGTTTTGTTGTTCATCGAATGTTTTTATCCGGTTGGTTGGGATAAGCACTTCAGCCGGGATAACCGCTTCGGTGCTGTATACCAGACTAAAAGGAGTTTCATTTGTACTGTCTTTTGGTGTTGTCCAGTGTGACCATAATACATATTGGATTCATCCACCCATCCTTGTCGGTGTTTACCTAGTCTTGGTTTTATGCCGGCGACGATGTCTCTGTTAGTGACCTCGACTTGTCCGTTGGCCTGCGGGTAGGCCACGGAAGTAAATGACTGCTGAATGTCCATGTCTGTACACCAGTCTTAAAATGGATTGTGTGCAAACTATGTGCCGTTGTCGCTGACTATCTCTCGTGGTAAACCGAAACAACAAACGATGTCCTCCCATACAAAGGTTAAGATTTTTCTTCCTGTGATCGTGCTTAACGGTTTTGCCTCGACCCATTTTGTAAAGTAGTCGATTGCAATGACTAGGAATTTAACGTTTCCAACACCTCTTGGGAATGGCCCGACAATGTCGATCCCCCATTTGCAGAACAGCCAAGCTGCGTGTATAGGAATCATGTTATGACGAGGGGATCTGTTGACGGGAGCATGTATTTGACATGCCCACACAGTTTACGATCAGATCATATGTGTCCCGGTACATATGTGGCCAAAAATAACCCATTCTTTTGATCCTGCTGACTATCGTTCGGTAGCCGGAGTGTGTAGTGCAGGCTCCTTCGTGCATTTCTTGTATGATTTCTTTGGCCTGCGCTAGCCCAACGCATCTTAAGTAAGGCTCTGTGAATAATTTCCTATACAAGATGCCATTTTTAAAGTTATACATTACTGCCCGCATTCGTATCCTACGGGCTTGTAGTTTGTCTTCCGGGACAGTACCGTCGGCAAGGTATTTTATGAAAGGTGTCATCCAACATTCTTCTTCTGTTGTGATTGTTGCCATGAAAGTGTCCTCTTCAGTTGACTTTCTTTCCAGTACTTCAACCATAACCTTTTTGGTGAACTGGTCGTAGAGCAGAGAGGCAAGCTTGCTTAAAGCATCCACTTTCTTGTTACGGTTACGGGGTATTTGCTTTATTTCAAATGCCGCGAAGGTTTTGGTTAGTGCTTTTGTAAGCTTTAGGTATTTTTGCATCGATGTATCTCTTGCTTCGAAGCTTCCGTTTAACTGGCTTGCTACCAGTTGTGAGTCGACATAAGCTGTGAGTTGTCGTACATCAATACTTTTTGCTAAGCGTAATCTGGCTATTAGTGCTTCGTACTTGGCCTCGTTGTTTGAGGCAGCGAACTTCAACCGTATAGCGTAGGTTATTTCTTCTCCATTTGGGGAAACGAGGAGCAGGCCTATGCCGGCCCCTTCCTCACTCGACGCTCCATCCGTATATAGTTCCCATAATTCGTCTGTTTCCCTTCTTGTTACGTTGTTTCGCCTTTTTTGATCATGTCAGAGGGGAGCTCTACCAGGAAGTCGGCTATGGGAGGAAGGTGATTTCGTGCTCGCCAAGTTCTATTACCCACTTCGCCATTCTTCCAGAAATTTCTGGCCTAGTCAGGACGTGTTTGATCAGTTGTCCCGTGAAAACCTGTATCAGATGTGCTTGAAAATATCGCCGTAACCGTCTGGCTGTGTGCACTAAGGCGTAAATTAGTTTTTCCATGGCCGGGTAGTTTACTTCTCCGTTTTGTAATACTTTACTTACGAAGTATACCTGCATTTGGGTTTTACCTCTGTCGGCAATTAGAACCGAGCTGATTGCCTCAGAGGAGGCAACAAGGTATATCGTAAGGGTTTCACCCGGTATTGGTGCCGTTAACGTTGGTATTTCTTTTAAGAATGCCTTTACATCCTGGAAGGCCTTCTCGGCCTCATCCATCGAAATGAAATCTTTCTTGCTCAAGCAGCCCTTTAATGTTTGAAAAAAAGGAAGGGCTCTGTCGGCGGCCCGTGACAGAAACCTTGTGAGCGCTGCTAGCTTCCCGTTTAAGCTTTGCACGTGTTTTTTACTCCTGGGTGACTGCATGTTTTCGATTGCTTGGATTTTCTTCGGGTTTGCCTTGATTCCTCTCGGAGTTATCGTGAAGCCTAAGAAACGTCCTTCTTCCATTCCGAAAGAGCATTTTGACGGATTTAGCTTCATATTGATTTTGTGTAGTGAATCGAACGTTTCAATGATGTCTAAAATCATCTGTTCTTCTGTTTTTCTTTTGATAACGATGTTGTCGACGTATGCTTCGATATTTCATCCAATTTGGTCATTGAATGCTTTGTCGATTACCTGTTGATATGTTGCTCTGGCATTCTTCAACCCAAATGGCATTTTTCTATAACAAAAGATGACTTTATTTGTGAAGAATGCAGTCTTTTTTTCGTCAACCTCTGCCATTAGGATTTGTAGGTAACCCCTGTATGCATCCAGGAAGCTCAAAAACTGAAAACCCGAGAGCGACTCGACCTTCAAGTCCATCTCCGGTAGATGGTAATTGTCTTTTGGGCATGCTTTGTGTAGTGACCCAAACTTTTCCATGTTTATATATATATATATATATATATATATATATATATATATATATATATATATATATATATATATATATTAAATGAGATTGTTATTTACATGATTAAGTGTTTCCAACATGTTAAGCAATCAAACTTGTTAAGACTTGATTAATTGAAATAGGTTTCATATAGACAATTGACCACCCAAGTTGACCGGCGATTCACGAACGTTAAAACTTGTAAAAACTATATGATGACATATATATATATATATATATATATATATATATATATATATATATATATATATATATATATATATATATATATATATATATATATATAGTTAACATGATATTATGATAAGTAAACATATCATTAAGTATATTAACAATGAACTACATATGTAAAAACAAGACTACTAACTTAATGATTTTGAAACGAGACATATATGTAAAGATTATCGTTGTAACGACATTTAATGTATATATATCATATTAAGATATATTAATACATCATGATATCATGATAATGTAATAATTTTACATCTCATTTGATTTAATAAACAATGGGTTAACAACATTTAACAAGATCGTTAACCTAAAGGTTTCAAAACAACACTTACATTTAGCGACTAACGATGACTTAACGACTCAGTTAAAATGTATATACATGTAGTGTTTTAATATGTATTCATACACTTTTGAAAGAATTCAAGACACTTATCAAAATACTTCTACTTAACAAAAATGCTTACAATTACATCCTCGTTCAGTTTCATCAACAATTCTACTCGTATGCACCCGTATTCGTACTCGTACAATACACAGCTTTTAGATGTATGTACTATTGGTATATACACTCCAATGATCAGCTCTTAGCAGCCCATGTGAGTCACCTAACACATGTGGGAACAATCATTTGGCAACTAGCATGAAATATCTCATAAAATTACAAAAATATGAGTAATCATTCATGACTTATTTACATGTAAACAAAAATTACACATCCTTTATATCAAATCCATATACCAATGACCAAAAACACCCACAAACACTTTCATTCTTCAATTTTCTTCATCTAATTAATCTCTCTCAAGTTCTATCTTCAAGTTCTAAGTGTTCTTCATAAATTCTACAAGTTCTAGTTTCATAAAATCAAGAATACTTCCAAGTTTGCTAGCTTACTTCCAATCTTGTAGAGTGATCATCCAACCTCAAGAAATCTTTATCATTTGCAGTAAGATATCTTTCTAATACAAGGTAATACTCATATTAAAACTTTGATTCAATTTCTATAACTATAACAATCTTATTTCGAGTGAAAATCTTACTTGAACTTGTTTTCGTGTCATGATTCTGCTTCAAGAACTTTCAAGCCATCCAAGGATCCTTTGAAGCTAGATCCATTTTTCTCATTTCCAGTAGCTTTATCCAGAAAACTTGAGGTAGTAATGATGTTCATAACATCATTCGATTCATACATATAAAGCTATCTTATTCGAAGGTTTAAACTTGTAATCACTAGAACATAGTTTAGTTAATTCTAAACTTGTTCGCAAACAAAAGTTAATCCTTCTAACTTGACTTTTAAAATCAACTAAACACATGTTCTATATCTATATGATATGCTAACTTAATGATTTAAAACCTGGAAACACGAAGAACACTGTAAAACCGGACATACACCGTCGTAGTAACACCGTGGGCTGTTTTGGGTTAGTTTATTAAAAACTATGATAAACTTTGATTTAAAAGTTGTTCTTCTGGGAAAATGATTTTTCTTATGAACATGAAACTATATCTAAAAATCATGGTTAAACTCAAAGTGGAAGTATGTTTTCTAAAATGATCATCTAGACGTCGTTCTTTCGGCTGAAATGACAATCTTTACAAAAATGACTTGTAACTTATATTTCTGGCTATAAACCTGTACTTTTTCTGTTTAGATTCATAAAATAGAGTTCAATATAAAACCATAGCAATTTGATTCACTCAAAACGGATTTAAAATGAAGAAGTTATGGGTAAAACAAGATTGGATAATTTTTCTTGTTGTAGCAACGTGAAAATTGGTAACAAATCTATATTAATCATATCCTAGCTAACTTATATTGTATTATACATGTATTCTAATATATTATGTAATCTTGGGATACCATAGACACGTATGCAAATGTTTTGACATATCATATCGACCCACGTGTATATATTATTTGGAACAACCATAGATAATCTATATGCAGTAATGTGGTAGTTAGCTATACAGGGTTGAGGTTGATTCCAAAAATATATATACTTTGAGTTGTGATCTAGCCTGAGACGTGTATACACTGGGTCGTGGATTGATTCAAGATAATATATATCAATTTTTTTTCTGTACATCTAACGTTGGACAACTAGTTGTAGGTTACTAACGAGGACAACTGACTTAATAAACTTAAAACATCAAAATGTATTAAAAGTGTTGTAAATATATTTTGAATATACTTTGATATATATGTACATATTTGTTATAGGTTCGTGAATCGACCAGTGGCCAAGTCTTACTTCCCGTCGAAGTAAAAATCTGTGAATGTGAGTTATAGTCCCACTTTTAAAATCTAATATTTTTGGGATGAGAATAAATGCAGGTTTTATAAATGATTTACAAAATAGACACAAGTACATGAAACTACATTCTATGGTTGAATTATCGAAATTGAATATGCCCCTTTTTATTAAGTCTGGTAATCTAAGAATTAGGGAACAAACACCCTAATTGACGCGAATCCTAAAGATAGATCTATTGGGCCTAACAAACCCCATCCAAAGTACCGGATGCTTTAGTACTTCGAAATTTATATCATATCCGAAGGGTGTCCCGGAATGATGGGGATATTCTTATATATGCATCTTGTTAATGTCGGTTACCAGGTGTTCACCATATGAATGATTTTTATCTCTATTTATGGGATGTATATTGAAATATGAAATCTTGTGATCTATTGTTATGATTGATATATATAGGTTAAACCTATAGCTCACCAACATTTTTGTTGACGTTTAAAGCATGTTTATTCTCAGGTGAATATTAAGAGCTTCCGCTGTTGCATACTAAAATGAGGACAAGATTTGGAGTCCATGTTTGTATGATATTATGTAAAAACTGCATTCAAGAAACATATGTCGATGTAATATATTTCTATTGTAAACCATTATGTAATGGTCGTGTGTAAATAGTATATTTTAGATTATCATTATTTGATAATCTACCTAATGCTTTTGAAACCTTTATTGATAAAATAAAGGTTATGGTTGTTTTAAAAATGAATGCAGTCTTTGAAAAACGTCTCATATAGAGGTCAAAACCTCGCAACGAAATCAATTAATATGGATCGTTTATAATCAATATGAACGGGACATTTCAGTTGGTATCCGAGCGTTGGTCTTAGAGAACCAGAATTTTGCATTAGTGTGTCTTATCGAGTTTGTTAGGATGCATTAGTGAGTCTGGACTTCGACCGTGTTTACATGAAAAATGATTGCTTAACAAATTTTGTTGGAAACTATATATTTTTAACATGTGAATATTATGTGATATATTAATCTCTTAACGTGTTTGATATTATGTGATAGATGTCTACCTCTAGAACAAGTCCCATTGACTCACCTAATAATAATGAAGAGTCAAATGTAAATTGGAATGATTCGTGGACTGATTCACAAGTTCCCGAAGAGGAACCGGAAGAAGAGTCGGAACCGGAAGAAGAATCGGAACCGGAAGAAGAATCGGAACCGGAAGTGTAGTGACCCGAACTTTTCCATGTTTATATATATTAATTGAGATTGATATTTACATGATTAAATGTTTCCAACATGTTAAGCAATCAAACTTGTTAAGACTTGATTAATTGAAATATGTTTCATATAGACAATTGACCACCCAAGTTGACCGGTGATTCACGAACGTTAAAACTTGTAAAAACTATACAATGACATATATATGGTTATATATATAGTTAACATGTTTTTATTATAAGTATGTATCTCATTAGGTATTTTAACAATGAGTTATATACATAAAAATGAGACTATTAATTTAAGAAACTTTAAAACGATATATATATAACGATTATCATTATAACAACGTCTTACTAGGTACATATAAATCATATTAAGATATTGATACACTTGGTTAATTATGTTAAATGATAAGTAAATATATTATTAAGTGTATTAACAATGAAATACATATGTAAAAATAAGACTACTAACTTAATGATTTCGAAACGAGACATATATGTAAAGATTATCGTTGTAACGACATTTAACTGTATATACATCATACTAAGATATATTATATATCATAATATCATGATAATATAATAATTTAACATCTCATTTGTTATAATAAACAATGGGTTAACAACATTCAACAAGATCGTTAACCTAAAGGTTTCAAAACAACATTTACATGTAACGACTAACGATGACTTAACGACTCAGTTAAAATGTATATACATGTAGTGTTTTAATATGTATTCATACACTTTTGAAAGACTTCAAGACACTTATCAAAATACTTCTACTTAACAAAAATGCTTACAATTACATCCTCGTTTAGTTTCATCAACAATTCTACTCGTATGCACCCGTATTCGTACTCGTACAATACACAGCTTTTAGATGTATGTACTATTGGTATATACACTCCAATGATCAGCTCTTAGCAGCCCATGTGAGTCACCTAACACATGTGGGAACCATCATTTGGCAACTAGCATGAAATATCTCATAAAATTACAAAAATATGAGTAATCATTCATGACTTATTTACATGAAAACAAAATTACATATCCTTTATATCTAATCCATACACCAACGACCAAAAACACCTACAAACACTTTCATTCTTAAATTTTCTTCATCTAATTGATCTCTCTTAAGTTCTATCTTCAAGTTCTAAGTGTTCTTCATATATTTTACAAGTTCTAGTTACATAAAATCAAGAATACTTTCAAGTTTGCTAGCTCACTTCCAATCTTGTAAGGTGATCATCCAACCTCAAGAAATCTTTGTTTCTTACAGTAGGTTATCATTCTAATACAAGGTAATAATCATATTCAAACTTTGGTTCAATTTCTATAACTATGACAATCTTATTTCAAGTGATGATCTTACTTGAACTTGTTTTCGTGTCATGATTCTGGTTCAAGAACTTCGAGCCATCCAAGGATCCGTTGAAGCTAGATCCATTTTTATATTTTCCAGTAGGTTTATCCAAGGAACTTAAGGTAGTAATGATGTTCATAACATCGTTCGATTCATACATATAAAGCTATCTTATTCGAAGGTTTAAACTTGTAATCACTAGAACATAGTTTAGTTAATTCTAAACTTGTTCGCAAACAAAAGTTAATCCTTCTAACTTGACTTTTAAAATCAACTAAACACATGTTCTATATCTATATGATATGCTAACTTAATGATTTAAAACCTGGAAACACGAAAAACACCGTAAAACCGGATTTACGCCGTCGTAGTAACACCGCGGGCTGTTTTGGGCTAGTTAATTAAAAACTATGATAAACTTTGATTTAAAAGTTGTTATTCTGAGAAAATGATTTTTATTATGAACATGAAACTATATCCAAAAATTATGGTTAAACTCAAAGTGGAAGTATGTTTTCTAAAATGGTCATCTAGACGTCGTTCTTTCGACTGAAATGACTACCTTTACAAAAACGACTTGTAAATTATTTTTCCGACTATAAACCTATACTTTTTCTGTTTAGATTCATAAAATTGAGTTCAATATGAAACCATAGCAATTTGATTCACTCAAAACGGATTTAAAATGAAGAAGTTATGGGTAAAACAAGATTGGATAATTTTTCTCATTTTAGCTACGTGAAAATTGGTAACAAATCTATTCCAACCATAACTTAATCAACTTGTATTGTATATTATGTAATCTTGAGATACCATAGACACGTATACAATGTTTCGACCTATCATGTCGACACATCTATATATATTTCGGAACAACCATAGACACTCTATATGTGAATGTTGGAGTTAGCTATACAGGGTTGAGGTTGATTCCAAAATATATATAGTTTGAGTTGTGATCAATACTGAGATACGTATACACTGGGTCGTGGATTGATTCAAGATAATATTTATCGATTTATTTCTGTACATCTAACTGTGGACAACTAGTTGTAGGTTACTAACGAGGACAGCTGACTTAATAAACTTAAAACATCAAAATATATTAAAAGTGTTGTAAATATATTTTGAACATACTTTGATATATATGTATATATTGTTATAGGTTCGTGAATCAACCAGTGGCCAAGTCTTACTTCCCGACGAAGTAAAAAATCTGTGAAAGTGAGTTATAGTCCCACTTTTAAAATCTAATATTTTTGGGATGAGAATACATGCAGGTTTTATAAATGATTTACAAAATAGACACAAGTACGTGAAACTACATTCTATGGTTGAATTATCGAAATCGAATATGCCCCTTTTTATTAATTCTGGTAATCTAAGAATTAGGGAACAGACACCCTAATTGACGCGAATCCTAAAGATAGATCTATCGGGCCCAACAAGCCCCATCCAAAGTACCGGATGCTTTAGTACTTCGAAATTTATATCATATCCGAAGGGTATCCCGGAATGATGGGGATATTCTTATATATGCATCTTGTTAATGTCGGTTATCAGGTGTTCACCATATGAATGATTTTTATCTCTATGTATGGGATGTGTATTGAAATATGAAATCTTGTGGTCTATTATTATGATTTGATATATATAGGTTAAACCTATAACTCACCAACATTTTTGTTGACGTTTTAAGCATGTTTATTCTCAGGTGATTATTAAGAGCTTCCGCTGTCGCATACTTAAATAAGGACGAGATTTGGAGTCCATGCTTGTATGATATTGTGTAAAAACTGCATTCAAGAAACTTATTTTGTTGTAACATATTTGTATTGTAAACCATTATGTAATGGTCGTGTGTAAACAGGATATTTTAGATTATCATTATTTGATAATCTACGTAAAGCTTTTAAACCTTTATTGATGAAATAAAGGTTATGGTTTGTTTTAAAAATGAATGCAGTCTTTAAAAAACGTCTCATATAGAGGTCAAAACCTCGCAACGAAATCAATTAATATGGAACGTTTTTAATCAATAAGAACGGGACATTTCAGTTGGTATCAGAGCGTTGGTCTTAGAGAACCAGAATTTTGCATTAGTGTGTCTTATCGAGTTTGTTAGGATGCATTAGTGAGTCTGTACTTCGACCGTGTTTACTTGAAAAATGATTGCTTAACAAATTTTGTTGGAAACTATATATTTTTAACATGTGAATATTATGTGATATATTAATCTCTTAACGCGTTTGATATTATGTGATAGATGTCTACCTCTAGAACAAGTCCCATTGACTCACCTAATAATAATGAAGAGTCAAATGTAAATTGGAATGATTCGTGGACTGATTCACAAGTTCCCGAAGAGGAACCGGAAGAAGAGTCGGAACCGGAAGAAGAATCGGAACCGGAAGAAGAATCGGAACCGGATGAAGAAATAGAACCGGTGGGGGAAATAATAAAACGGTTAAGTAAAAGAAAATCCTCAACCAACCGACCAAAGTTAATTATGGTCAATGGTGTTTCCGCCAAGGAAGCAAAATATTGGGAGGATTACCAATTCTCCGATGAATCGGATTCCGACGAGAATTCCGATGATGTTATAGAAATTACCCCAACTGAATTTAAAAAGGCAAAAGAAAATAATAAGTGAAAGGGCATAAAAATAGAGAAATCTAATTCCAACCCCGATGAACTTTATATGTATCGTCAACCCCCGAAGTCCTTAAGTTGTAACAATGACCCGGGAACCTCTAAACCACCAGGTTTTTCTAAACCAATGTGGACAACGACGGCTCGTATTAGGGGAACATCATATATCCCTAGAAACTTGGCAAAACGATCCAAAACCGAAGAAGAAGAAACAAGCGAGTCGGAATAAGATAGTTGTATTCGTGTGGTGTAATATATGTAATATAGTGTGCTTATGCTTTATGATATATGTAAAAATTGCTTGTATTAATAAGTATTTTTTTTTTATGAATCTAACTCTTGTCTATTTTACAGTTTAAAAACACAAAATGGATAGACAACCCAATATTTTAAGAGACCTACCCGGAGACATGATTGATGAAATCTTGTCTAGAGTCGGTCAGAATTCCTCGGCACAACTATTTAAGGCGAGATCAGTTTGTAAGACATTCGAAAATGTTCCAAGAATGTCTTGGTTTATAAGAGACTTTCGTTTGAAAGATGGGGGATATCACATTGGGAAACCCATAAGTTACGATGTGTTTACTTTGATGCATATATTGCGGGGAACCCAAATGCTATTTTACGCAACGGGTTAAGAAATTATTTTGACTCAATATATCCGAATATTGGACTTCGTGATTTAGAAAAAGCGGCTAACATGCAACATAAAGAAGCATGTCATGCTTACGGATTAGTAATGTTCGCTTCTCACCAAAGTGAGAACAAGAACATCGGGCTACAACTATTAAACAAAACGTTTCCACAAGTGACAGAGTCGGTAATTGGGGTAAGAAATGAGGTGTTTAGATTGTTACGGGACTGTTGGACATTACGTAACCCTCATCCTTTTGACGACGTTACAACACGCTGTCTTATCAATCGCCATAACGGTTATGTTCCACAAGACCAAGGATGGGAAGTAATCATAGTAAAACTAGAATGCATGACTTGTTTCTGGACGTATGAATTACGTGTCTTTATTGCCTTTGCTGAACGACTTGTGTACTAGCTAGAATTATCTTCACAACTATCTTGTATCAAAGTTATTGTGTGCTATATTTCACGCTTTATGTAAAATAAGCGGTATTGTAAGTTTGTAAAATATTGTATAAAAGTTTGAACGCGAAATATTATTATAATCAGTTTTTCATATAGAATTGTAGTAGTTGAATTGTATATTAGCTACTAAGTATGAACTTAACGGGTAGGTACTACCTGAATTTAAACTTATAAAACTCTAATATGAAGAAAAAGCTTTTATAAATGAGTTCATATTATGCTACGAAATACTATTAACTACTCTTAATATTCTGTATGATTAACTTGTTCCATTTGACTATTTTGAAGGAAATGGCACCGACTACTCGACACACCGTGAATATGAATGAAGAGGAATTCCGTACTTTTCTAGCTTCAAACATAGCCGCAGTACAGGCTGCGCTACATACCAACAATAACCTTGGATCTAGCAGTACAGGAAATCGTGTAGGATGCACCTACAAAGAATTCACTGCCTGCAAACCTTTAGAATTTGATGGAACCGAAGGACCGATCGGATTGAAATGGTGGACCGAGAAGGTCGAATCGGTGTTTGCCATAAGTAAGTGTACTGAAGAGGACAAAGTGAAGTACGCTACGCATACCTTCACAGGTTCTGCGTTAACATGGTGGAATACCTATCTAGAGCAAGTGGGACAAGACGATGCGTACGCACTACCGTGGTCAGCATTCAAGCACTTGATGAACGAGAAGTACCGTCCCAGAACCGAGGTCAATAAGCTCAAGACAGAACTTAGAGGGTTACGAACCCAAGGATTTGATATTACCACGTACGAAAGACGATTCACAGAATTGTGCCTATTGTGTCCGGGAGCATTCGAAGATGAGGAAGAGAAGATTGACGCGTTTGTGAAAGGTTTACCGGAAAGAATCCAAGAAGATATAAGTTCACACGAGCCCGCCTCCATACAACAGGCATGTAGAATGGCTCACAAACTAGTGAACCAGATTGAAGAAAGAATTAAAGAACAGACTGCTGAAGAGGCCAATGTGAAGCAAGTCAAAAGAAAGTGGGATGAAAACGGTGATAAGAATCACCAATACAACAACAACAGCAATTACAATAATAATCGCAACAATTATCCCAACAATCGAAACATCAATCACAACTACAACAAATGGCCCAACAACAGCAACAACAACAACAACAACAACAACAGCAACTACAACAATCATCCCAACAACAATAATAACCGCAACAACAACAACAATCAGAAGCAGCTATGCCAAAGGTGTGAAAAGTATCACTCGGGGTTCTGCACCAAATTTTGCAACAAGTGTAAAAGAAATGGTCATAGCGCGGCGAAGTGTGAGGTCTACGGACCAGGGGTTAATAGAACGAAAGGAACAAATGGTTTCGGAATGAGTAATGGCGGAGCAAGTAGTGTCGGAGCAAGTTATGCCAATGTAGTTTGTTATAAATGTGGAAAACCAGGCCACATTATTAGAAATTGCCCGAACCAGGAGAACACGAATGGACAAGGCCGCGGAAGAGTTTTCAATATTAATGCGGCAGAGGCACAGGAAGACCCGGAGCTTATTACGGGTACGTTTCTTATTGACAATAAATCTGCTTACGTTTTATTTGATTCGGGTGCGGATAGAAGCTATATGAGTAGAGATTTTTGTGCTAAATTAAGTTGTCCATTGACGCCTTTGGATAGTAAATTTTTACTCGAATTAGCAAATGGTAAATTAATTTCAGCAGATAATATATGTCGGAATCGAGAAATTAAACTGGTTAGCGAAATATTTAAGATTGATTTGATACCAGTAGAGTTAGGGAGTTTTGATGTGATAATCGGTATGGACTGGTTGAAAGAAGTGAAAGCAGAGATCGTCTGTTACAAAAATGCAATTCGCATTATACGAGAAAAAGGAAAACCATTAATGGTGTACGGAGAAAAGGGCAACACGAAGCTACATCTTATTAGTAATTTGAAGGCACAAAAACTAATAAGAAAAGGTTGCTATGCTGTTCTAGCACACGTCGAGAAAGTACAAACTGAAGAAAAGAGCATCAATGATGTTCCCATTGCAAAAGAATTTCCCAATGTATTTCCGAAAGAATTACCGGGATTACCCCCACATCGATCTGTTGAATTTCAAATAGATCTTGTACCAGGAGCTGCACCAATAGCTCGTGCTCCTTACAGACTCGCACCCAGCGAGATGAAAGAACTGTAAAGCCAATTACAAGAACTTTTAGAGCGTGGTTTCATTCGACCAAGCACATCACCGTGGGGAGCTCCTGTTTTGTTTGTCAAGAAGAAAGATGGTACATTCAGGTTGTGTATCGACTACCGAGAGTTGAACAAACTTACCATCAAGAACCGCTACCCACTACCGAGAATCGACGACTTATTTGATCAACTACAAGGCTCGTCTGTTTATTCAAAGATTGACTTACGTTCTGGGTATCATCAAATGCGGGTGAAAGAAGATGATATTCCAAAGACTGCTTTCAGAACACGTTACGGTCATTACGAGTTTATGGTCATGCCGTTTGGTTTAACTAATGCACCAGCTGTGTTCATGGACCTTATGAACCGAGTGTGTGGACCATACCTTGACAAGTTTGTCATTGTTTTCATTGATGACATACTTATTTACACAAACAATGACCAAGAACACGGTGAACATTTGAGAAAGGTGTTAGAAGTATTGAGGAAGGAAGAATTGTACGCTAAGTTTTCAAAGTGTGCATTTTGGTTGGAAGAAGTTCAATTCCTCGGTCACATAGTGAACAAAGAAGGTATTAAGGTGGATCCGGCAAAGATAGAAACTGTTGAAAAGTGAGAAACCCCGAAAACTCTGAAACACATACGCCAGTTTTTAGGACTAGCTGGTTACTACAGAAGGTTCATCCAAGATTTTTCCAGAATAGCAAAACCCTTGACTGCATTAACGCATAAAGGGAAGAAATTTGAATGGAATGATGAACAAGAGAAAGCGTTTCAGTTATTGAAGAAAAAGCTAACTACGGCACCTATATTGTCATTGCCTGAAGGGAATGATGATTTTGTGATTTATTGTGACGCATCAAAGCAAGGTCTCGGTTGTGTATTAATGCAACGAACGAAGGTGATTGCTTATGCGTCTAGACAATTGAAGATTCACGAACAAAATTATACGACGCATGATTTGGAATTAGGAGCGGTTGTTTTTGCATTAAAGACTTGGAGGCACTACTTATATGGGGTCAAAAGTATTATATATACCGACCACAAAAGTCTTCAACACATATTTACTCAGAAACAACTGAATATGAGGCAGCGTAGGTGGATTGAATTATTGAATGATTACGACTTTGAGATTCGTTACCACCCGGGGAAGGCAAATGTGGTAGCCGATGCCTTGAGCAGGAAGGACAGAGAACCCATTCGAGTAAAATCTATGAATATAATGATTCATAATAACCTTAATACTCAAATAAAGGAGGCGCAACAAGGAGTTTTAAAAGAGGGAAATTTAAAGGATGAAATACCCAAAGGATCAGAGAAGCATCTTAATATTCAGGAAGACGGAACCTGGTATAGGGCTGAAAGGATTTGGGTACCAAAATTTGGAGATATGAGAGAAATGGTACTTAGAGAAGCTCATAAAACCAGATACTCAATACATCCTGGAACGGGGAAGATGTACAAGGATCTCAAGAAACATTTTTGGTGGCCGGGTATGAAAGCCGATGTTGCTAAATACGTAGGAGAATGTTTGACGTGTTCTAAGGTCAAAGCTGAGCATCAGAAACCATCAGGTCTACTTCAACAACCCGAAATCCCGGAATGGAAATGGGAAAACATTACCATGGATTTCATCACTAAATTGCCAAGGACTGCAAGTGGTTTTGATACTATTTGGGTAACAGTTGATCGTCTCACCAAATTAGCACACTTCCTGCCAATAAGAGAAGATGACAAGATGGAGAAGTTAGCACGACTGTATTTGAAGGAAGTCGTCTCCAGACATGGAATACCAATCTCTATTATCTCTGATAGGGATGGCAGATTTATTTCAAGATTCTGGCAGACATTACAGCAAGCATTAGGAACTCGTCTAGACATGAGTACTGCCTATCATCCACAAACTGATGGGCAGAGCGAAAGGACGATACAAACGCTTGAAGAAATGCTACGAGCATGTGTTATTGATTTCGGAAACAGTTGGGATCGACATCTACCGTTAGCAGAATTTTCCTACAACAACAGCTACCATTCAAGCATTAAGATGGCACCGTTTGAAGCACTTTATGGTAGAAAGTGCAGGTCTCCGATTTGTTGGAGTGAAGTGGGGGATAGACAGATTACGGGTCCGGAGATTATACAAGAAACTACCGAGAAGATCATCCAAATTCAACAACGGTTGAAAACCGCCCAAAGTCGACAAAAGAGCTACGCTGACATTAAAAGAAAAGATATAGAATTTGAAATTGGAGAGATGGTCATGCTTAAAGTTGCACCTTGGAAAGGCGTTGTTCGATTTGGTAAACGAGGGAAATTAAATCCAAGGTATATTGGACCATTCAAGATTATTGATCGTGTCGGACCAGTAGCTTACCGACTTGAGTTACCTCAACAACTCGCGGCTGTACATAACACTTTCCACGTCTCGAATTTGAAGAAATGTTTTGCTAAAGAAGATCTCACTATTCCGTTAGATAAAATCCAAATCAACGAAAAACTTCAATTCATCGAAGAACCCGTCGAAATAATGGATCGTGAGGTTAAAAGACTTAAGCAAAACAAGATACCAATTGTTAAGGTTCGATGGAATACTCGTAGAGGACCCGAGTTCACCTGGGAGTGTGAAGATCAGATGAAGAAGAAATACCCGCATCTATTTCCAGAAGATTCGTCAACACCTTCAACAGCTTAAAATTTCGGGACGAAATTTATTTAACGGGTAGGTACTGTAGTGACCCGAACTTTTCCATGTTTATATATATTAATTGAGATTGATATTTACATGATTAAATGTTTCCAACATGTTAAGCAATCAAACTTGTTAAGACTTGATTAATTGAAATATGTTTCATATAGACAATTGACCACCCAAGTTGACCGGTGATTCACGAACGTTAAAACTTGTAAAAACTATACAATGACATATATATGGTTATATATATAGTTAACATGTTTTTATTATAAGTATGTATCTCATTAGGTATTTTAACAATGAGTTATATACATAAAAATGAGACTATTAATTTAAGAAACTTTAAAACGATATATATAACGATTATCATTATAACAACGTCTTACTAGGTACATATGAATCATATTAAGATATTGATACACTTGGTTAATTATGTTAAATGATAAGTAAATATATTATTAAGTGTATTAACAATGAAATACATATGTAAAAATAAGACTACTAACTTAATGATTTCGAAACGAGACATATATGTAAAGATTATCGTTGTAACGACATTTAACTGTATATACATCATACTAAGATATATTATATATCATAATATCATGATAATATAATAATTTAACATCTCATTTGTTATAATAAACAATGGGTTAACAACATTCAACAAGATCGTTAACCTAAAGGTTTCAAAACAACATTTACATGTAACGACTAACGATGACTTAACGACTCAGTTAAAATGTATATACATGTAGTGTTTTAATATGTATTCATACACTTTTGAAAGACTTCAAGACACTTATCAAAATACTTCTACTTAACAAAAATGCTTACAATTACATCCTCGTTCAGTTTCATCAACAATTCTACTCGTATGCACCCGTATTCGTACTCGTACAATACACAGCTTTTAGATGTATGTACTATTGGTATATACACTCCAATGATCAGATCTAAGCAGCCCATGTGAGTCACCTAACACATGTGGGAACCATCATTTGGCAACTAGCATGAAATATCTCATAAAATTACAAAAATATGAGTAATCATTCATGACTTATTTACATGAAAACAAAATTACATATCCTTTATATCTAATCCATACACCAACGACCAAAAACACCTACAAACACTTTCATTCTTCAATTTTCTTCATCTAATTGATCTCTCTCAAGTTCTATCTTCAAGTTCTAAGTGTTCTTCATATATTTTACAAGTTCTAGTTACATAAAATCAAGAATACTTTCAAGTTTGCTAGCTCACTTCCAATCTTGTAAGGTGATCATCCAACCTCAAGAAATCTTTGTTTCTTACAGTAGGTTATCATTCTAATACAAGGTAATAATCATATTCAAACTTTGGTTCAATTTCTATAACTCTGACAATCTTATTTCAAGTGATGATCTTACTTGAACTTGTTTTCGTGTCATGATTCTGGTTCAAGAACTTCGAGCCATCCAAGGATCCGTTGAAGCTAGATCCATTTTTATCTTTTCCAGTAGGTTTATGCAAGGAACTTAAGGTAGTAATGATGTTCATAACATCGTTCGATTCATACATATAAAGCTATCTTATTCGAAGGTTTAAACTTGTAATCACTAGAACATAGTTTAGTTAATTCTAAACTTGTTCGCAAACAAAAGTTAATCCTTCTAACTTGACTTTTAAAATCAACTAAACACATGTTCTATATCTATATGATATGCTAACTTAATGATTTAAAACCTGGAAACACGAAAAACACCGTAAAACCGGATTTACGCCGTCGTAGTAACACCGCGGGCTGTTTTGGGCTAGTTAATTAAAAACTATGATAAACTTTGATTTAAAAGTTGTTATTCTGAGAAAATGATTTTTATTATGAACATGAAACTATATCCAAAAATTATGGTTAAACTCAAAGTGGAAGTATGTTTTCTAAAATGGTCATCTAGACGTCGTTCTTTCGACTGAAATGACTACCTTTACAAAAACGACTTGTAACTTGTTTTTCCGACTATAAACCTATACTTTTTCTGTTTAGATTCATAAAATAGAGTTCAATATGAAACCATAGCAATTTGATTCACTCAAAACGGATTTAAAATGAAGAAGTTATGGGTAAAACAAGATTGGATAATTTTTCTCATTTTAGCTACGTGAAAATTGGTAACAAATCTATTCCAACCATAACTTAATCAACTTGTATTGTATATTATGTAATCTTGAGATACCATAGACACGTATACAATGTTTCGACCTATCATGTCAACACATCTATATATATTTCGGAACAACCATAGACACTCTATATGTGAATGTTGGAGTTAGCTAAACAGGGTTGAGGTTGATTCCAAAATATATATAGTTTGAGTTGTGATCAATACTGAGATACGTATACACTGGGTCATGGATTGATTCAAGATAATATTTATCGATTTATTTCTGTACATCTAACTGTGGACAACTAGTTGTAGGTTACTAACGAGGACAGCTGACTTAATAAACTTAAAACATCAAAATATATTAAAAGTGTTGTAAATATATTTTGAACATACTTTGATATATATGTATATATTGTTATAGGTTCGTGAATCAACCAGTGGCCAAGTCTTACTTCCCGACGAAGTAAAAAATCTGTGAAAGTGAGTTATAGTCCCACTTTTAAAATCTAATATTTTTGGGATGAGAATACATGCAGGTTTTATAAATGATTTACAAAATAGACACAAGTACGTGAAACTACATTCTATGGTTGAATTATCGAAATCGAATATGCCCCTTTTTATTAAGTCTGGTAATCTAAGAATTAGGGAATAGACACCCTAATTGACGCGAATCCTAAAGATAGATCTATCGGGCCCAACAAGCCCCATCCAAAGTACCGGATGCTTTAGTACTTCGAAATTTATATCATATCCGAAGGGTATCCCGGAATGATGGGGATATTCTTATATATGCATCTTGTTAATGTCGGTTATCAGGTGTTCACCATATGAATGATTTTTATCTCTATGTATGGGATGTGTATTGAAATATGAAATCTTGTGGTCTATTATTATGATTTGATATATATAGGTTAAACCTATAACTCACCAACATTTTTGTTGACGTTTTAAGCATGTTTATTCTCAGGTGATTATTAAGAGCTTCCGCTGTCGCATACTTAAATAAGGACGAGATTTGGAGTCCATGCTTGTATGATATTGTGTAAAAACTGCATTCAAGAAACTTATTTTGTTGTAACATATTTGTATTGTAAACCATTATGTAATGGTCGTGTGTAAACAGGATATTTTAGATTATCATTATTTGATAATCTACGTAAAGCTTTTTAAACCTTTATTGATGAAATAAAGGTTATGGTTTGTTTTAAAAATGAATGCAGTCTTTCAAAAACGTCTCATATAGAGGTCAAAACCTCGCAACGAAATCAATTAATATGGAACGTTTTTAATCAATAAGAACGGGACATTTCAGGAAGAAGAAATAGAACCAGTGTGGGGAAATAATAAAACGGTTAAGTAGAAGAAAATCCTCAACCAACCGACCAAAGTTAATTATGGTCAATGGTGTTTCCGCCAAGGAAGCAAAGTATTGGGAGGATTACCAATTTTCTGATGAATCGGATCCTGATGAGGATTCCGATGATGTTATAGAAATTACCCCGACCCAATTTAATGAGGCAAAAGAAAATAATATGGGAAAAGGCATCAAAATAGAGAAATCTGATTCTGACCCCGATGAACTTTATATGTACCGTCAACACCCGTATTTTCAATATCGTGACAATAACCCGGGAACCTCTAAACCACCAGGTTTTTCTAAACCAATGTGGAAAACGACGGCTCGTATTAGTGGAACATCATATATCCCTAGAAATTTGGTAAAACGAACCAAAACCGAAGAAGAAGAAACGAGCGAGTCAGAATAAGATAGTTGTATTCGTGTGGTGTAATATATGTAATATAGTGTGCTTATGCTTTATGATATATGTAAAAATTGCTTGTATTAATAAGTATTTTTTTTATGAATCTAACTCTTGTCTATTTTACAGTATAAAAACACAAAATGGATAGACAACCCAATATTTTAAGAGACCTTCCCGGAGACATGATTGATGAAATCTTGTCTAGAGTCGGTCAGAATTCCTCGGCACAACTATTTAAGGCGAGATCAGTTTGTAAGACATTCGAAGAATGTTCCAAGAATGCCTTGATTTATTAAAGGCTTTCGTTCGAAAGATGAGGGATATCACACTGGGAAATTCATAAGTTACGATGTGTTTACTTTGACGCATATATTGCGGGGAACCCAAATGCTATTTTACACAACGGGTTAAGAAATTATTTTGACTCAATATATCCGAATATAGGACTTCGTGATTTAGAAAAAGCAGCTAACATTCAACATAAAGAAGCATGTTATGCTTACGGGGTAGTAATGTTCGCTTCTCACCAAAGTGAGAACAAGAACATCGGGCTACAACTATTAAACAAAACGTTCCCACAAGTGACGGAGTCGGTAATTGGGGTAAGAAATGAGGTTTTTAGGTTATTACGAGACTGTTGGTCATTACGCAACCTTCATCCTTTTGACGACGTTACAACACATTGTCTTACTATCGGTCACAACGGTTATGTTCCACAAAACCAAGGATGGGAAGTGGTATTAGTAAAACCAGAATGCATGACTTGTTTCTAGACGTATGAATTACGTGTCTTTATTGCCTTTGCTGAACGCCTTATTTATTAACTAGAATTATCTTCGCAATTACTTTGTATCAAAGTTTTATGTGCTATATTTCATGCTATATGTAAAAAAAAGCGGTATTGTATGTTTGCAAATTATTGTATAAGGGTTTGAATATGATATTTTTTTTTTTTTTTTGTGATTAGTTTTTTCATATAGAATTGTAGTAGTCGAAATGGTATGTTAGCTACTAAGTATGAACTTAACGGGTAGGTACTACCCGAATTAAAGAGTATAAAACGCTAATATGAAGAAAGAGCTTTTATAAATAAGTTCATATTACGCTACGAAATACTATTGACTACTCTTGATATTCTATATGATTAACTCATTTCATTTGACTATTTTGAAGGAAATGGCACCGACTACTCGACACACCTTGAATATGAGCGAAGAGGAATTTCGTGCCTTTCTTGCTTCAAACATAGCCGCAGTACAGGCTGCACTACATACCAACAATAACTCCGAATCTAGCAATGCAGCTAACAGCGGAAGAAATCGTGTAGGATGCACCTACAAAGAATTCACTGCCTGCAAACCTTTGGAATTTGATAGAACCGAAGGACCGATCGGATTGAAACAGTGGACCGAGAAGGTCAAATCGGTGTTTGCCATAAGTAAGTGTACTGAAGAGGACAAAGTGAAGTACGCTACACATACCTTCACAGGTACTGCGTTAACATGGTGGAATACCTATCTAGAGCAAGTGGGACAAGATGATGCTTACGCACTACCATGGTCAGCATTCAAGCACTTGATGAACGAGAAGTACCGTCCGAGAACCGAGGTCAATAAGCTCAAGACAGAACTTAGAGGGTTACGAACCCAAGGATTTGATATTACCACGTACGAAAGACGATTCACAGAATTGTGCCTATTGTGTCCGAGAGCGTTCGAAGATGAGGAAGAGAAGATGGACGCGTTTGTGAAAGGATTATCGAAAATAATCCAAGAAGATATAAGTTCACACGAGCCCGCCTCCATACAACAGGCATGTAGAATGGCTCACAAACAAGTGAACCAGATTGAGGAAAGAATTAAAGAACAGGCGGCTGAAGAGGCCAATGTGAAGCAAGTCAAAAGAAAGTGGGAGGAAAACGGTGATAAGAATCACCAATATAACAACAACAGCAATTATAACAATAATCGCAACAACTATCCCAACAATCACAACATCAAACGCAACTACAACAAACGGTCCAACAACAACAATAACAACAACAACAACAACAACAGCAACAACAGCAACTACAACAATCATCCCAACAACAATAACAACCGCAATAATAACAACAACAATCAGAAGCAGCTATGCCAAGGTGTGAAAAGTATCACTCGGGGTTCTGCACCAAATTTTGCAACAAGTGTAAAAGAAATGGTCATAGCGCGGCGAAGTGTGAGGTCTACGGACCAGGGGTTAACAGAACGAAAGGAACAAATGGTGTCGGAACGAGTAATGGCGGAGCAAGTAGTGTCGGAGCAAGTTATGCCAATGTAGTTTGATATAAATATGGAAAACCGGGCCACATTGTTAGAAATTACCCGAACTAGGAGAACACGAATGGACAAGGCCGTGGAAGAGTTTTCAATATTAATGCGGCAGAGGCACAGGAAGACCCGGAGCTTGTTACGGGTACATTTCTTATTGACAATAAATCTGCTTACGTTTTATTTGATTCGGGTGCAGATAGAAGCTATATGAGTAGAGATTTTTGTGCTAAATTAAGTTGTCCATTGACGCCGTTGGATAGTAAATTTTTACTCGAATTAGCAAACGGTAAATTAATTTCAGCAGATTATATATGCCAGAATCGAGAAATTAAACTGGGTAGCGAAATATTTAAGATTGATTTGATACCCGTAGAGTTAGGGAGTTTTGATGTAATAGTTGGCATGGACTGGCTGAAGAAGGTGAAAACAGAGATCGTATGTTATAAAAATGCAATTCGCATTGTACGAGAAGAAGGAGAACCCTTAATGGTATACGGAGAAAAGGGCAACACGAAGCTACATCTTATTAGTAATTTGAAGGCACAAAAACTAATAAGAAAAGGTTGCTATGCTGTTCTAGCACACGTCGAGAAAGTACAAACTGAAGAAAAGAGCATCAATGATGTTCCCGTCGCAAAAGAATTTCCCGATGTATTTCCGAAAGAATTATCGGGACTACCTCCACATCGATCTGTTGAATTTCAAATAGATCTTGTACCAGGAGCTGCACCAATAGCTCGTGCTCCTTACAGACTCGCACCCAGCGAGATGAAAGAACTATTAGAACGTGGTTTCATTCGACCAAGCACATCACCATGGGGAGCTCCTGTTTTGTTTGTCAAGAAGACGGATGGTACATTTAGGTTGTGTATTGACTACAGAGAGTTGAACAAACTTACCATCAAAAACCGTTATCCACTGCCGAGAATTGACGACTTATTTGATCAACTACAAGGCTCGTCGATTTATTCAAAGATCAATTTACGTTCTGGATATCATCAAATGCGAGTAAAGGAGGATGATATTCCAAAAATTGCTTTTAGGACGCGTTATGGTCATTACGAGTTTATGGTTATGCCGTTTGGATTGACTAACGCACCAGCTGTGTTCATGGACCTTATGAACCGAGTGTGTGGGCCATATCTTGACAAGTTTGTCATTGTTTTCATTGATGACATACTTATTTACTCAAAGAATGATCAAGAGCACGAAGAACATTTGAGAAAAGTGCTAGAAGAACTGAGGAAAGAAAAACTGTACGCTAAATTTTCAAAGTGTGCATTTTGGTTGGAAGAAGTTCAATTTCTCGGTCACATAGTGAACAAAGAAGGTATCCAGGTGGACCCGGCAAAGATCGAAACCGTTGAAAAGTGGGAAACAACAAAAACTCCGAAGCATATACGTCAATTTTTAGGATTGGCTGGTTACTACAGAAGATTCATCCAAGATTTCTCCAAAATAGCAAAACCCTTGACTGCATTAACGCATAAAGGGAAGAAATTTGAATGGAAGGATGAACAAGAGAAGGCATTTCAATTATTGAAGAAAAAGCTAACTACGACACCTATATTGTCATTGCCTAAAGGGAATGATGATTTTGTGATTTATTGTGACGCATCAAAGCAAGGTCTCGGTTGTGTATTAATGTAACGGACGAAGGTGATTGCTTATGAGTCTAGACAATTGAAGATTCACGAGAAAAATTATACGACGCATGATTTGGAATTAGGCGCGGTTGTTTTTGCATTAAAGACTTGGAGGCACTACTTATATGGGGTCAAAAGTATTATATATACCGACCACAAAAGTCTTCAACACATATTTAATCAGAAATAACTGAATATGAGGTAGCGTAGGTGGATTGAATTGTTGAATGATTACAACTTTGAGATTCGTTACCACCCGGGGAAGGCAAATGTGATAGCCGACGCCTTGAGCAGAAAGGACAGAGAACCCATTCGAGTAAAATCTATGAATATAATGATTCACACTAACCTTACTACTCAAATAAAGGAGGCGCAACAAGGAGTTTTAAAAGAGGGAAATTTATAGGATGAAATACCCAAAGGATCGGAGAAGCATCTTAATATTCGGGAAGACGGAACCCGGTATAGGGCTGAAAGAATTTGGGTACCAAAATTTAGAGATATGAGAGAAATGGTACTTAGAGAAGCTCATAAAACCAGATACTCAATACATCCTGGAACGGGGAAGATGTACAAGGATCTTAAGAAATATTTTTGGTGGCCGGGTATGAAAGCCGATGTTGCTAAATACATAGGAGAATGTTTGACGTGTTCTAAGGTCAAAGCTGAGCATCAGAAACTATCAGGTCTACTTCAATAACCCGAAATCCCGAAATGGAAATGGGAAAACATTACCATGGATTTCATTACTAAATTGCCAAGGACTGCAAGTGGTTATGATACTATTTGGGTAATAGTTGATCGTCTCACCAAGTCAGCACACTTTCTGCCAATAAGAGAAGATGACAAGATGGAGAAGTTAGCACGACTGTATTTGAAGGAAGTCATCTCCAGACATGGAATACCAATCTCTATTATCTTTGATAGGGATGGCAGATTTATTTCAAGATTCTGGCAGACATTACAGCAAGCATTAGGAACTCGTCTAGACATGAGTACTGTCTATCATCCACAAACTGATTGGCAGAGCGAAAGGACGATACAAACGCTTGAAGACATGCTACGAGCATGTGTTATTGATTTCGGAAACAGTTGGGATCGACATCTACCGTTAGTAGAATTTTCCTACAACAACAGCTATCATTCAAGCATTGAGATGGCGCCATTTGAAGTACTTTATGGTAGAAAGTGCAGGTCTCCGATTTATTGGAGTGAAGTGGGGGATAGACAGATTACGGGTCCAGAGATAATACAAGAAACTACCGAGAAGATCATCCAAATTCAACAACGGTTGAAAACCGCCCAAAGTCGACAAAAGAGCTGAGCCGACATTAAAAGAAAAGACATAGAATTTGAAATTGGAGAAATGGTCATGCTTAAGGTTGCACCTTGGAAAGGTGTTGTTCGATTTGGTAAACAGGGGAAATTAAATCAAAGGTATATTGGACCATTCAAGATTATTGATCGTGTCGGACCAGTAGCTTACCGACTTGAGTTACCTCAATAACTCGCGGCTATACATAACACTTTCCACGTCTCAAATTTGAAAAAATATTTTGCTAAAGAAGATCTCACTATTTCGTTAGATGAAATCCAAATCAACGAAAAACTTTAATTCATCGAAGAACCCGTCGAAATAATGGATCGTGAGTTTAAAACACTTAAGCAAAACAAGATACCAATTGTTAAGGTTCGATGGAATGCTCGTAGAGGACCCGAGTTCACCTGGGAGCGTGAAGATCAGATGAAGAAGAAATACCCGCATCTATTTCCAGAAGATTCGTCAACACTTTCAACTGCTTAAAATTTCGGGACGAAATTTATTTAACGGGTAGGTACTGTAGTGACCCGAACTTTTCCATGTCTATATATATATTAAATGAGATTGTTATTTACATGATTAAGTGTTTCCAATATGTTAAGCAATCAAACTTGTTAAGACTTGATTAATTGAAATAGGTTTCATATAGACAATTGACCACCCAAGTTGACCGGCGATTCACGAATGTTAAAACTTGTAAAAACTATATGATGACATATATATGTATGTATATATATATATATATATATATATATATATATATATATATATATATATATATATATATATATATATATATATATATATATATATATATATATATATATAGTTAACATGATATTATGATAAGTAAACATATCATTAAGTATATTAACAATGAACTACATATGTAAAAACAAGACTACTAACTTAATGATTTTGAAACGAGACATATATGTAAAGATTATCGTTGTAACGACATTTAATGTATATATATCATATTAATATATACTAATACAACATGATATCATGATAATGTAATAATTTTACATCTCATTTGATTTAATAAACAATGGGTTAACAACATTTAACAAAATCGTTAACCTAAAGGTTTCAAAACAACACTTACATGTAACGACTAACGATGACTTAACGACTCAGTTAAAATGTATATACATGTAGTGTTTTAATATGTATTCATGCACTTTTGAAAGACTTTAAGACACTTATCAAAATACTTCTACTTAACAAAAATGATTACAATTACATCCTCGTTCAGTTTCATCAACAATTCTACTCATATGCACTCGTATTCGTACTCGTACAATACACAGCTTTTAGATGTATGTACTATTGGTATATACACTCCAATGATCAGCTCTTAGTAGCTCATGTGAGTAACCTAACATATGTGGGAACCATCATTTGGCAACTAGCATGAAATATCTCATAAAATTACAAAAATATGAGTAATCATTCATGACTTATTTACATGTAAACAAAAATTACACATCCTTTATATCTAATCCATATACCAACGACCAAAAATACCTAAAAACACTTTCATTCTTCAATTTTCTTCATCTAATTAATCTCTCTCAAGTTCTATCTTCAAGTTCTAAGTGTTCTTCATAAATTCTACAAGTTCTAGTTTCATAAAATCAAGAATACTTCCAAGTTTGCTAGATTACTTCCAATCTTGTAGAGTAATCATCCAACCTCAAGAAATCTTTATCATTTACAGTAAGATATCTTTCTAATACAAGGTAATACTCATATTCAAACTTTGATTCAATTTCTATAACTATAACAATCTTATTTCGCGTGAAAATCTTACTTGAACTTGTTTTCGTGTCATGATTCTGCTTCAAGAACTTTCAAGCCATCCAAGGATCCTTTGAAGCTAGATCCATTTTTCTCATTTCCAGTAGCTTTATCCAGAAAACTTGAGGTAGTAATGATGTTCATAACATCATTCGATTCATACATATAAAGCTATCTTATTCGAAGGTTTAAACTTGTAATCACTAGAACATAGTTTAGTTAATTCTAAACTTGTTCGCAAATAAAATTTAATCCTTCTAACTTGACTTTTAAAATCAAATAAACACATGTTCTATATCTATATGATATGCTAACTTAATGATTTAAAACCTGGAAACACGAAGAACACTGTAAAACCGGACATACGCCGTCGTAGTAACACCGCGGGCTGTTTTGGGTTAGTTAATTAAAAACTATGATAAACTTTGATTTAAAAGTTGTTCTTCTGGGAAAATTATTTTTCTTATGAACATGAAACTATATCCAAAAATCATGGTTAAACTCAAAGTGGAAGTATGTTTTCTAAAATGGTCATCTAGACGTCGTTCTTTCGACTGAAATGACTACCTTTACAAAAATTACTTGTAACTTATATTTTCAACTATAAACCTATATTTTTTCTGTTTAGATTCATAAAATAGAGTTCAATATAAAACCATAGCAATTTGATTCACTCCAAACGGATTTAAAATGAAGAAGTTATGGGTAAAACAAGATTGGATAATTTTTCTTGTTGTAGCAACGTGAAAATTGGTAACAAATCTATATTTATCATATCCTAGCTAACTTATATTGTATTATACATGTATTCTAATATATTATGTAATCTTGGGATACCATAGACACGTATGCAAATATTTTGACATATCATATCGACCCATGTGTATATATTATTTGGAACAACCATAGACAATCTATATGCAGTAATGTGGGAGTTAGCTATACATGGTTGAGGTTGATTCCAAAAATATATATACTTTGAGTTGTGATCTAGCCTGAGACGTGAATACACTAGGTCGTGGATTGATTCAAGATAATATATATCAATTTTTTTCTGTACATCTAACGTTGGACAACTAGTTGTAGGTTACTAACGAGGACAACTGACTTAATAAACTTAAAACATCAAAATGTATTAAAAGTGTTGTAAATATATTTTGAATATACTTTGATATATATGTACATATTTGTTATAGGTTCGTGAATCGACCAGTGGCCAAGTCTTACTTCTCGACGAAGTAAAAATCTGTGAATGTGAGTTATAGTCCCACTTTTAAAATCTAATATTTTTGGGATGAGAATACATGCATGTTTTATAAATGATTTACAAAATAGACACAAGTACGTGAAACTACATTCTATGGTTGAATTATCGAAATCGAATATGCCCTTTTTTATTAAGTCTGGTAATCTAAGAATTAGGGAACAGACACCCTAATTGACGCGAATCCTAAAGATAGATCTATTGGGCCTAACAAACCCCATCCAAAGTACCGGATGCTTTAGTACTTCGAAATATATATCATATCCGAAGGGTGTCCCGGAATGATGGGGATATTCTTATATATGCATCTTGTTAATGTTGGTTACCAGGTGTTCACCATATGAATGATTTTTATCTCTATTTATGGGATGTATATTGAAATATGAAATCTTGTGGTCTATTATTACGATTGATATATATAGGTTAAACCTATAACTCACCAAAATTTTTGTTGACGTTTAAAGCATGTTTATTCTCAAGTGAATATTAAGAGCTTCCGCTGTTGCATACTAAAATAAGGACAAGATTTGGAGTCCATGTTTGTATGATATTATGTAAAAACTGCATTCAAGAAACATATGTCGATGTAATATATTTCTATTGTAAACCATTATGTAATGGTCGTGTGTAAACAGTATATTTTAGATTATCATTATTTGATAATCTACGTAATGCTTTTGAAACCTTTATTGATAAAATAAAGGTTATGGTTGTTTTAAAAATGAATGCAGTCTTTGAAAAATGTCTCATATAGAGGTCAAAACCTCGCAACGAAATCAATTAATATGGAACGTTTATAATCAATATGAACGGGACATTTCAGTTTGTTGATGTCCTTGTAATCGACACACATGCGCCAAGATCCGTCTGCCTTTTTTACCATCACTGGATTTGCTACCCATGTCTGATATTGTATCTTCTTCATTATACCGGCGTCGACCAGATGTCCGTCTGCCTTTTTTACCATCACTGGATTTGCTACCCATGTCTAATATTGTATCTTCTTCATTATATCGGCATCAACCAGACATTGTACCTGCTTTGTTCTAACGTCATTGCTCTTTTATTTTGGACAACTGGCGTAATGTTTGGGTTCCGTGTAGCCGGTGCTATGCTTTCTCTCAGGGACTCCTGTCATGTCGGATGGGTCTCAAACGAAGACATCGATGTTTTCCGCTAGGAGTTTGCAAAGTGTATCCTTTGCGTTATCGCTCAAAGTCGTTCCGATCTGGATCCTTTGCTCCGGGTATTTAGGATTTGGTGACACATAGCCGTCATCATGCACTGTGATATGATCTGCACCCGTAAATATTTGCAAGCACTCAACCGGCTCCATCTCTTGTGTTCGGATAGTTGCTATGCCAGCCGGGGTTGGAAATTTTAGCATACCATGTACTGTGGACATGATTGCTCCAAATTTTTGTATGGCATTACTTCCAAGGATGACGTTGTACCGGGAGTCAGTTTTGATGATAGAGAATTCTATGTCCGCGGTGCTTTGAAAAGGTAATTTACCTGGTACGACTTCCAGCGTGATGGAGCCTACTTGCCAGGTTGCAGCACTGTTGAATCCTGCCAATGGTGATGTCGCACCCCTTTTATGTATTCGAATGCTCTTCGGCAATTGCAAAAAGCAGTGTTCAAACATGACCTCTGCTCCTGCACCTGTGTCGGTGTATATTCGTCCAATTTGACAATTGGAGATGTGTGCCCGTATGATAACAGGGTCTGAAGATGGGTTAATATTGAATAACGAGGGGAAGAGGATTGGTTCGTGCTTCCATTCATCTAACACCCCTGATTTTCGTCGTTGTCCCACGACCCATGAGTGAATCATGTGCACATCAGTGTCGTCGGTGCTGTTTGTGCTTGTTTCTTCGTGTTCCAGCTCATTAGGGGGAGTAGTGATTAATTTCGTACCTTTAGATACCGCCATTTGATCAAACTAAAATCGTCAGGATAATAGATTTCGGGTTTGAGTGCTTGATTTGGGAAAAAGAGTGGATCGAATGTTTTAACTCCAATAATTGTACAAACCCTGATTTGAAATCTGGATTCCAAGAGAGTAAAACAATCGATTAGATTAAACTTATTCGATCGGGATCGAATAAGTTAATACCTTGAAGTGAGGATTAACTCCGATAACGATCGGAGTACTGATCAGAATTGTGTTAATGACTAGAGAAATGCTACCGTAATTAATTTGGGCAGAGTAACATTAATGCATCCAGTGTTGTTGAATAAATGATCTTGTTCGTGTATTTATAGATGTTGTGAGGGAATGGTAACGTGGCGCATATCCCTTTCATGGTTGTAACAAACTTTGCCAATCCTTAGGGGTGACGTGGCACCTGTCCCTTTCATGGGAATAATCGAGCAGATCCTAACAAACTTTCCTAGATTCGTGGTCTGACGTGGCGTGTAACCTGCTTGTATGTTTGTTTCGGGATCGAGTACTCATTCCGGGATGAAGTGTCTATTCCGGGACAGTGCACTTTCTCCCTGACAGCGTGCTTATCCCGGGAAGGTATCTTTATACCGGGTTGGAATACTGAATCGGGAAGTATCGACGGTACCGGCATCATGTTGGTACCGGCTAAGATAACACGGAACATTTGTCTGACTGGGAAGATTTTGCTTTCTATTTACTCCAAGTGTTTCTTCATGGTGCAAATCACCATGACTGGCCATATGATGCCGGTAACCTGCATGCCGTCCGGGCTCGGTTTTTATATGATGTTCCCGACTAGCTGTTCGTCCGGTGTGGTCCCTTTCATGGTATGCTCGCAAATAACCTCCTGATGCCGGATGATGTCGGGAAGGAGCCCTTCTTCCGAGATGGACTGTGCCGGTTAAGATCCTAGCCGGGCGCCACTTTGTTAGTGTCGTTTTGAGACGGATCATTATGCGTATCATTAAATATTATTTCAGCTTCTAGTATGCGATATCGAGTAGGAAATGGTCTTAACTGTGAATTTTGGCATGATACATGGCTTGATATGTGACAACCCGGAAATTTCCAACCAAATTTAAAGTTTAATCTTTATATATTTCCGACACGATAAGCAATATTTGTTAAGTTAAATTTCAAGAATTTTAAACTATGTTCATACATTCATTCAACCTCGACCAAGTTCCAACGATTCACGAACCATTAAACGAATATGATTATATATGTATATGTGTATATATATTATAACTTGAAACATAAACAAAATATTAGATTAAATACTTTATATGATTGTATCTGTTTCAAAATGTTTATCAATGGAATTAGAAGATAAGATCAAATGATTGAATTATCAGATATATTGAATTATGATTACAAGTCTCTGTTGAAAGGCCCACGTTGATTTGAGAAATCTTTTCATTTTAACAATATTCGGAAAATGGTAAAGTGATTTATAAATATGAACAAATTGTCAATCATTGAGAACTAGACAAAGGATAGTGGAAGATTGAATCTCATAAAGACTCGATTGATCTATTTAGTTTCAAACGTACAAAAACGTTTTCAATTTAAAAAGAACTTTATTATTAAAATGTATATAACTTTTATAAATATCTAGAATTACTTTTGACAACTCATTACTTAACTAGTATGATAAAGATAACGATATTTATATTTTATTTTATTAAATATATATATAACGATTTAAATTAATATTATATATATTTATACGCGTATTATACGTACATAGTTTTATACTTTTACTATACTTAAACTTTACCTTTACTTTATTTTTACTTTACTTTAACTTTAATAATTCACTTTAATAATTCATACTTTAATAATTCACTTTAATAATTCATACTTTAATAATTCACTTTAATAATTCATACTTTAATAATTCACTTTAATAATTTAAAAATCTATTATAAATAGAATTCAATAGGTTTCATTATTTAATAGAAACTTGAAAATAGTTTTCTCTAAACTCTCTCAATCGATTTACATATATATATTTACTCCGTATTATCTCAAGATATTATTAGTATACATAAAATATTACGACCGAGTGCTGTCCGAGTGATTTCGAAGTTGTTTTTTCGAGTATGATAGGATTAAGGAAATTATGGGTTATAGCTATGGAGGTGATTGAGTATGGTTCATGGGTATGCTCGTGAGGTCAATATAGTGTTTATCATCTCCGTTGTGTTTACGTACCTTTCCTGCAATATTGAATCTCAATATTGATACGTGAGTACTCATAATTTAATTTTTACATACTAATAGTGTATCCCTGACTAGTGCTCGAGTATATAGGATTATGCATGCTTGTACTTTTGATATTGCCATTAGATAGGTTATGTTGATTCCTGAATTAGTTACATATACGAATGAGATAAGGTATAAGATATGCATGTTGTTGGAAAGCTAGCGAAAAATAGTTAAATTTTGGTTTAAGAATCACTTGAATCCAAGTAACGGTTAGAAAGTTATGAAATAAACAAATTGCATAATTAATTTCGTAATTAAAATTGTTGATGATAATTAGTGAACTAATTTTCTGGGTTATAAAAAGTGGTTATTTGGATTCTACTCGTCGAGTAGATGAATTTTCATATAAAGCACGTCTCGTTTCGTTGAACGGTTGTCAAGTTATGGACAAAAGAAGTTTTGCAAATTTTGATGAAATGTCGAAACGGGAACTGAAATTCTCGCTGATCTGCGTTGTTTCATATATATAAAAAAATACTACTGAATTCTTTGCTGTAAGGTCTAACAAACGACTCTGGCCGTTTGTCAATTCGAGTCTCGACGATTTTTCTAAAAATCATCAAAGTTGACGGTTTGGTCACATTTTAAAATTCTAAAAAGAGCTGAAACTTTTTTATTTAAAAATGTCAGTTTTGTATCAGTTGTCATGGTCGGCCTGATATGTGTTTACTCTTGCCAAAAATCATGTTATATCTTTGTGGTAATGAGAATTTGCAGGCTTTGACCGTTTTTCAATACGAGTTTTGAGGAATTTTCTAAAAATCTCCAAAGTAGGCTACTCGGTCACTTTTGTAAATTTATTAAAGCTGAAAAATTAACTTTGAAACGCCGAAAACGCGTTGACAACTATGAGTTGTCTAGGTTTAGTTTACTTCTGTAATATTTATGCTTAATCTTTTTGGTAATGTGTAACTTTTATCTTTGGCCGTTTATCAATCGGAGTTCCGATAATTTTTCTAAAAATAGCTGAAGTGGGCCGTTTAGTCATGTTTGACCGAAAATCATTTTTGTATAAGTTATTATATATTTTCATGCGACCTCATTTTTACTTTGACCTTTGACTTTTGACTTTAACCTTTGACTTTTGACTTTGAACTTTGACTTTTCCTGTTAACTTTTCAGTTAACTTTTTGTGTTGATTTTCTCTAAAAAAAAAAAAAAAAAACCTAAAATACTATTTTATGATTATGAAACCATTTGTGTTATGTTGTTTCACACGTCACCTTTTACTAGAATCTTAATTGAGCATGAGTAATATAACATGTTACTATACTGTAGAGTCAGACTCGAGCTATAGGATAGGATTACACTATGACCTGACCTAAATTGCTATACAAATATTGACCAACATATAAATATATATAATTAATATAGGTTCGTGAATCCGAGGCCAACCTTGCACTTGTTCAATGACGTTATATGTATTTTTACTACGAAATACAGTATGGTGAGTTTCATTTGCCTTTTTACCCTTTATATTTTTGGGACTGAGAATACATGCGCTTTTATAAATGTTTGACGAAATAGACACAAGTAATTGAAACTACATTCTATGGTTGAATTATCGAAATCGAATATGCCCCTTTTTATTAAAGTCTGGTAATCTAAGAATTAGGGAACAGACACCCTAATTGACGCGAATCCTAAAGATAGATCTATTGGGCCTAACAAACCCCATCCAAAGTACCGGATGCTTTAGTACTTCGAAATTTATATCATGTTCGAAGGAGGATCCCGGAATGATAGGGGATATTCTTATATGTATCTAGTTAATGTCGGTTACCAGGTGTTCACCATATGAATGATTATTTTTGTCTCTATGCATGGGACGTATATTTATGAGAAATGAAAATGAAATTCTTGTGGTCTATTAAAATGATAGAAATAAATGATTATGATAAACTAATGAACTCACCAACCTTTTGGTTGACACTTTAAAGCATGTTTATTCTCAGGTGTTAAAGAAATCTTCCGCTATGCATTTGCTCATTTTAAAGATATTACTTGGAGTCTTTCATAGCATATTTCGAAGAACGTTGCATTCGAGTCATTGAGTTCATCAAAGATTATTATTAAATCAATTTATAGTTGGATAGTGGATATTATGAAATGGTATGCATGCCTGTCAATTTTCGATGTAAAGAAAGATTGTCTTTTAAAAACGAATGCAATGTTTGTAAAATGTATCATATAGAGGTCAAATACCTCGCAATGTAATCAACTATTGTGAATCGTTTATAATGTATATGAACGGGTCCTTTCAGTTGGTATCAGAGCGGTGGTCTTAGCGAACCAGGTCTGCATTAGTGTGTCTAACAGATAAGTCGATAGGATGCATTAGTGAGTCTGGACTTCGACCGTGTCTGCATGTCAATAGTTTTGCTTATCATTTTGTGTCAAAAATTAACTACTTATCATCCTCAGGAAATTACCTGCTTATCATTTTTAGTCTAAGACACGTCTTGCTGCATTGATTGCATGAATAGTGTATAGACAAAAATTCATATCTTAGCGTATCTGCTAAATCATATCTTATCGTATCTATTACTGTAAACGTTGCCTGATATATCCCGTAAATTCCTTCGTAATTTATGAAATCTTTTGTTCTATATATATGGATATTCTATGTAATTAGAATACCATCCGATAACCGAAAATCATTTCATATCAAAAAAAAAAAATCCTTATTCAATCGTACGAAATGGAATTCATCATTAATTCAAGTTCCTCGGATTTCGAAATGGAATCCCACTCCAGCTCCGAAAGCAGTGTGACTGGAATAGATCAACCAATCAGTCATCACCTATTCTGGATGAATTGAGGATGGGTTCGTAGCCTCCTCAATCATTTTAGACAAGAAGAAGGTGATCCCTTCCATCCACCACATTGCCCTCTTGACGAAGAACCTGAAGCACTTACCGGCGAACCTGTCCGAAACACCATTTTCTCGCTCATTTCCAGAGTATCTCGTCACGATTATATATTACATCAAATTTTAGATTTTATTTATCCGCTCGTTCGAACCGACAATCACCCCGATGTAATAGAAGAAGTCAACGAGCTTCGCGCTCGGGTATGGCTTTGGAGAATATGGTGCAGAGATTACAAACACCAGCAGCAGCATCAGCAGCATAACCAGTAACACCATCATCAATGCCAATAGTACCATTACCACCCCAACCACAACCACGTCGTAAACCTCAATTTTACACTCTGTCCCACGAGCACCAATGTCATACGCCCTGTAGATACCAAGGAATACCAACAACAATAACCGACGAAGTATTAATTCATAACTTCATTGGAGAAACATTCCGCGCAGATTATGTAATCTCTAAAGTCTTAGAGATTATCTAATCTAGCCCTAACCATAAATCAGTTAAGCGAACCAAAATGATAGAAGGAAGAGTAGAAACCCTGACAAAAATGGTGTGTGATTAACAAGCTAAACTTGTTTTACCAACAGCATCAACAGTACCGTCAGCGTCGCCAGCATCATCAGTACAGTCAACATCAGAATCAACAACACCTATAACATCATAAACTCCGTCAGCTCAAGAATCACTATGGACATCATTACGAATCAATAACCCGTATATTGTATCAACGAGTTATGAAGAATTAACTCATTCCCTTTGAAGAAATTATATGTATATTTTATATATTTTGAAATAAAAATAAATCTTTCCGTGCTAAGCTATTGTGTGTGAATCTTAACTACTCGGTTAATTCATATTACAAATATGCAATAATATACGTCCTTCGGCCGCAACTTAACCAGCGTTAACTACAATCTCTGTCGCAATTCAACAAATTCCAATTCATAATAAATCAAGTATATATTTGATTTTACACTTTCATCATCGATGTACCCGAAACTTTTCAGATAACATCATTCGTATTTTGCGAAATTGTAATGACCCGGAATTTTCCGACCAAATTATACTTATGAGATTAATATTTACATAAATTAAACCATACCAACATGATAAGCAATCCAAATTGTTGAGACTTGTGTTTTTAAAAAGAGTTTTACACAACGTTTGACCGTCCAATATGACCGATGATATCACGAACTATATAACATACGATAATTATACGTTTGTGTATATATATGTATTTATATATATTTAACATGATCTAAGGATGGTTTAACATCTCATTGGGTACTAATGATAATGAGTTATAAGTATATTTTGAAACTACTAACTTAAGTTTTCAAAACGATAACTATACGTAACATTCTTTGATATATATACTTATAATCTATAATGCGTATACATGTATCGTATATATAATGTATTTAATCACTTTTTAAGGACTTAAATACATAAAACAATATAAGTATATTCACAAAAGATAGCTATATTTGAATTCTCGTTCCGTTTCCTCAAGATTTCTATACGTATATCTAGGGTATATGTACCCGTATCATACCCAGCTTCTATACATATTTACTATTGGTATATACACATCAAATCAACATCCTAATCAACATTATTACTGCCCTAGATATGAGGTAACTAGGATTTGTCAAGTAGTATGAATTATTAGTAAGAAAACAAAATTAGGAATCCTTTTCTTTCTTTATAAACTAAAAACGTTTTTATAAATGAACACCATTTCTTCACTCCATTTTCTCATACCTACACCCTCATTTATCTCTAAAAATACTCCTAACTTAATACTTGATCATCTCCAAGCATTTTCCCCATCATTTAGCTTCAATTACAAGCCTTAAACACCATAAGAAAACTCTTTCAAGAACATATCAAAATAACCACCCATTTGAAGAAGTTTACTTCCAACCTTTTGATCTAACTCCACCACTCTTTGATTCCAAGATTATTTCTTATCTTTTGCAGTAACTTTGTCCAAGTAACTTGAGGTAGTAACATTGTTCATAATCTTATTCAATTCATATTTATATAGCTATCTTATTTTGTGGTATAAAATTTAAACAACAAGAACATAGTTTGAATGATTTCAAACTTGTTCGCAAACTAAATAGATCCTTCTAACTTGACTTTTAAAACACTTCAAGACCTGTAATATATCATAATGATATGCTAACCTAACAAGATATAACTTGATTTTACAAAGAACATCTTAAAAACTGAATCTACGTCGTCGGAGTGCAACCGGGGGCTGTTTTGGGTTGGATAATTAAAAACCATCTTGAACTTTGAATTGGAAGTTCATGTTCTGGAAAAATGATATTTCTTATGAATATGTTAACACATAAAAATTTCATGGTTTAACTCAAAGTGTAAGTATTTTTAGAAAAATGATCATTAAATGTTGTTTTTATGATGGAAAATGATCACTTTCATAAGTTTCACCAAAGTTTGACCTATAACCTATGATTTTGAATAAAAACTAACGTATTTTCAGTTCATATTCTGAAAATTTTACTCGATCCAAGGAAGTGGCAAGTTGAACCAATAAAAACGGAGTTGTAATGAAGAAACTACGACTAAAACAAGATTGGGTATCCGAAGCTAGTTTAGCTACGAAAATATTTGGAGAAAAAGTAAATTAATCATATATTTTCTAATTAATATGATATTTTATATATAATTACTTATGATTTGATTTTATATATTTCAGGACCACCCGTAAACAACACGAGAAGATTAATCATAAGACCTCATGATTGTACGCAACACGTCATTTGACAACACGGTACTTTATGTACGCAACACGTCATTTGACAACATGGTACCATGGGTCGAGATTAATTCTGATCAATACGAATACGATGGGGTCTTTATTTATTTTATTTAAGCAACTAATTGTAGACCACTAACATCGGACTGCTAACTACGGACTACGAAAATATTAAAAGTATTAAAAGTATATATATATGTGACGATTACTTAAAAAGAAAATATGTTGATATATTATATATATGGTTAGGTTCGTGATATCTATCGGAGACCAAGTCGAATTAAATACCTTCAAGGCAAAAGTGAGTTTCATTTGCTCCCTTTTTAATTGCTTTGCAATTTATATTTTTGGGCTGAGAATACATGCGCTGTTTTTATAAATGCTTTACGAAATAGAGACAAGTAATTAAAAATAATATTCTGCGGATTGATGTGCTAGGTAATTTAGTTACATGTTATAAGAGCATGTAAGCGCGAATCCTAAAGATAGATCTATCGGTCTTAACACCCCCATCCTGTAGGCTGCACTAGACATAAGAACTAGTGGGAGGATGTTTAGTACTTCGAGGATTATTTATACACTTGCGAGTGTACATATCCATCTTTGCGAAGATGACTTATTATATTATTGTTAAGGTTAGTTACTGAGGCCACAACATAAGCAGAACGGTTTTATACACTTGCGAGTGTACATATATTTATAAACGGAAATCTTGTGGTCTATTAATATATTGAAACGATTGTTATGATAAACCTATGAACTCACCAACCTTTTGGTTGACACTTTAAAGCATGTTTATTCTCAGGTACAAATTAAGTCTTCCGCTGTGCATTTGCTCAATATAAGGACATTACTTGGAGCCGATCATCGCAATGGGACCAAATGTTGATGACTTCGTCCAGGTGGATTAGGACGGGTCCTTTCAGTTGGTATCAGAGCGGTAGTCGTAGCGAACCAGGTCTTGCATTAGTGTGTCTAACTAGTAGTTGTTAGGATGCATTAATGAGTCTGGACTTCGACCGTGTCTACATGTCAAAAGTTTTGCTTGTCATTTCTAGTCGAAAATCATCTGCTTATCATCCTTAGGAAATTACCTGCTTATCATTCATAAGTCTAGACATGTTTTACTGCATTTACTGCATTGATAGTGTATAGACGAATTCTTATCTTAGCATATCTGTTATTACGAACTTTGACTGATATCTTTTCAAAGATTCTCCGTAATTTACGGAATTTTGGTATTATATATACATATGTAAATTATGTATTGAAGAGTACCAAATCTAACTCCTATAATCTATTCCATACCAAAAATTTATTTTTCCCATTATACAAGATGGATTTCGCATCTAGTTCGAATTCTTCAGATTCCGACAGTTATGCCGATATGGATTTCCATTCGGGCTCCGAAAGCAGCGTCACCGGAATGGATCAACCAATTTCCCATCATCTATTCTGGATGAATTGGGGATGGGTTCGTAATATACTAAATCACTGGAGACAAGAAGAAGGTGATCCATTCCATCCACCAAATTGCCCTCTTGGCGATGAACCTGAAGCACTTACCTGCGAACCTATTCGAAACACCATTTTCTCTCTCATTTCTAGAGTATCTCGTCACGATTATATACTATCCCATATTACAAATCTTGTTCATTCGCTCGCTCCAACCGCCAATCATCCCGGTGTACTAGCAGAAGTTAACGAACTTCGCGCTCGCGTGACGGCTTTGGAGAACATGGTGCGAAGGTTGCAAACACCAGCAGCAGCACCAGCAACATAATCATTACCACCATCAATAACATCAACAATACCATCATCACCACTAACAAACAACATCCGCATCACACGTCTCGACATCATAATCTGTCCCATAAATGTCAACATCATACGCACCATAGATACCAAGGAGTACCAACAATAATGGACGATGAAGTATTGATCCATAACTTCATTGATATTCTGCGAAGAATATGTGGTTTCAAAAAGTTTTAGAGTTCTTATTCTAGCTCAAACCGAAAAGCAAATGAGATTAATATCATATTAACTCATTAAATTCATGATTTCATCTGAAGAAAATATATATGTATATATGTTTTCATAAAGATTGTAATTAAAAGTTCTTTTGTACAAAATATTAATGGTGAAATTTTTTTTTTAACGGGTAGGTAATACCCGAGGAATAATTAGATTTCATCTTAATAAGTTACATTGTACATTCGTCGAAGCTGATTCAACAGTCATTTACTATTCTAGTTACAACCACCGATATACGTATCCGTTCACCGCAGAATAACCATTTTTATTCAATTTCATATTTGGATTTTGACTTCCCAGAATCCAACAAGTGGCATATGAAGAAAACATATGACAAAATAAAATCTGTTAGAAACAAACAAATTAACTATGAAAAATTTTGTTAAGAATCCACGCTAACTTTTCCAGGTAACTGTTCCTAGCTAACTAATTATATTTTATTTATCGCAGTTTTTTTATCGCAATTTAATTATCGCACTTTTATTCATCATCATTTAATTTCTGTAATTATTTTACGCACTTTAAATATCGGGACACATATACAATGTTTTGACATATCATATCGACGCATCTATATATATTATTTGGAATCACCATAGACACTCTATATGCAGTAATGATCGAGTTCTCTATACAGGGTTGAGGTTGATTCTACAATAATATATATAGTTTGAGTTGTGATCGAGTCTGAGACGTATATGGGTCACGACACGTATTAATAAATTTGTATATTATATATTAAACTATATATGAATTATTGGACTGTTACTGTGGACTATCGACTGTGGACTAATAACATTGGACAATTAAAATGAATTAAAATATTGATTATAACATATGAAACTAAACATTTCTTCAAGATTGCCACTTGATTTCATCTTAAACCTCATTGTATCTTGACGATTACAATCAGCGTTCAAATCTATCATGATTCTTAAAAACACCTCAATCGAGAGGATAAACCAACCGCACTTCATCTACGGAAGAAAAGATTGATGCATATAGTTATGCACCTGAAAAACCCTCAGAAACTGAGTAAACGTTTGACATGCATCTGTTCTAGTTCCTTTGACATTGTTATTACCGAAGATCGTTTTGCAATCCCTTTCCAAAGTAGCTAATTTTGTCACAGCTCCAGCAAGTCAACTCCGACTTTTCATCCGAAACAACTTTATTATAACCGCGATATATATGCGTACTCTTTATTGTTACTGGGGAACCTTTTATATTCCACAATATTACTATCAGCGATTAATCATTATAAAAACACAATTCTCCTTAAACTACCTCGGTTTGATAACCGATGACCCAGATCAGTTAACTTTGAAAATGTTGACGAAGCAGCATGTTGTAGATGATCTTAATGGCCAAAAGTTTGATGATAAATAAAGGAGTGTTAGGAACGCTCGATAGAAAATTTAGTACCGAAAAGCGGATTATGTGAAACTATGAAGAAAGCCGTGGACAAATCACAAAGAATAAGTTTGCCTTCAAAGAATCCAAATGATTCTGTGCCTGCTGAAATCATTAGCAAACATCTTATTTCTCATTCTAAACCTTCACAGACAAATCTTCTTCATCATCCATTGATATTAGAAATTCTAAGATATTCTCGTATGTTCTATTATAAATATCCTCCATATTTCTGGCGATATTTTCACAACTATTCTTATCAGAGATCATTTATCTCTCCGTAATATCTGCAACATAAAAGAAACTGTTTAGTTTCTAAATTCTGAAACCTTCAAGTTTAAAATATGAATGTTTTGAAGTAGTGTTGGGAACTGAAGCATGGATTAGTATAATATAATGACACTTGATCAACGTCATAATATTACAGTAAGTCATGTTGAGTTTCTAATGAAGCATGATGATTCACAGTACCGTCATTATGTGCCATTTACACGACTTTTACATTCTATCTAATCTCTAAACATATCAAGAGAATATTTTTCTGGATGACTCGGTCTTCTCCAGGGTATTCTGGTAATTTAACAAATCAAAATCGTTCTATTACCATTTTCTTCTTAGAGCATTAGGTATGTTCATTCTGAATTTCATATCTACGAATTCCGGACCATTACTCGCTTGACTCGAAGTCGGGAAGAGAAAACGAAAGCATGAAGCTCCGAAAAATAATGAAGAATATAAACTCCGATAATAACCCCGAAATTACAAACCGTGTATATCGATGCAGATAGCAATATAGAGACACGGGAGAATTAGAAACACTATAAACACAAGAGTATAGTAGAAGTAAATAGATTCTTCTGGTGGTAGATGAAAAAGAAGAATGACAGATATAAAAGTTAGGAGTATATCAAGAATCGGGACTGGATGGAGCATATTGATGAATGCTTTAAAGTAAGAATCAAGGGAGAAAGAATAGAAGGTGTGAGTCGTGGAAAATAAGGAAACGAAGGGGTGAATTTATAGTGAAATATCCGACAGAGCAATCGAATCAGATTATTGCATATAATCAAAAAAGATCCTGATTTCCTTAATCACCAAAGAACCAAATCTTATTACGTAAGATTCTCTTTAAATTCCTTAAATCCCGGAAATCAATCATAACTACGTCATCGGTTAAGACGAATATATTTTACTCATCTCACTCTTTTACGATAGTCTCATTTATATTCTTCGCATAATCGAATCGTTTTATCTACATTACTCAATGATGATAAAACTCCATTATCACCTTATATTTGTCATGAAAACCTTCTTATTGTTATCCATAACAACCTCTATCAAATTTCGAGGACGAAATTTCTTTAACGGGTAGGTACTGTAATGACCCGGAATTTTCCGACCAAATTATACTTATGAGATTAATATTTACATAAATTAAACCATACCAACATGATAAGCAATCCAAATTGTTGAGACTTGTGTTTTTAAAAAGAGTTTTACACAACGTTTGACCGTCCAATATGACCGATGATATCACGAACTATATAACATACGATAATTATACGTTTGTGTATATATATGTATTTATATATATTTAACATGATCTAAGGATGGTTTAACATCTCATTGGGTACTAATGATAATGAGTTATAAGTATATTTTGAAACTACTAACTTAAGTTTTCAAAACGATAACTATACGTAACATTCTTTGATATATATACTTATAATCTATAATGCGTATACATGTATCGTATATATAATGTATTTAATCACTTTTTAAGGACTTAAATACATAAAACAATATAAGTATATTCACAAAATATAGCTATATTTGAATTCTCGTTCCGTTTCCTCAAGATTTCTATACGTATATCTAGGGTATATGTACCCGTATCATACCCAGCTTCTATACATATTTACTATTGGTATATACATATCAAATCAACATCCTAATCAAAATTATTACTGCCCTAGATATGAGGTAACTAGGATTTGTCAATTAGTATGAATTATTAGTAAGAAAACAAAATTAGGAATCCTTTTCTTTCTTTATAAACATAAAACGTTTTTATAAATGAACACCATTTCTTCACTCCATTTTCTCATACCTACACCCTCATTTCTCCTTCAAAATACTCCTAACTTCATACTTGATCATCTCCAAGCATTTTCCCCATCATTTAGCTTCAATTACAAGCCTTAAACACCATAAGAAAACTCTTTCAAGAACATATCAAAATAACCACCCATTTGAAGAAGTTTACTTCCAACCTTTTGATCTAACTCCACCACTCTTTGATTCCAAGATTATTTCTTATCTTTTGAAGTAACTTTGTCCAAGTAACTTGAGGTAGTAACATTGTTCATAATCTTATTCAATTCATATTTATATAGCTATCTTATTTTGTGGTATAAAATTTAAACAACAAGAACATAGTTTGAATGATTTCAAACTTGTTCGCAAACTAAATAGATCCTTCTAACTTGACTTTTAAAACACTTCAAGACCTGTAATATATCATAATGATATGCTAACCTAACAATATATAACTTGATTTTACAAAGAACATCTTAAAAACTGAATCTACGTCGTCGGAGTGCAACCGGGGGCTGTTTTGGGTTGGATAATTAAAAACCATCTTGAACTTTGAATTGGAAGTTCATGTTCTGGAAAAATGATATTTCTTATGAATATGTTAACACATAAAAATTTCATGGTTTAACTCAAAGTGTAAGTATTTTTAGAAAAATGATCATTAAATGTTGTTTTTATGATGGAAAATGATCACTTTCATAAGTTTCACCAAAGTTTGACCTATAACCTATGATTTTGAATAAAAACTAAGGTATTTTCAGTTCATATTCTTAAAATTTTACTCGATCCAAGGAAGTGGCAAGTTGAACCAATAAAAACGGAGTTGTAATGAAGAAACTACGACTAAAACAAGATTGGGTATCCGAAGCTAGTTTAGCTACGAAAATATTTGGAGAAAAAGTAAATTAATCATATATTTTCTAATTAATATGATATTTTATATATAATTACTTATGATTTGATTTTATATATTTCAGGACCACCCGTAAACAACACGAGAAGATTAATCATAAGACCTCATGATTGTACGCAACACGTCATTTGACAACACGGTACTTTATGTACGCAACACGTCATTTGACAACATGGTACCATGGGTCGAGATTAATTCTGATCAATACGAATACGATGGGGTCTTTATTTATTTTATTTAAGCAACTAATTGTAGACCACTAACATCGGACTGCTAACTACGGACTAAGAAAATATTAAAAGTATTAAAAGTATATATATATGTAACGATTACTTAAAAAGAAAATATGTTGATATATTATATATATGGTTAGTTTCGTGATATCTATCGGAGACCAAGTCGAATTAAATACCTTCAAGGCAAAAGTGAGTTTCATTTGCTCCCTTTTTAATTGCTTTGCAATTTATATTTTTGGGCTGAGAATACATGCGCTGTTTTTATAAATGCTTTACGAAATAGAGACAAGTAATTAAAAATGATATTCTGCGGATTGATGTGCTAGGTAATTTAGTTACATGTTATAAGATCATGTAAGCGCGAATCCTAAAGATAGATCTATCGGTCTTAACACCCCCATCCTGTAGGCTGCACTAGACATAAGAACTAGTGGGCGGATGTTTAGTACTTCGAGGATTATTTATACACTTGCGAGTGTACATATCCATCTTTGCGAAGATGACTTATTATATTATTGTTAAGGTTAGTTACTGAGGCCACAACATAAGCAGAACGGTTTTATACACTTGCGAGTGTACATATATTTATAAACGGAAATCTTGTGGTCTATTAATATATTGAAACGATTGTTATGATAAACCTATGAACTCACCAACCTTTTGGTTGACACTTTAAAGCATGTTTATTCTCAGGTACAAATTAAGTCTTCCGCTGTGCATTTGCTCAATATAAGGACATTACTTGGAGCCGATCATCGCAATGGGACCAAATGTTGATGACTTCGTCCAGGTGGATTAGGACGGGTCCTTTCAGAAATTCACAAGAATTCCACGAACCGAACATCATACATCAACAAATAACGAAGTATTGATTCATAATTTCAATGTCATTAAAGAAATACTGCGTAAAAGTTATGTACTTTTTAAAGCCTTTAGGGATTATTCAATTCTAGTTCAACCGTAAATCAAATGAGTTTAATTTAACATTAACTCATTAAATCTATGTTACATCTGAAGAAAATATACATATATATATTTTCATAAAGACTGTAATAAAATTCTTTTGTACAAAATATTAATTCTGAGATTTTTTTTTACGGGTAGGTAATACCCGAGAGATATATAAATTCACAATTAATATATTACATTCTTCGAATCTGATTCAGCAAATCATCCATTATACTCCCTACTTTCACAACAATATACATTCTTTTATAGAAATCAAAACAACCATACTCATTCAAAATTTAATTACATATTCTGATTTTGAAATCTCAAAATTCAACTTGAGATATGACCAAAATCATCACTCTTAGATCCTTACATCTTTCACAAGCTATATTTTGACTTCAAAACTGTGTTAGAACATCAAATGTATGTTAACGATTACAATCTGTGTTCAAACCCTTCGAAAATTTCTGAAGACACTTCGAATGATGAGCAATCGAGATGATGATCCAACCACATGTTACCCACAGTTATGTACCTGAAAAACTCTTGAAACCAAAGTAAAAGTTTAAACAACGTATCCGCGTCAGATTCTTTAGCATTTATTAGCAAAAATAACTTTGCGACTTCTATTCAAAGTAGCCTGTTTTGTCACAGTTCCAGCAAGTCAACTTCGACTTTTCAGTCAGACTAACCTTATTATAACCTTGAGATATACACCATCGTTACCAGGGAACCTTTTATATTCCACCACATTATTAACAGATGTATCAACAACTTCATTACCCTTTGACTTTAGCCTCTCCAAAAAGTCATTATAATTATTCATTGAAACCCCATCATTTACTCATTCGCATCTTGTAATGAGAATTTCCATACGAATCATTGGGAATTAGCAATCAGTATTTTGAAATCTCGCAGCATGTCTACGCCAACAGTTATATGTGTATATATAATGTCTATCTTCTGGACTTAATTTGAATGTGAAGATTCTGAAAAACACTTCGAACTACGAATTGGTTCTCCGAAAATGGAAAAATACTGATGAAGCAGCAAAAAAACTATAAACGACCTTAACAATAAAAGTTTGATGATAATGAATAGGTGTGCTGGCAAAGCGCAGAAAAAGAGAAGTCTTGGAACTGGAAAACGGATTGAGCAAAGTAGGAAGGAGGCTGTGGACAAATTACAAAGACTGAACCTGACTTCAAAGGATCCAAATAATTCAGTATCTGCTGAAGTCATTAACGAATGCCTTACTCCTGACTCTAAACCCCTGCGGACAATATTCTTCATCATCCTCTGATATTAGAAATTCTAAAATATCATCATATCTTTCATTATAAATATCCTCCATATTTCTGAAGATATTTTCTTAATTTTTCTTATTTGAAATCATTTACCTCTTCGCGCTATCTGTATTACATCATAAAAGAAACTATTTTAGTTTCTAAATTCTGAAACATTCAAGTTTAAAATAGGAATATTTTGAAATAGTGTTGGGAACTGAAGCATGAATTAGTATAATATAATGACACTTGATCAATGTGATTATATTACAGTAAGTCATGCTGAGTTTCTAAATGGAACGTGATGATTCACAGATCATAACATCATCATGTGCCATGTTATACGACTCTTGTATTCTATTTAACCTCTAAAATATCAAGAAAATATTTCTTGATGATTCGGCCTTTTCCAAGGTATTTTAGTAATTTGACAAGTCAAGATCGTGCCATCACAATTTATTTCCTAGAACATTAACAATGTTCATTTCGAAATTCGTATCTGTGAATTCTGGACCATTACAAGCGGTGCTTAATCGCAAGAAGAAGAAACGAAAGGACAAAACTCCGAAATAGAAATTGGGATATAAATTGCAGCAAATAAAAGAGAGCATTAACTGTGAATGATAATGATTATAGAAGACAGAAGCAGAGACTTTGAAATATAAGGGAACATATAAAGCTCAACGACAAACCAGAAATTATAAACCATATATATCGATGCATATAGCAATATAAAGACACGGAAGAACTAGGAACACTATAAACCCAAAAGTATAGTAGAAGTAAATAGATTCTTCCGGCGGTAGATGAAAAAAAGAAGAATGACCGATATGAAAGTTAGAAGTATATCGAGAATCAGAGCTGGATGGAGCATATTGATGAATACTTTAAAATATGAGTTGAGGGGGAAAGAATAGAAGGTGACGAAACATGACTAGGAACTTAGAAATCAACAGATTTAACTCACACAATGGCAGAATAAGTGAATCAAACCCTCTAGTGAATAGGTTAAGTTTTTTTTTTTGATTAATTTAGTCAAACCACAACTAAATCAAGTGTGATTAGATCAACACCTAGAGCTATTATTCACCACCTGGGTGATTTGGACGGAGAGAGAATCGAAGGAGCTCACTAGATCTGAGTGTGTGTAACAAATGAGAGGCTTAACCTAAAATGAAGAACATAAGACTTTATATACCCCTGCTGTTGACACACCCATACGATTCATTCATCACACATACGAGTTGGCTTCATCAACCGTACGGGTGATCACTCACTCGTGTCTTATCATTTAGGTTATAATTGTGACTTAGCTCAGCATCAACCATGCGTATGAGCCTGTCAGCCGTACTAGTGAGGCTTCACTCGTACGTCTGACTAAGTCTAACATAGTCAAACATCTAAATCTCGTTCCTGCAGTTCCTGTAACCACATACAAACACGGATAGGATAATAACGAGCAATCATGGTGGCATGTAAACTGTTGTACCTGCAATGGTCGTGGGTAGATGTCTAGGGACTTGTATAAAATGCATCAACAGATGGTGTGAGTTGTAAGGAAACGAAGGAGGTGAATTTATAAGAAAATCTCCGACAGAACAATTAAAATGGACGATCGCATTTAAAGCGGATCCTAATTCCCTTGATTACCGGAGAGTCAAATCTTATTAAGAAGATTTTCTTCAAATCCCTTAAAATCTGGGAATCAATCATATCTACGTCAAATGATAAGATGAATCTACACTTACTCATTTCACTCTTCTATGTTAGCTTCATTCGTACTCTTCATATAAATGGATTGTTTATCCAAATTATTCGATGATGATAAAACTCTAATTTTCAGCCCGTATGCATCATGAAAACATACTTATTATCATTCACGACCTTTCCACTCAAATTTCGGGACGAAATTTCTTTAACGGGTAGGTACTGTGACAACCCGGAAATTTCCAACCAAATTTAAAGTTTAATCTTTATATATTTCCGACACGATAAGCAATATTTGTTAAGTTAAATTTCAAGAATTTTAAACTATGTTCATACATTCATTCAACCTCGACCAAGTTCCAACGATTCACGAACCATTAAACGAATATGATTATATATGTATATGTGTATATATATTATAACTTGAAACGTAAACAAAATATTAGATTAAATACTTTATATGATTGTATCTGTTTCAAAATGTTTATCAATGGAATTAGAAGATAAGATCAAATGATTGAATTATCAGATATATTGAATTATGATTACAAGTCTCTGTTGAAAGGCCCACGTTGATTTGAGAAATCTTTTCATTTTAACAATATTCGGAAAATGGTAAAGTGATTTATAAATATGAACAAATTGTCAATCATTGAGAACTAGACAAAGGATAGTGGAAGATTGAATCTCATAAAGACTCGATTGATCTATTTAGTTTCAAACGTACAAAAACGTTTTCAGTTTAAAAAGAACTTTATTATTAAAACGTATATAACTTTTATAAATATCTAGAATTACTTTTGACAACTCATTACTTAACTAGTATGATAAAGATAACGATATTTATATTTTATTTTATTAAATATATATATAACGATTTAAATTAATATTATATATATTTATACGCGTATTATACGTACATAGTTTTATACTTTTACTATACTTAAACTTTACCTTTACTTTATTTTTACTTTACTTTAACTTTAATAATTCACTTTAATAATTCATACTTTAATAATTCACTTTAATAATTCATACTTTAATAATTCATTTTAATAATTCATACTTTAATAATTCACTTTAATAATTCATACTTTAATAATTCACTTTAATAATTTAAAAATCTATTATAAATAGAATTCAATAGGTTTCATTATTTAATAGAAACTTGAAAATAGTTTTCTCTAAACTCTCTCAATCGATTTACATATATATATTTACTCCGTATTATCTCAAGATATTATTAGTATACATAAAATATTACGACCGAGTGCTGTCCGAGTGATTTCGAAGTTGTTTTTTCGAGTAGGATATGATTAAGGAAATTATGGGTTATAGCTATGGAGGTGATTGAGTATGGTTCATGGGTATGCTCGTGAGGTCAATATAGTGTTTATCATCTCCGTTGTGTTTACGTACCTTTCCTGCAATATTGAATCTCAATATTGATACGTGAGTACTCATAATTTAATTTTTACATACTAATAGTGTATCCCTGACTAGTGCTCGAGTATATAGGATTATGCATGCTTGTACTTTTGATATTGCCATTAGATAGGTTATGTTGATTCCTGAATTAGTTACATATACGATTGAGATAAGGTATAAGATATGCATGTCGTTGGAAAGCTAGCGAAAAATATTTGAATTTTGGTTTAAGAATCACTTGAATCCAAGTAACGGTTAGAAAGTTATGAAATAAACAAATTGCATAATTAATTTCGTAATTAAAATTGCTGTTGATAATTAGTGAACTAATTTTCTGGGTTATAAAAAGTGGTTATTTGGATTCTACTCGTCGAGTAGATGAATTTTCATATAAAGCACGTCTCGTTTCGTTGAACGGTTGTCAAGTTATGGACAAAAGAAGTTTTGCAAATTTTGATGAAATGTCGAAACGGGAACTGAAATTCTCGCTGATCTGTGTTGTTTCATATATATAAAAAAAAATACTACTGAATTCTTTGCTGTAAGGTCTAACAAACGACTCTGGACGTTTGTCAATTCGAGTTTCGACGATTTTTCTAAAAATCATCAAAGTTGACGGTTTGGTCACATTTTAAAATTCTAAAAAGAGCTGAAACTTTTTTATTTAAAAATGTCAGTTTTGTATCAGTTGTCATGGTCGGCCTGATATGTGTTTACTCTTGCCAAAAATCATGTTATATCTTTGTGGTAACGAGAATTTGCAGGCTTTGACCGTTTGTCAATACGAGTTTTGAGGAATTTTCTAAAAATCTCCAAAGTAGGCTACTCGGTCACTTTTGTAAATTTATTAAAGCTGAAAAATTAACTTTGAAACGTCAAAAACGCGTTGACAACTATGAGTTGTCTAGGTTTAGTTTACTTCTGTAATATTTATGCTTAATCTTTTTGGTAATGTGTAACTTTTATCTTTGGCCGTTTATCAATCGGAGTTCCGATAATTTTTCTAAAAATAGCTGAAGTGGGCCGTTTAGTCATGTTTGACCGAAAATCATTTTTGTATAAGTTATTATATATTTGCATGCGACCTCATTTTTACTTTGACCTTTGACTTTTGACTTTAACCTTTGACTTTTGACTTTGAACTTTGACTTTTCCTGTTAACTTTTCAGTTAAGTTTTTGTGTTGATTTTCTCTAAAAAAAAAAAACCTAAAATACTATTTTATGATTATGAAACCATTTGTGTTATGTTGTTTCACACGTCACCTTTTACTAGAATATTAATTGAGCATGAGTAATATAACATGTTACTATACTGTAGAGTCAGACTCGAGCTATAGGATAGGATTACACTATGACCTGACCTAAATTGCTATACAAATATTGACCAACATATAAATATATATAATTAATATAGGTTCGTGAATCCGAGGCCAACCTTGCACTTGTTCAATGACGTTATATGTATTTTTACTACGAAATACAGTATGGTGAGTTTCATTTGCCTTTTTACCCTTTATATTTTTGGGACTGAGAATACATGCGCTTTTATAAATGTTTGACGAAATAGACACAAGTAATTGAAACTACATTCTATGGTTGAATTATCGAAATCGAATATGCCCCTTTTTATTAAAGTCTGGTAATCTAAAAATTAGGGAACAGACACCCTAATTGACGCGAATCCTAAAGATAGATCTATTGGGCCTAACAAATGAAATGTCCCGTTCTTATTGATTAAAAACGTTCCATATTAATTGATTTCGTTGCGAGGTTTTGACCTCTATATGAGACGTTTTTCAAAGACTGCATTCATTTTTAAACAAACCATAACCTTTATTTCATCAATAAAGGTTTAAAAAGCTTTACGTAGATTATCAAATAATGATAATCTAATATATCCTGTTTACACACGACCATTACATAATGGTTTACAATACAAATATATTACAACAAAATAAGTTTCTTGAATGCAGTTTTTACACAATATCATACAAGCATGGACTCCAAATCTTGTCCTTATTTAAGTATGCGACAGCGGAAGCTCTTAATAATCACCTGAGAATAAACATGCTTAAAACGTCAACAAAAATGTTGGTGAGTTATAGGTTTAACCTATATATATCAAATCGTAACAATAGACCACAAGATTTCATATTTCAATACACATCCCATACATAGAGATAAAAATCATTCATATGGTGAACACCTGGTAACCGACAATAACAAGATGCATATATAAGAATATCCCCATCATTCCGGGACACCCTTCGGATATGATATAAATTTCGAAGTACTAAAGCATCCGGTACTTTGGATGGGGTTTGTTAGGCCCAATAGATCTATCTTTAGGATTCGCGTCAATTAGGGTGTCTGTTCCCTAATTCTTAGATTACCAGACTTAATAAAAAGGGGCATATTCGATTTCGATAATTCAACCATAGAATGTAGTTTCACGTACTTGTGTCTATTTTGTAAATCATTTATAAAACCTGCATGTATTCTCATCCCAAAAATATTAGATTTTAAAAGTGGGACTATAACTCACTTTCACAGATTTTTACTTCGTCGGGAAGTAAGACTTGGCCACTGGTTGATTCACGAACCTATAACAATATATACATATATATCAAAGTATGTTCAAAATATATTTACAACACTTTTAATATATTTTGATGTTTTAAGTTTATTAAGTCAGCTGTCCTCGTTAGTAACCTATAACTAGTTGTCCACAGTTAGATGTACAGAAATAAATCGATAAATATTATCTTGAATCAATCCACGACCCAGTGTATACGTATCTCAGTATTGATCACAACTCAAACTATATATATTTTGGAATCAACCTCAACCCTGTATAGCTAACTCCAACATTCACATATAGAGTGTCTATGGTTGTTCCGAAATATATATAGATGTGTCGACATGATAGGTCGAAACATTGTATACGTGTCTATGGTATCTCAAGATTACATAATATATAATACAAGTTGATTAAGTTATGGTTGGAATAGATTTGTTACCAATTTTCACGTAGCTAAAATGAGAAAAATTATCCAATCTTGTTTTACCCATAACTTCTTCATTTTAAATCCATTTTGAGTGAATCAAATTGCTATGGTTTCATATTGAACTCTATTTTATGAATCTAAACAAAAAAAGTATAGGTTTCTAGTCGGAAAAATAAGTTACAAGTCGTTTTTGTAAAGGTAGTCATTTCAGTCGAAAGAACGACGTCTAGATGACCATTTTAGAAAACATACTTCCACTTTGAGTTTAACCATAATTTTTGGATATAGTTTCATGTTCATAATAAAAATCATTTTCTCAGAATAACAACTTTTAAATCAAAGTTTATCATAGTTTTTAATTAACTAACCCAAAACAGCCCGCGGTGTTACTACGACGGCGTAAATCCGGTTTTACGGTGTTTTTTGTGTTTCCAGGTTTTAAATCATTAAGTTAGCATATCATATAGATATAGAACATGTGTTTAGTTGATTTTAAAAGTCAAGTTAGAAGGATTAACTTTTGTTTGCGAACAAGTTTAGAATTAACTAAACTATGTTCTAGTGATTACAAGTTTAAACCTTCGAATAAGATAGCTTTATATGTATGAATCGAATGATGTTATGAACATCATTACTACCTTAAGTTCCTTGGATGAACCTACTGGAAAAGAGAAAAATGGATCTAGCTTCAATGGATCCTTGGATGGCTCAAAGTTCTTGAAGCAAAATCATGACACGAAAACAAGTTCAAGTAAGATCATCACTTGAAATAAGATTGTTATAGTTATAGAAATTGAACCAAAGTTTGAATATGATTATTACCTTGTATTAGAATGATAACATACTGTAAGAAACAAAGATTTCTTGAGGTTGGATGATCACCTTACAAGATTGGAAGTGAGCTAGCAAACTTGAAAGTATTCTTGATTTTATGAAACTAGAACTTTTGGAATTTATGAAGAACACTTAGAACTTGAAGATAGAACTTGAGAGAGTTCAATTAGATGAAGAAAATTGAAGAATGAAAGTGTTTGTAGGTGTTTTTGGTCGTTGGTGTATGGATTAGATATAAAGGATATGTAATTTTGTTTTCATGTAAATAAGTCATGAATGATTACTCATATTTTTGTAATCTTATGAGATATTTCATGCTAGTTGCCAAATGATGGTTCCCACATGTGTTAGGTGACTCACATGGGCTGCTAAGAGCTGATCATTGGAGTATATATACCAATAGTACATACATCTAAAAGCTGTGTATTGTACGAGTACGAATACGGGTGCATACGAGTAGAATTGTTGATGAAACTAAACGAGAATGTATTGTAAGCATTTTTGTTAAGTAGAAGTATTTTGATAAGTGTATTGAAGTCTTTCAAAAGTGTATAAATACATATTAAAACACTACATGTATATACATTTTAACTGAGTCGTTAAGTCATCGTTAGTCGTTACATGTAAGTGTTGTTTTGAAACCTTTAGGTTAACGATCTTGTTAAATGTTGTTAACCCAATGTTTATAATATCAAATGAGATTTTAAATTATTATATTATCATGATATTATCATGTATGAATATCTCTTAATATGATATATATACATTAAATGTCTTTACAACGATAATCGTTACATATATGTCTCGTTTAAAAATCATTAAGTTAGTAGTCTTGTTTTTACATATGTAGTTCATTGTTAATATACTTTATGATATGTTTTCTTATAATAGTATCATGTTAACTATATATATATATATCCATATATATGTCATCATATAGTTTTTACAAGTTTTAACGTTCGTGAATCACCGATCAACTTGGGTGGTCAATTGTCTATATGAAACATATTTCAATTAATCAAGTCTTAACAAGTTTGATTGCTTAACATGTTGGAAACATTTAATCATGTAAACATCAATCTCAATTAATATATATAAACATGGAAAAGTTCGGGTCACTACAGTACCTACCCGTTAAATAAATTTCGTCCCGAAATTTTAAGCTGTTGAAGGTGTTGACGAATCTTCTGGAAATAGATGCGGGTATTTCTTCTTCATCTGATCTTCACGCTCCCAGGTGAACTCGGGTCCTCTACGAGCATTCCATCGAACCTTAACAATTGGTATCTTGTTTTGCTTAAGTCTTTTAACCTCACGATCCATTATTTCGACGGGTTCTTCGATGAATTGGAGTTTTTCGTTGATTTGGATTTCATCTAACGGAATAGTGAGATCTTCTTTAGCAAAACATTTCTTCAAATTCGAGACGTGGAAAGTGTTATGTACAGCCGCGAGTTGTTGAGGTAACTCAAGTCGGTAAGCTACTGGTCCGACACGATCAATAATCTTGAATGGTCCAATATACCTTGGATTTAATTTCCCTCGTTTACCAAATCGAACAACGCCTTTCCAAGGTGAAACTTTAAGCATGACCATCTCTCCAATTTCAAATTCTATATCTTTTCTTTTAATGTCAGCGTAGCTCTTTTGTCGACTTTGGGCGGTTTTCAACCGTTGTTGAATTTGGATGATCTTCTCGGTAGTTTCTTGTATAATCTCCGGACCCGTAATCTGTCTATCCCCCACTTCACTCCAACAAATCGGAGACCTGCACTTTCTACCATAAAGTACTTCAAACGGCGCCATCTCAATGCTTGAATGGTAGCTGTTGTTGTAGGAAAATTCTGCTAACGGTAGATGTCGATCCCAACTGTTTTCGAAATCAATAACACATGCTCGTAGCATGTCTTCAAGCGTTTGTATCGTCCTTTCGCTCTGCCCATCAGTTTGTGGATGATAGGCAGTACTCATGTCTAGACGAGTTCCTAATGCTTGCTGTAATGTCTGCCAGAATCTTGAAATAAATCTGCCATCCCTATCAGAGATAATAGAGATTGGTATTCCATGTCTGGAGACGACTTCCTTCAAATACAGTCGTGCTAACTTCTCCATCTTGTCATCTTCTCTTATTGGTAGGAAGTGTGCTGATTTGGTGAGACGATCAACTATTACCCAAATAGTATCAAAACCACTTGCAGTCCTTGGCAATTTAGTGATGAAATCCATGGTAATGTTTTCCCATTTCCATTCCGGGATTTCGGGTTGTTGAAGTAGACCTGATGGTTTCTGATGCTCAGCTTTGACCTTAGAACACGTCAAACATTCTCCTACGTATTTAGCAACATCGGCTTTCATACCCGGCCACCAAAAATGTTTCTTGAGATCCTTGTACATCTTCCCCGTTCCAGGATGTATTGAGTATCTGGTTTTATGAGCTTCTCTAAGTACCATTTCTCTCATATCTCCAAATTTTGGTACCCAAATCCTTTCAGCCCTATACCGGGTTCCGTCTTCCCGAATATTAAGATGTTTCTCCGATCCTTTGGGTATTTCATCCTTTAAATTTCCCTCTTTTAAAACTCCTTGTTGCGCCTCCTTTATTTGAGTAGTAATGTTATTATGAATCATTATATTCATAGATTTTACTCGAATGAGTTCTCTATCCTTCCTGCTCAAGGCATCGGCTACCACATTTGCCTTCCCCGGGTGGTAACGAATCTCAAAATCGTAATCATTCAATAATTCAATCCACCTACGCTGCCTCATATTCAGTTGTTTCTGATTAAATATGTGTTGAAGACTTTTGTGGTCGGTATATATAATACTTTTGACCCCATATAAGTAGTGCCTCCAAGTCTTTAATGCAAAAACAACCGCGCCTAATTCCAAATCATGCGTCGTATAATTTTGTTCGTGAATCTTCAATTGTCTAGACGCATAAGCAATCACCTTCGTTCGTTGCATTAATACACAACCGAGACCTTGCTTTGATGCGTCACAATAAATCACAAAATCATTATTCCCTTCAGGCAATGACAATATAGGTGCCGTAGTTAGCTTTTTCTTCAATAACTGAAACGCTTTCTCTTGTTCATCATTCCATTCAAATTTCTTCCCTTTATGCGTTAATGCAGTCAAGGGTTTTGCTATTCTGGAAAAGTCTTGGATGAACCTTCTGTAGTAACCAGCTAGTCCTAAAAACTGGCGTATGTGTTTCGGAGTTTTCGGGGTTTCCCACTTTTCAACAGTTTCTATCTTTGCCGGATCCACCTTAATACCTTCTTTGTTCACTATGTGACCGAGGAATTGAACTTCTTCCAACCAAAATGCACACTTTGAAAACTTAGCGTACAATTCTTCCTTCCTCAATACTTCTAACACTTTTCTCAAATGTTCACCGTGTTCTTGGTCATTCTTTGAGTAAATAAGTATGTCATCAATGAAAACAATGACAAACTTGTCAAGGTATGGTCCACACACTCGGTTCATAAGGTCCATGAACACAGCTGGTGCATTAGTTAAACCAAACGGCATGACCATAAACTCGTAATGACCGTAACGTGTTCTGAAAGCAGTCTTTGGAATATCATCTTCTTTCACCCGCATTTGATGATACCCGGAACGTAAGTCAATCTTTGAATAAACAGACGAGCCTTGTAGTTGATCAAATAAGTCGTCGATTCTCGGTAGTGGGTAGCGGTTCTTGATGGTAAGTTTGTTCAACTCTCGGTAGTCGATACACAACCTGAATGTACCATCTTTCTTCTTGACAAACAAAACAGGAGCTCCCCACGGTGATGTGCTTGGTCGAATGAAACCACGCTCTAAAAGTTCTTGTAATTGGCTTTGCAGTTCTTTCATCTCGCTGGGTGCGAGTCTGTAAGGAGCACGAGCTATTGGTGCAGCTCCTGGTACAAGATCTATTTGAAATTTAACGGATCGATGTGGGGGTAATCCCGGTAATTCTTTCGGAAATACATCGGGAAATTCTTTTGCAATGGGAACATCATTGATGCTCTTTTCTTCAGTTTGTACTTTCTCGACGTGTGCTAGAACAGCATAGCAACCTTTTCTTATTAGTTTTTGTGCCTTCAAATTACTAATAAGATGTAGCTTCGTGTTGCCCTTTTCTCCGTACACCATTAAGGGTTTTCCTTTTTCTCGTATAATGCGAATTGCATTTTTGTAACAAACGATCTCCGCTTTCACTTCTTTCAACCAGTCCATACCGATTATCACATCAAAACTCCCTAACTCTACTGGTATCAAATCAATCTTAAATGTTTCGCTAACCAGTTTAATTTCTCGATTCCGACATATATTATCTGCTGAAATTAATTTACCATTTGCTAATTCGAGTAAAAATTTACTATCCAAAGGCATCAATGGACAACTTAATTTAGCACAAAAATCTCTACTCATATAGCTTCTATCCGCACCCGAATCAAATAAAACGTAAGCAGATTTATTGTCAATAAGAAACGTACCCGTAACAAGCTCCGGGTCTTCCTGTGCCTCTACCGCATTAATATTGAAAACTCTTCCACGGCCTTGTCCATTCGTGTTCTCCTGGTTCGGGCAATTTCTAATAATGTGGCCTGGTTTTCCACATTTATAACAAACTACATTGGCATAACTTGCTCCGACACTACTTGCTCCGCCATTACTCGTTCCGACACCATTTGTTCCTTTCGTTCTATTAACCCCTGGTCCGTAGACCTCACACTTCGCCGCGCTATGACCATTTCTTTTACACTTGTTGCAAAATTTGGTGCAGAACCCCGAGTGATTCTTTTCACACCTTTGGCATAGTTGCTTCTGATTGTTGTTGTTGTTGCGGTTATTATTGTTGTTGGGATGATTGTTGTAGTTGCTGTTGTTGTTGTTGTTGTTGTTGTTGTTGGGCCGTTTGTTGTAGTTGCGATTGATGTTGCGATTGTTGGGATAATTGTTGCGATTATTGTTGTAATTGCTGTTGTTGTTGTATTGGTGATTCTTATCACCGTTTTCCTCCCACTTTCTTTTGACTTGCTTCACATTGGCCTCTTCAGCAGTCTGTTCTTTAATTCTTTCTTCAATCTGGTTCACTAGTTTGTGAGCCATTCTACATGCCTGTTGTATGGAGGCGGGCTCGTGTGAACTTATATCTTCTTGGATTCTTTCCGGTAATCCTTTCACAAACGCGTCGATCTTCTCTTCCTCATCTTCGAATGCTCCCGGACAGAATAGGCACAATTCTGTGAATCGTCTTTCGTACGTGGTAATATCAAATCCTTGGGTTCGTAACCCTCTAAGTTCTGTCTTGAGCTTATTGACCTCGGTTCTGGGACGGTACTTCTCGTTCATCAAGTGCTTGAATGCTGACCACGGTAGTGCGTACGCATCATCTTGTCCCACTTGTTCTAGATAGGTATTCCACCATGTTAACGCAGAACCTGTGAAGGTATGCGTAGCGTACTTCACTTTGTCCTCTTCAGTACACTTACTTATGGCAAACACCGATTCAACCTTCTCGGTCCACCGTTTCAATCCGATCGGTCCTTCGGTTCCATCAAATTCCAAAGGTTTGCAGGCAGTGAATTCTTTGTAGGTGCATCCTACACGATTTCCTGTACTGCTAGATCCAAGGTTATTGTTGGTATGTAGCGCAGCCTGTACTGCGGCTATGTTTGAAGCTAGAAAAGTACGGAATTCCTCTTCATTCATATTCACGGTGTGTCGAGTAGTCGGTGCCATTTCCTTCAAAATAGTTAAATGGAACAAGTTAATCATACAGAATATTAAGAGTAGTTAATAGTATTTCGTAGCATAATATGAACTCATTTATAAAAGCTTTTTCTTCATATTAGCGTTTTATAAGTTTAAATTCGGGTAGTACCTACCCGTTAAGTTCATACTTAGTAGCTAATATACAATTCAACTACTACAATTCTATATGAAAAACTGATTATAATAATATTTCACGTTCAAACTTTTATACAATATTTTACAAACTTACAATACCGCTTATTTTACATAAAGCATGAAATATAGCACACAATAACTTTGATACAAGATAGTTGTGAAGACAATTCTAGCTAGTACACAAGTCGTTCAGCAAAGGCAATAAATACACGTAATTCATACGTCCAGAAACAAGTCATGCATTCTGGTTTTACTAGGACTACTTCCCATCCTTGGTCTTGTGCAACATAACCGTTATGGCCGTTGATAAGACAGCGTGTTGTAACGTCATCAAAGGGACGAGGGTTACGTAATGTCCAACAGTCCCGTAATAATCTAAAAACCTCATTTCTTACCCCAATTACCGACTCCGTCACTTGTGGAAACGTTTTGTTTAATAGTTGTAGCCGGATGTTCTTGTTCTCACTTTGGTGAGAAGCGAACATTACTAATCCGTAAGCATAACATGCTTCTTTATGTTGCATGTTAGCCGCTTTTTCTAAATCACGAAGTCCAATATTCGGATATATTGAGTCAAAATAATTTCTTAACCCGTTGCGTAAAATAGCATTTGGGTTCCCCGCAATATATGCGTCAAAGTAAACACATCGTAACTTATGGGTGTCCCAATGTGATATCCCCCATCTTTCAAACGAAAGTCTCTTATAAACCAAGACATTCTTGGAACGTTCTTCGAATGTCTTACAAACTGATCTCGCCTTAAATAGTTGTGCCGAAGAATTCTGGCCGACTCTAGACAAGATTTCATCAATCATGTCTCCGGGTAGGTCTCTTAAAATATTGGGTTGTCTATCCATTTTGTATTTTTAAACTGTAAAATAGACAAGAGTTAGATTCATAAAAAAAAATACTTATTAATACAAGCAATTTTTACATATATCATAAAGCATAAGAACACTATATTCCATATATTACACCACACGAATACAACTATCTTATTCCGACTCGCTCGTTTCTTCTTCTTCGGTTTTGGTTCGTTTTGCCAGGGATATATGATGTTCCCCTAATACGAACCGTCGTTGTCCACATTGGTTTAGAAAAACCTGGTGGTTTAGAGGTTCCCGGGTCATTGTTACAACTTAAGGACTTCGGGGGTTGACGATACATATAAAGTTCATCGGGGTTGGAATTAGATTTCTCTATTTTTATGCCCTTTCCCTTATTATTTTCTTTTGCCTTTTTAAATTCAGTTGGGGTAATTTCTATAACATCATCGGAATTCTCGTCGGAATCCGATTCATCGGAGAATTGGTAATCCTCCCAATATTTTGCTTCCTTGGCGGAAACACCATTGACCATAATTAACTTTGGTCGGTTGGTTGAGGATTTTCTTTTACTTAACCGTTTTATTATTTCCCCCACCGGTTCTATTTCTTCATCCGGTTCCGATTCTTCTTCCGGTTCCGATTCTTCTTCCGGTTCCGACTCTTCTTCCGGTTCCTCTTCGGGAACTTGTGAATCAGTCCACAAATTATTCCAATTTACATTTGACTCTTCATTATTATTAGGTGAGTCAATGGGACTTGTTCTAGAGGTAGACATCTATCACATAATATCAAACACGTTAAGAGATTAATATATCACATAATATTCATATGTTAAAAATATATAGTTTCCAACAAAAATGTTAAGCAATCATTTTTAAAGAAAACACGGTCGAAGTCCAGACTCACTAATGCATCCTAACAAACTCGATAAGACACACTAATGCAAATTTTCTGGTTCTCTAAGACCAACGCTCGGATACCAACTGAAATGTCCCGTTCTTATTGATTAAAAACGTTCCATATTAATTGATTTCGTTGCGAGGTTTTGACCTCTATATGAGACGTTTTTCAAAGACTGCATTCATTTTTAAACAAACCATAACCTTTATTTCATCAATAAAGGTTTAAAAAGCTTTACGTAGATTATCAAATAATGATAATCTAATATATCCTGTTTACACACGACCATTACATAATGGTTTACAACACAAATATGTTACAACAAAATAAGTTTCTTGAATGCAGTTTTTACACAATATCATACAAGCATGGACTCCAAATCTTGTCCTTATTTAAGTATGCGACAGCGGAAGCTCTTAATAATCACCTGAGAATAAACATGCTTAAAACGTCAACAAAAATGTTGGTGAGTTATAGGTTTAACCTATATATATCAAATCGTAACAATAGACCACAAGATTTCATATTTCAATACACATCCCATACATAGAGATAAAAATCATTCATATGGTGAACACCTGGTAACCGACAATAACAAGATGCATATATAAGAATATCCCCATCATTCCGGGACACCCTTCGGATATGATATAAATTTCGAAGTACTAAAGCATCCGGTACTTTGGATGGGGTTTGTTAGGCCCAATAGATCTATCTTTAGGATTCGCGTCAATTAAGGTGTCTGTTCCCTAATTCTTAGATTACCAGACTTAATAAAAAGGGGCATATTCGATTTCGATAATTCAACCATAGAATGTAGTTTCACGTACTTGTGTCTATTTTGTAAATCATTTATAAAACCTGCATGTATTCTCATCCCAAAAATATTAGATTTTAAAAGTGGGACTATAACTCACTTTCACAGATTTTTACTTCGTCGGGAAGTAAGACTTGGCCACTGGTTGATTCACGAACCTATAACAATATATACATATATATCAAAGTATGTTCAAAATATATTTACAACACTTTTAATATATTTTGATGTTTTAAGTTTATTAAGTCAGCTGTCCTCGTTAGTAACCTACAACTAGTTGTCCACAGTTAGATGTACAGAAATAAATCGATAAATATTATCTTGAATCAATCCACGACCCAGTGTATACGTATCTCAGTATTGATCACAACTCAAACTATATATATTTTGGAATCAACCTCAACCCTGTATAGCTAACTCCAACATTCACATATAGAGTGTCTATGGTTGTTCCGAAATATATATAGATGTGTCGACATGATAGGTCGAAACATTGTATACGTGTCTATGGTATCTCAAGATTACATAATATATAATACAAGTTGATTAAGTTATGGTTGGAATAGATTTGTTACCAATTTTCACGTAGCTAAAATGAGAAAAATTATCCAATCTTGTTTTACCCATAACTTCTTCATTTTAAATCCATTTTGAGTGAATCAAATTGCTATGGTTTCATATTGAACTCTATTTTATGAATCTAAACAAAAAAAGTATAGGTTTCTAGTCGGAAAAATAAGTTACAAGTCGTTTTTGTAAAGGTAGTCATTTCAGTCGAAAGAACGACGTCTAGATGACCATTTTAGAAAACATACTTCCACTTTGAGTTTAACCATAATTTTTGGATATAGTTTCATGTTCATAATAAAAATCATTTTCTCAGAATAACAACTTTTAAATCAAAGTTTATCATAGTTTTTAATTAACTAACCCAAAACAGCCCGCGGTGTTACTACGACGGCGTAAATCCGGTTTTACGGTGTTTTTCGTGTTTCCAGGTTTTAAATCATTAAGTTAGCATATCATATAGATATAGAACATGTGTTTAGTTGATTTTAAAAGTCAAGTTAGAAGGATTAACTTTTGTTTGCGAACAAGTTTAGAATTAACTAAACTATGTTCTAGTGATTACAAGTTTAAACCTTCGAATAAGATAGCTTTATATGTATGAATCGAATGATGTTATGAACATCATTACTACCTTAAGTTCCTTGGATGAACCTACTGGAAAAGAGAAAAATGGATCTAGCTTCAATGGATCCTTGGATGGCTCAAAGTTCTTGAAGCAAAATCATGACACGAAAACAAGTTCAAGTAAGATCATCACTTAAAATAAGATTGTTATAGTTATAGAAATTGAACCAAAGTTTGAATATGATTATTACCTTGTATTAGAATGATAACCTACTGTAAGAAACAAAGATTTCTTGAGGTTGGATGATCACCTTACAAGATTGGAAGTGAGCTAGCAAACTTGAAAGTATTCTTGATTTTATGAAACTAGAACTTTTGGAATTTATGAAGAACACTTAGAACTTGAAGATAGAACTTGAGAGAGTTCAATTAGATGAAGAAAATTGAAGAATGAAAGTGTTTGTAGGTGTTTTTGGTCGTTGGTGTATGGATTAGATATAAAGGATATGTAATTTTGTTTTCATGTAAATAAGTCATGAATGATTACTCATATTTTTGTAATCTTATGAGATATTTCATGCTAGTTGCCAAATGATGGTTCCCACATGTGTTAGGTGACTCACATGGGCTGCTAAGAGCTGATCATTGGAGTGTATATACCAATAGTACATACATCTAAAAGCTGTGTATTGTACGAGTACGAATACGGGTGCATACGAGTAGAATTGTTGATGAAACTGAACGAGAATGTAATTGTAAACATTTTTGTTAAGTAGAAGTATTTTGATAAGTGTATTGAAGTCTTTCAAAAGTGTATAAATACATATTAAAACACTACATGTATATACATTTTAACTGAGTCGTTAAGTCATCGTTAGTCGTTACATGTAAGTGTTGTTTTGAAACCTTTAGGTTAACGATCTTGTTAAATGTTGTTAACCCAATGTTTATAATATCAAATGAGATTTTAAATTATTATACTATCATGATATTATCATGTATGAATATCTCTTAATATGATATATATACATTAAATGTCTTTACAACGATAATCGTTACATATATGTCTCGTTTAAAAATCATTAAGTTAGTAGTCTTGTCTTTACATATGTAGTTCATTGTTAATATACTTTATGATATGTTTTCTTATAATAGTATCATGTTAACTATATATATATATCCATATATATGTCATCATATAGTTTTTACAAGTTTTAACGTTCGTGAATCACCGATCAACTTGGGTGGTCAATTGTCTATATGAAACATATTTCAATTAATCAAGTCTTAACAAGTTTGATTGCTTAACATGTTGGAAACATTTAATCATGTAAACATCAATCTCAATTAATATATATAAACATGGAAAAGTTCGGGTCACTACAACAAACCCCATCCAAAGTACCGGATGCTTTAGTACTTCGAAATTTATATCATGTCCGAAGGAGGATCCCGGAATGATAGGGGATATTCTTATATGTATCTAGTTAATGTCGGTTACCAGGTGTTCACCATATGAATGATTATTTTTGTCTCTATGCATGGGATGTATATTTATGAGAACTGAAAATGAAATTCTTGTGGTCTATTAAAATGATGGAAATAAATGATTATGATAAACTAATGAACTCACCAACCTTTTGGTTGACACTTTAAAGCATGTTTATTCTCAGGTGTTAAAGAAATCTTCCGCTGTGCATTTGCTCATTTTAAAGATATTACTTGGAGTCTTTCATAGCATATTTCGAAGAACGTTGCATTCGAGTCATTGAGTTCATCAAAGATTATTATTAAATCAATTTATAGTTGGATAGTGGATATTATGAAATGGTATGCATGCCTGTCAATTTTCGATGTAAAGAAAGATTGTCTTTTAAAAACGAATGCAATGTTTGTAAAATGTATCATATAGAGGTCAAATACCTCGCAATGTAATCAACTATTGTGAATCGTTTATAATGTATATGAACGGGTCCTTTCATGATAATACCCCTTTATTATCTAGATTTCCTCGTTTATTCTCCCTGGAAACGAAAAAATGGCTCCGTTTCTTCTCATTTTACAGACACGGGTTGGCACTGGTCTTGGAGGATAGAGATCAGAGGTGTTATAGAAGAATCGCAGTTTAATGAGCTTTTGTACTCTTTGAATTCGGTTGCTCTTTCGAGCAAGTGGTGGTGGGATAGTTCTCCTAATGGTTCTTTTTCGGCTTCCATTGCAAGGAAAATGGTGGATGTGCTGGCTCAAGCTCACTTCGACGTTCCTACATATAAGTGCAATATTGTCCCAATTAAAATCAACATATGTATATGGCGTCTTAAACTTCATCGCTTGGCAACTCTTCGAAATTTGGATATAAGGGACTTGGTTTTCGATAACACGTGTTGTGGTTTGTGTGACTTTTTTGAAGAGTCTCATAGTCATCTTTTTGTTAGATGTGACACATCGTATCCAATATGGTGCAAGATTGGTCGTTGGCTTGATATTTCAATTCCTAAATGGAATTCGGTTGATGAAATTTGGAACTGGATTGATTCTTTCTCGGCTCAAAGGAACAAGAAGATTATCATTTCATCTTCTTTCTCGGCTCAAAGGAACAAGAAGATTATCATTTCATCAATCGTTTATTCGACTTTCTGGAATATTTGGCATCTCCGGAACCGCATTGTCTTTAAAGACCATTCGTTCAAGAAAGCCCATGTTTTCGATAGCATTGTTTTTTCAAGTTTTAATTGGTTGTTTGCGAGATATCACAAATCCAGAATAAACTAGACAGTGTGGTTGCAAAACCTTATAAATTCTTTGTAATTTTCTTTTTGTTCCTCTAGTTTCTCGCTAGTTTTTTGTTTTTATATATTTTTGCCGCCATTCGAAAAAAATAAGTTGCTGAAGTGACGTTAATATAGCACAATGTGATTGTATGACAGTTGTCATGAATCAGAGTAGTCTAAAGTTCTCTATTTTCTTTTCATCTATTTACATACATAACTAGTCATTAATAGTTAGGCATGGCACCCGCGGGTCGTGGACATGGATTTACTACATTCATCACCTCCACTTGCAGATTTTTAGAAGATCCATTAGCCCACAGATATTGCTTAACGGATTTATTTTTAACTCCATGCCTGTACCTACAGATATTCGCGGGTCGCGGGTTTACCCGCGGATTTTATTTATGAAGTATATGTAAATTAAAGTATTCAAAAATCAAAAATAAATATAATTACATAATTCAAAGTGACATGAAAAACAACATCCAATCATATACCCATATTTATGATATAATAAATTGAGAAAACATATATTAATTTTACTTTTTTTGTTTAATATATGTAAAACTACATTTTTAAAATTAACAATCAAAATTTAGCTGCTAAACCTAATCATACAATAGGTTCACGAATTACTTAAGTGATAGGTAAAAATTAAATTTATTAAGATGGTCTAATATATGAAGTAACGAATTACTTAAGTGGTAGGTAAAAATTAAATTTATTAAGATGGTCTAATATACGGAGTAAATTATTGCCTATTGGCCATTTATTCAAGGTGGAGATTTTCACTCATTTAGAACGGCTATATCCGTGGATTATTCAAACGGATATTATGGATTTTCGGATCAGATTTTACCCGCAATGGATCTATTACATCCATCACCCACCCGCGACCCATCAGCGATCACAAGATTACATCCATCGCCCACCCGCAAGTAAAGAGTTTTGATTTTATCCGCCCATCACGAACGTGGGTATCCGCGAATCTCGGAGTTTTTTTAGATCCATTGTCATCCCTATTAATAGTTAACAAATCAAGATAACATATTTACCCTTAATAACTTTTGAAAACTCATATTTACCCACCTAAACTAGTTAATATCATATATGTTTATTTTTAATCTTTCAAATAACATATTTATCCACTTTAATATCATATATGTTCATTCTAAACACTTATATCTATCATATATACCATTCATTAAATTAGATTCATTAATTCATAATCTTATTTAATTCATAACATAGTCTATATTATGTTATGTAAAAAGCAAATGATGATTTCACCCAATGACGTTAGTTTAAGATCTGGTCGAATTCGTTTTTACCACTTCACAAAAAGTGACTGGAATAGAAATTTATGTATTGTTCCCTTTACTAGCATGGCTACTCTATGAATCTTGATATGGGCTAGGAAACTGATGTATATTTCCCATACATATTGTACGATATCTTATTTAATAAAATGATTCATAATAATCAATTAACCAAGTTTCATCGAAAAATTATGTCGAGGAATGAATGAATACATTATCTGATAATCAGTGGCGGATCTTGAACATATTTTATGGAGGGGCCAACATAATTTAAAATTTAAATATTAGTTTGACAAAAAAATCTTTTAATATATTTTCAATGGTTTTTATGCTCGAAAAATTAGTGTATTGAACTTAACTAAATACATTCCTAAAACTTTTTTAATCGTTAAACTGTGTAAATAATTACTTTTTGAAGTTAAAATTATTTTGTTAAACACTTTTTTAATGTTAAATTATTATGTCTTGATTATTCTTAATTTAAATTTCATAATGACTTTGAATATGTGTCTTAATATTGATATATGTTAAATTGTAGGGCTGAAAATGTACTTGTACAAAAACTAAAGGGGGTTTTTTAAATAAAAGATATTGGAGCAAACCTCCTCCATCGTCCCTATTGGTCTTTTCCATAAAAAACCACCATTTTCGTAAGTCCTTTAATAATAAAGTTCAGTTTTTTCATGAATCACATACGGTATTTGTTCAGAATTTTGGGAGGGCCAATGCCCCTCCCTGCCACCCCAAAGATCCACCCCATTCTGATTGTATTGTCACCATTAGTAACAAATTATTTGTAAATTCATATGAATTATGAATACTAAGGGGGTGTTTGGATTTGCGTTTTGAAAATTGATTATGCGTTTTAAATAATCAGAATCAGATAATCGGCTTTATCAGAACGTGATTTTAATTAATGGTATTTGGATTTAATTATGCTGTTTGATATCGCAATAATCAGATAATCAGTTTTCTGAGTGTTTGGGAAAATCATATTATCTAATTTTTAAACATGTAAAATTACCAACATGGACATTCATTTTATAAAATGATAAACATAGATTTAATGATAATTTTTCATAAAATGTAAAACCTATTATCAAAATTATTCTAAAGTTATCGGTATATTGTTTGTAACAATATTATTTTACCTAATCAAAAATAAACATACACTTATTTCACTTACGAAGTCCAAAGTGCAATAACAATAATCATAGATCTTGAAATTATTTAAAAGTGAAGTAACCATGACCAATCATTAAAAAACATTCACCTGAATCTCATAATATCTCTTGCAATTGTATCTCTTACTACACTCATATATAGATCATCGTGACCATTCTTCCTAACATAGTTGTGAATTGCCATAGATGCTATCTCGATATTGACTTGTGTTTCATAGGAGTAATTTACATGCATATCTTTTAATATTGCCCATCTTGCCTTCCATACTCCAAATGTTCGTTCAATCACATTTCTTAACGACGAGTGATGATAGTTAAATGTCTCTTTCGTTCCTTTAGGAGCACGCTGGGCAACAGTTTTACCACGACGAAAATCTGGTATATGATACCGAATATTGTTTCCTTTGTATGGAGCAAGATACCCTCTAGTATTTGGATACCCAGCATCAACAACATAGTACTTATCTGTTACGAATTATGAAACAAAGAGTTATTACGTATAAATGAAATGAAACGGAGCAAAATAACAGAAAACCTATAAAAATTCAAGTATCGCTTCTAACCTCCCGTTGGACGAGGAAAATTCACTTCCGGTCTTCGTAACGCTTCTAAAAAAAATTCTTGTACCGTGTGCCGTTCCTTCCCAACCGGCCCACGCAAATGTAAAACACATGTTAAAATCACATGCTGCCATAATATTTTAGGTCGCGTAGCCTTTTCTCCCGATATATTTTGCTTGTTCATGCTCTCGAACAGATGCTCTAACATGTGTTCCATCAATAGCTCCAATGCAATCCTATAAGTACATAATATAAATTATTTATAAAAAATCTCGTATATAAGATTCAAATGAAAATTCAAATAAGATAGATTAGTAACCTTGAACATAGGATAGTAGCGTGAATCGTTTAAAAGTTGTGAAGGTACTTCTTCGTTGTAACGTGTATTGGGCTTAATAATCCCCGATGAGCTTAAGCACCGCTTTCAAAATCATATGAAAATGTCGATGAATAGTTTCTCCCGAAACAAATGCTCATAGTACATGTGATACATCTCCAAATTTTTTCCTCTGAATTTTGAAAGTTCGGGATTTGCCTACAAAAATTGAGAAAATATATATTTATATTATAAACCAAACAATAAAATTTTATAGAAACACTTGTAAATCAAATATTACCTGTATTTTCTCTTCCCACCACTCAGGTGTTGCATTGATTGTCTTTTTGACGGGATCCCATCCAAGACCGGACTCAATTCTCATTAGTCGGTCATATAACTTCCAATCTCTTTTCATTGAATCCAAATGGTTTTTAAGTTGTTGTTTAACGAAAACTTTTCATGTCTGCATCTTTAATTTATCTCCTATATTTGCCCATCCAACCCTAGTAAAAGTGCTCCCTGACTTATTTCCGTTTTGTACTTCCGCGATACACAACTGAACAAACGCTGTATGGGTGTCGGGATCCCAAACAGTTTTTCGGGGATTAACCTTCGTAGTTTCCACACTGACATTCACATTTTCGTTGTTCGAATTCATGTCCTAAATTTTAATAATATACCAACATCCAAATATAAAATAGATGGAGATATACCACTATAACACCCCACTTTCGTAACAGAAAATGGATGTCACATTATCGATAATCAATAACATTAAAATTCATTTATTTCAAGTATCTAATAAGAAACGATATATATATATATATATATATATATATTAATTGTCTTCAAATGAACCAAACTGAAAGTGCGTAACAAAATTTATATAATAACGATATTAATAATGAAAGAAATCTTGAACAAACTTTTCCAACAGCTTCAACTTCCTTATAGCTCTATTCCTTATGTTCCTTGATAACCTGCCGCATGGAAAGAAAAATGCGGCTGAGCGAAAGGCTCAGTGCGCGGATACAAATAAAAGAAAATATATATGTTTTGTAAAATAATTTTTAAGTAACGAAAAAGAAAGTTGGCGATGAACTAAACAAGAACAAATATCTATCAATGAGATTCAAGCGAATCTATAGTCAATGAGATTCTTACAAATCCAGAGTCAATGGGATCCATACGAATCCAGAATCAATGGGGTACGACAATCCGAGCTCAATACAATAGGTACATGGACTGCAGATCCAAGTGTACCAACAATGGTGAATGAGGCGTTGGGCACTACACCGAATCCACAACAATACGATCCAATACAATAACTATGGTTAACCAATACGCCTCCTAAAAATCCCATCACACCACAATGAGGAGACACCGTAACAAATCACACCATTACGGAAGTGTCACCCCACCGGTGCCACAATGACATGCCTATGGTACCTTCACAGGAAGTTATGCTCGCATACTCAGAGTAAAATAAATAACGCTAAACAAATATTAGGTCAACAATAAAGCAATGAGTCCAACTATTAGAAGCCAATAACGATGTTCAGAAATCAATATTAATAGGAGGTCAATAACGCACGGAGTCCAATAAAATTTATCAAAGAGTTCGTACAAATTAATTAAATGAACCGATATCCATATCCATATCAAACAATATTTATCAAAGTAATTTTAGTAAAAAGATTAGAATTCATACTAGTCGATATATATATATTAACAAATATATTTTAGTAAAAATAATCCGTTTAAATATCATGAGTAAAGAAATCCGTACTAAACATTTAATCAAAACACTTTTAGCATAAAGACTAGATTTATACAAAGCAATAAATAGTTTAGGAAAATTACTTGATTTGAATACGTATTAATATTAATATGAATCCAAACAAATTAGTCTATGAACTTTCAGTAAAGAGTTTGTATAATCAATTAAACTATATGAATTGAAGCAATATTTAGTAAAATAAGTTGGAGGTCCTACAATTTATCAACCATACACAATAATACGTATCAAATAATTTTAATATATGAATCAAAAGAATGAAGCTAGAATCCGTACCTTAAATTGTTTATAACAATAATGAATTGGTAATCAAATTACTTCTTCTTGAGACAGAGTTAGAAATGTGAACTCTAAAACCGATAGTCTGGAATCATTTATTTATTTTAAAAAATTTAGGATTTGTATCATATATTATAGATGAATGTGAATGGAGTTTACAATGGGAGTTGTTTGTTATAAGTTATATTGTATTTATAGATAAATTTAGATATAGTATCCTAGACAAAACTTGGTGCTAATTTGAAGATAGAGACTGTCAAAATGGGTTTGCATACATACTCCTCAAATACATAATTGGGTCAATGGAATACCGACATTTTTCTACCTGATGCAATATGCTTTTGAACTTTTAATTATTTATTAGTTATCACTTTGATTTAGGTTTAATAATTTAACTCATATTTATTTGATTTATCTATTTCGTACATGTATATTAACTAATACACAACTTATGTAAGTCTTTAAATTAAGTTAACAAATTTTAGTCTATTAAATCATTTATTTAAATATCGGGTATTACAACTCTACCCTTCAAAAAAAATTTCGTCCTCGAAATCGACAATAGTATAATTCAGACAAATAACTTCATATATTCACACATGCATGTATCAAATAATGCAAATATGTAATTATTAAATTATACCTTAACATGATCCATCAGTCCTCAACGCAAACACCCTGTCGTTGGTTGTCGGTTGAGTTTTGTTTCCTCCGGTAGTATCACGGCTGGTTCTTACAATCCTTTGCAACATGTCCCACTTTTCCACAATTATAGCAAGCTCCAATTTCTTTGTAACACGTGTTTGAAGGATGACGTTTGCCACAAGTATTGCATAAAGTAATCTCAACATCACCGCGCTTATTATGTTTCGAATAACGTTTTTGCGAATTCCCTTCTTGACCTCTCTTTACGTCCCTATATTGGTCATTTCCATTTCTATTCTTGTAGTTTGTCGCCTTCGATGCTTTGTAGTCTAACTCTTCCATTTCAATAGTTTTAGCAGCATTAGCAGCCTCTGCCGCATTAGCAAATTGTCCATTTACAATTTGTGAATGAACACGGTACTTCACTGCCCACTTAAACTTTTCATCTTGCTCGACTGTTGTTCCGGCTGCAGAGCCTATAAAACTTGCAAGTCTAACAAATCTGGCCATAAAGTCAGTAGCAAATTCGTCCTCACGCTGGCGAATGTTATCATACTCTCTAACGTACGCCTCCCTATCAGCTCTAGAAAAATATTGTTGATAAAATTCTTCTCGAAAATCATTCCATGAAAGTGCATTAACAAATACATCTCCTCCTTTAGCTTGCTTGATTGCTTTCCACCATCTTCCCGCATCACCCTCCAACTTATAAGTAGCCAATTTCACCTTGTGGTTGTCAACACATCCCAAAACCTCAAAAATTTTTCTCCATGTGAGCAATCCAATTTTTTGCATCAATCGGAGTCGGGGCTGAGCTAAAGGTTTGGGGTTTCTGCTTCTGAAATCTCTCCAGCCATACATGAAGATCACCAAGTTGTATTGTTGTTCCACCAGAACCTTCAGATGTGTTAGGTGGGGTCTCGGGTGTAGTCGCAATGACATTTACTGGAGTGGGTTGTTCGCGAATGGCATTTACAGTTTGCGTGACTATAGTAGGTATCATACTTGATAACGCTTGATTTATTGCAGTCAAGATATTCGGGTCCACTGCATTCTCATTTGATCTCGACATACAATGAAGAGTTGCTCTTCGAATCTTACGACGGGAGTTTCTTTTCAAAGCATTGCGAAAATGAGGCATCTATGAGAAACAAAAAGGCTTGAATCAAAACCCTAATAAGGATACCGAAAAGGAAATGAAGAGAAAGTTGTCGAAAACAATAGCGGAAGTGAAACCAAGTCTCACGGGTCAACACCGGTCGGGTTTCAACAAGAAAGAACGTAATGCTCTGATACCATAACTGTAACACCCCACTTTCGTAACCGAAAATGGATGTCACGTTATCGATAATCAATAACATTAAAATTCATTTATTTCAAGTATCTAATAAGAAACGATACATTAATTGTCTTCAAATGAACCAAACTGAAAGTGCGTAACATAATTTATATAATAACGATATTAATAATGAAAGAAATTTTGAAAAAACTTTTCCAACAGCTTCAACTTCCTTATAGCTTTATTCCTTATGTTTCTTGATAACCTGCCGCATGCAAAGAAAAATGCGGCTGAGCGAAAGGCTCAGTGCGCGGATACAAATAAAAAAATATATATATGTTTTGTAAAATAATTTTTAAGTAACAAAAAAGAAAGTTGGCGATGAACTAAACAAGAACAAATATCTATCAATGAGATTCAAACGAATCTATAGTCAATGGGATTCTTACAAATCCAGAGTCAATGGGATCCATACGAATCCAGAATCAATGGGGTACGACAATCCGAACTCAATACAATACAATACAATCGGTACATGGACTGCAGATCCAAGTGTACCAACAATGGTGAATGAGGCGTTGGGCACTACACCCAATCCACAACAATATGATCCAATACAATAACTATGGTTAACCAATACGCCTCCTAAAAATCCCATCACACCACAATGAGGAGACGCCGTAACAAATCACACCATTACGGAAGTGTCACGCCACCGGTGCCACAATGACATGCCTATGGTACCTCCACAGGAAGTTATGCTCGCATACCCAGAGTAAAATAAATAACGCTAAACAAATATTTGGTCAACAATAAAGCAATGAGTCCAACTATTAGAAGCCAATAACGATGCTTAGAAGTCAATATTAATAGGAGGTCAATAACGCAAGGAGTCCAATAAAATTTATCAAAGAGTTCGTACAAATTAATTAAATGAACCGATATCCATATCAAACAATATTTATCAAAGTAATTTTAGTAAGAAGATTAGAATTCGTACTAGTCAATATATATATTAACAAATATATTTTAGTAAAAATAATCCGTTTAAATATCATGAGTAAAGAAATCCGTACTAAACATTTAATCAAAACACTTTTAGCATAAAGACTAGATTTATACAAAGCAATAAATAGTTTAGGAAAATTACTTGATTTGAATACGTATTAATATTAATATGAATCCAAACAAATTAGTCTATGAACTTTCAGTAAAGAGTTTGTATAATCAAATAAACTATATGAATTGAAGCAATATTTAGTAAAATAAGTTGGAGGTCCTACAATTTATCAACCATACACAATAATACGTATCAAATAATTTTAATATATGAATCAAAAGAATGAAGCTAGAATCCGTACCTTAAATTATTTATAACAATAACGAATTGGTAATCAAATTACTTCTTCTTGAGACAGAGTTAGAAATGTGAACTCTCGAACCGATAGTCTGGAATCATTTATTATTTTAAAAAAATTAGGATTTGTATCGTATATTATAGATGAATGTGAATGAAGTTTACATTAGGAGTTGTTTGTTATAAGTTATATTGTATTTATAGATAAATTTAGATATAGTATCCTAGACAAAACTTGGTGCTAATTTGAAGATAGAGGCTGTCAAAATGGGTTTGTATACCTACTCCTGAAATACATAATTGGGTCAATAGAATACCGACATGTTTTCTACCTAATGCAATATGCTTTTGAACTTTTAATTATTCATTAGTTATCACTTTGCTTTAGGTTTAATAATTTAACTCATATTTAATTGATTTATCTATTTCGTACATTTATATTAACTAATACACAACTTATGTAAGTCTTTAAATTAAGTTAACAAATTTTAGTCTATTAAATCATTTATTTAAATCTCGGGTATTACAACCAGACTAAATTAGAGCATTGATAAATAATATAATACACGAGATACTTGTATACTTTCTACAACACATTTATCACGATACTGTATAATTTTTATAACCAACTAATCGATGAAGATTGTAATATAAAAATCAACATAACATAACAATAATATTAGATGATAGTCAAAATATAATATAGGCAGATGATGATAATATCATATGATAGCAAAATCAATCAATGATAATATTACATGATTCATATATTAACCATATTACATAATTTTAATCAACAATATCAACGTATGGTCTAATTTAACATATAAAATCATATTAGCTCACAAAAATTATATATAAATCATAAACAATAAAAAAAACTGAGCGACTGTATAAGAATTATAGTACATAGTATTATATTATGTACGGAGTATAGATAAATTGAATTGTTAAAACAAACTGTAACGACCCGGAAATTTCCGACCAAATTTAAACTTTAATCTTTATATGTCTCCGACACGATAAGCAAAATCTGTGATGTTGAGTCTAGAAAGTTTGAAATCTATATTCAGATATTCAATTACCCTCTGACCATGTCCGACGATTCACGAACAATTATTGAAAATAAATATATAAATATATATAAATATAAAAATAAATAAAAGTGGATATGTAGTAATAATTTTGTTGTTATTGTTATAATTATAATAAATTTTAGGGTGATTATAACAAAGATTATTTTTATATTTTATGAGAAATATTGAATTACAAATTGGTTACAATTTACATAAATTGTTAGTTATTGTTATCTTTAAACATTTTAATTTCTAGTATTAGGTTTATTATTATTATTATTATTATTATTATTATTATCATTATTATTATTATTATTATATAGTGTTTTATTAATATTAATAACAATTGATAGTATTATTAAAATTGAAATATTTATAACTGATATTATTTAAGAAACAGATACTATGCGAATATATCTCCATCAATTCTTTTTTTTCTGTATTGCCCGTGATTACTTTTTCACTAGAAAACAATTCAAACCGAATATTTTTTTTTTTACCTAAACCATTCAATTCAATAACCCTATATATATTGATCTGTATGCTGGCACTTAAAAAAAAATATATAGATATAAATGAAAGGGAACCGACGGTTCCTTTACTCATCTTTTTTGGCCAAGATCAAAAACTGAACCAATTATCAAAATCCATTATTGTAGATGTGTTAGGAATGGATTACGTAAACTTCCTCTAAAATTTCAGCCTTCGATCCTTTCCAACAAATTTTAAATTCGAAGTCAGGGTTTTGTGGAATAAAAGGTTAACTACTGATAGTCGATCAAATTCAGTTTGTATGTTATGTTTTCGGTTAGATTAAAGATTTCAATAGATTATAGATGTGATTTGAAACTAACTTTGTATTGTAACATCTGTTCGAATCTGTCTTGATTGTGAAATCAAATTTTTTTTAAGAACTAGCGACGGCAGCAGAAAAGATACTTCTGTTTTTTTTTTTAAATTTTAATTTTTCTTTTTCTGAAATCACACGCGTTTACAGGACTAAAATGAATCAATGAATCTGTTAATTTGATTTTGGTTTTGAACTTGAGATTTATCGATTAGCTTAAGGGATGAAGAAGATGAACTCTGTACAAAATGAGTTAAATAAAATTGGGTTGATTAATTAAATAGAAAAACAGATTGGTTCCATGGTTAGGAGTGTTGGCGGTGGGCGAGAGGTCGGGGGTTCGAGTCCGGTTGTTGCCATTTTTTTTGGAAAAACATTTAAGGTAGCCTCCTTAATTATTATTACATGTATTATTTTTATTATTACTATTATTATTAATTGTTATTATTATCCTTTTAGTGTTATCCTTAATTATTATTATTATTATGGTTATCATCATTAACTTGTTATAAAAATTATTAATATTATTATTATTATCAATATTATCATTAAAGTATTATTATCATGATTATGATTATTATTATGAAGATAATAAAATTCATTAATATTTTCGTTGATAGTAGTATTAGTATTATTTTATAAATATAGAAATTTTTATAAACATGAGTATTATTGTTAATATTATTATTGTTACTATAATACAAGTTATTATTATTTTAACTAATATTAGTATTAATATCATTTTTGTAATTATTAGTATTATTATTACAAACAATTGTTATTATTAGTACTATCTTTATCATATATTTTAAAGTTATCATTATTATTATTATTAAAATTATCATAAAATTTTATCATAATTAATATTATTTTTATCAATATTATTATTAGTACTATTAACATATTTAATGAAGATTCTCTATATAAAAATAAATTAAAATTTTGTAATAAATGTTAATTATCTATATAAAGATAAATATATTTAATTAAGTTATTAATAAAACCCATGATATAAAATAACAAATAAAATCATTAATAATATATATATTTTTGTTCAATTACCACTACATGTATTAATATACATGATTGAATAATAGGTTCGTGAATCCGAGGCCAACCTTATACTTGACCAATGGTGTTATATGTATTTTTACTACAAAATACATTAGGTGAGTATATAGTCCCCTTTTAAACTCTAAATATTTTTGGGCTGAGAATACATGCGCTGTTTTTATAAATGATTTACGTTATGGACACAAGTAACTGAAAAATATATTCTACGTTGAGTTGTACCACTGGCATACTTCCCTGTAGCTTGGTAACTATTATTTACAGCGGTATTGTAAACGCGAATCCTGTTGATAGATCTATCGGGCCTGACAACCCCAACCGGACTGGACGACCAGTATTCAACGGTTGCACAGTACTTCGTTTCGTGACTATACTTGGTACAGTGTAGTAAGATTTCATAATAAAGGGAATATGCGACGTGATTAAATGTTAAGTATGGTTACCAAGTGCTCAACCACTTAGAATATTTTTATTAAAATGTTTACATATGAAATCTTGTGGTCCATAGTTATAACACTGCTAGCATCAAACCTATATATCTCACCAACTTTATGTTGACATTTTAAAGCATGTTATTCTCAGGTACGAATTAAGTCTTCCGCTGTGCATTAGCTCATACTAAGGACATTACTTGGAGTCGATCATCGCAATGGAACCAAATGTTGAAGACTTCGTCCGGGAGGATAAGGTCGAGGTCATCACAGGTGGTATCAGAGCGTTGGTCTTAGCGAACCAGGTCTTGCATTAGTGTGTCTAACTGTTAGTTGTTTAGATGCATTAGTGGGTCTGGACTTCGACCGTGTCTGCCTGTCAAAAAGTTTTGCTTATCATTCTAGTCGGAAATCATCTGCTTATCATCCTTAGGAATTATCAGCTCATCATCCCTAAGTCTAGACACGTCTTACTGCATTTAGTGCATCGATAGTGTATAGACAAAAATTCATATTTTAGCGCATCTGTAGACTTGCCTGGCATATGCCGTAGGTTCCTCCGTAGTTTACAAAATCCTTAGTACTATATATGGATATTCTATGAAGTTAGAATATCAATCTATATTCAAAAATCATTTCACATCAAAGATCCATTCCATCCACCAAATTGCCCTCTCGTCGATGAACCTGAAGCGCTTACCGGTGAACCTGTTCGAGGAACCATTTTCTCTCTTATTTCTAGAATATCCCGTCACGATTATATACTTTCCTATATTTCGAATTTTATTCATCCGCTCGCTCCAACTGCCAATTATTCCGGTGTATTAGCATAGATTAACAAACTTCACGCTCGTGTGACGACTTTGGAGAACCTGGTGCGAAGGTTACGAACACCGGCAGCAGCACCAGCAGCATAATCAGTACCACCATCATCAACGTCGACAGTACCCTTATCATCCCTAAACCATAACCGCGCCGTAACTCTCAACATCACAATCTGTACCTCGAATATCAACATTACACGCCTCAATAGCACCATCTGTACTTCGAGTATGAACTTCGTTCTACATATCGATCTACATCGACTATCTTCGCTTTACGTATCATTCTACCTCATTTTTCCTCGTTCGACATGGTGATTTTGTAATTTCTAAAGTTTTAGAGATTATGTAATCTAGTATTAACGATAAATCAGATGAGTTTTTGACTCATTAAATCCATGATTACATCCGATGAAAATATATATGCATGTATATTTTCATAAAGATTGTAATTAAAAATTCTTTTGTACAAACTGTTAATGATGAAAATATTTTAACAGGTGGGTAGTACCCGAGGAATATTTAGAATTCACATTAATAAGTTACACTGTACATTCTTCGAATCTGATTCAACGATCATTTACTATCCTACTTACAACTACCGATATAGGTACCCGTTCACCACAGAATAACCATTTCTATTCAAATTTCATATTTGGATTTTGACCTATCAGAATCCAACGAGTGGCATAATGAAGAAAACATTGGACAAAATAAAATTTGTTAGAAACAGACGAATTAACTAAATTGAAATATTGTTAGGATTACACGCTAACTGTTCCGGCTAACTGTTCCCAGCTAACTGACTAACATTTAATTTATCGCAATTTACATTCTCGCAATTTTAATTTCTGCACTGTACATACTGTCGGGACACGTATGCAAGGTTTCGACTTATCATATCGACCCATCTATATATATATTTCGGAACAACCGCAGACACTCTATATGTGAAGGTGGGAGTTGGCTATACAGGGTCGGAGTTGATTCCAAAATATATATATACTTTGAGTTGTGATCGACACCGAGACCGGTACACGGGTCACGATACGTATTAATATTATATAATAAATTATATATGAATATGTTGAACTATTGGACTGTTGGACTGTTAATTTTGGACAATTAAAATGAGTTAAAATGCTGATTATATATATATGAAACTAAACAATTCTTCAAGTTTGCCACTTGATTCTATTTTAAACCTCATTCGTATCTTGACGATTACAATTCGCATTCACAACTTTTCATGATTCTTGAAAACACCTCAATCGAGAAATTGAACCAGTCGCACCTCGTCTACGGAAGAAAGATTTATACATACAGTTATGTACCTGGAAAACTTTCGAAACCGAAGTTATAGTTAAAGCATATTCGCGTCAAATTCCTTATCATTCATTAGCAAAAACAACCATACGATTCCTTTTCAAAGTAGTCAATTTTGTTACAGCTCCACTTCGACTTCTCAGTAAGACTACTCCTATTATAACCTCGATATTTATACCTTGTCCTTTCGCCTTCATTACCGGAGAACCTTTTATATTTCACAACATCACCAGCAGCAACTCGTTATCTTTTTGGCAAAATTCGCAATCAGTATTTTGAAAATCTCGTAGAAATTCTCCCAGATATACCGAAAACGTCTATCCCTAAAAATTACATATTTCGAATGTGAAATTTCTTAAAAACACCCTGAACTATGAAGTAGTTCTTGAAATGCTAATGAAGCAGCAAAAACTGTAAATGACTTTAACAGTCAAAAGTTGGACGATAAAATACAGTATGTTGGTAAAGCTCAGAAAAAGAGAAGGATGGGAACTGGAAGACGAATTGAGCAAAGTATGAAGGAGGCTGTGGACAAATCACAAAGAATAAGTTTGACTTCAAAAAATCCAAACGATTCAGTGCCTGCTGAAACCGTTAGTAAGAACCCTACACCTTACCCTAAACCTTCCTAGATGATATTCTTCATCATCATCATATATAAGATATTATAAGATATCTTCATGCCTTCCGTCATACATATTCTCCATATCTCTGGAGATATTTTCACAACTATTCTTATCTAAGATCGCGTAACTCTTCGTAACATCTGCGTTACAACATAAACGAAACTGTGTTAGTTTCTAAATTCTAAAACCATCAAGTTTAAAATATGAATGTTTTGAAGTAGTGTTGAGAACTGATGCATGAATTAGTATAATATAATGAAACTTGATCAACTTCATTATATTACAGTAAGTCATGTTAAGTCTCTAATGGAATGTGATGATTCACAGTACCGTCATCATGTGCCATGTTACACGGCTCATACATTCTATCCAATTCCCAAACGTTTTAGGAACATATCATCTTGATAGTTCTATCTTTTCCAGGGTATTCTAGTAATTTGAAAAATCAAAAATCGTGCCAATACCATTTCTTTCTAAGAGCATTAGCTATGTTTATTCCAAATTTCATACTTACGAATTTCGGACCAATACTCGCTTGACTCGAAGTCGGGAAGGAGGTGGATTTATAGTGAAATATCCGACAGAGAAATCAAAACAGATTTCCGCATTAAATCAAAGAAGATTCTGATCGCCGAATAACTAAATCTTATTACGTAAGATTTTCTTAAAATCTCTTAAAATCCGGAAATCAATTATAACCACGTCATCAAATAAAACGATTTCATATTTATTCATTTCACTCTTTTATGTTAGCTTCACTCGTGCGCTTCATATGATCGAATTATTTTATCTATGACTCTCAAAAATGATAAAACTCCGTTATTACCTCATAATTCGTCATGAAAACATTCCTATTGTTATCTATGACGACCTCTATCAAATTTCGGGGACGAAATTTCTTTAACGGGTGGGTACTGTAACGACCCGGAAATTTCCGACCAAATTTAAACTTTAATCTTTATATGTCTCCGACACGATAAGCAAAATCTGTGATGTTGAGTCTAGAAAGTTTGAAATCTATATTCAGATATTCAATTACCCTCTGACCATGTCCGACGATTCACGAACAATTGTTGAAAATAAATATATAAATATATATAAATATAAAAATAAATAAAAGTGGATATGTAGTAATAATTTTGTTGTTATTGTTATAATTATAATAAATTTTAGGGTGATTATAACAAAGATTATTTTTATATTTTATGAGAAATATTGAATTACAAATTGGTTACAATTTACATAAATTGTTAGTTATTGTTATCTTTAAACATTTTAATTTCTAGTATTAGGTTTATTATTATTATTATTATTATTATTATTATTATTATTATTATTATTATATAGTGTTTTATTAATATTAATAACAATTGATAGTATTATTAAAATTGAAATATTTATAACTGATATTATTTAAGAAACAGATACTATGCGAATATATCTCCATCAATTCTTTTTTTTCTGTATTGCCCGTGATTACTTTTTCACTAGAAAACAATTCAAACCGAATATTTTTTTTTTACCTAAACCATTCAATTCAATAACCCTATATATATTGATCTGTATGCTGGCACTTAAAAAAAAATATATAGATATAAATGAAAGGGAACCGACGGTTCCTTTACTCATCTTTTTTGGCCAAGATCAAAAACTGAACCAATTATCAAAATCCATTATTGTAGATGTGTTAGGAATGGATTACGTAAACTTCCTCTAAAATTTCAGCCTTCGATCCTTTCCAACAAATTTTAAATTCAAAGTCAGGGTTTTGTGGAATAAAAGGTTAACTACTGATAGTCGATCAAATTCAGTTTGTATGTTATGTTTTCGGTTAGATTGAAGATTTCAATAGATTATAGATGTGATTTGAAACTAACTTTGTATTGTAACATCTGTTCGAATCTGTCTTGATTGTGAAATCAAATTTTTTTTAAGAACTAGCGACGGCAGCAGAAAAGATACTTCTGTTTTTTTTTTTTAAATTTTAATTTTTCTTTTTCTGAAATCACACGCGTTTACAGGACTAAAATGAATCAATGAATCTGTTAATTTGATTTTGGTTTTGAACTTGAGATTTATCGATTAGCTTAAGGGATGAAGAAGATGAACTCTGTACAAAATGAGTTAAATAAAATTGGGTTGATTAATTAAATAGAAAAACAGATTGGTTCCATGGTTAGGAGTGTTGGCGGTGGGCGAGAGGTCGGGGGTTCGAGTCCGGTTGTTGCCATTTTTTTTGGAAAAACATTTAAGGTAGCCTCCTTAATTATTATTACATGTATTATTTTTATTATTACTATTATTATTAATTGTTATTATTATCCTTTTAGTGTTATCCTTAATTATTATTATTATTATGGTTATCATCATTAACTTGTTATAAAAATTATTAATATTATTATTATTATTATCAATATTATCATTAAAGTATTATTATCATGATTATGATTATTATTATGAAGATAATAAAATTCATTAATATTTTCGTTGATAGTAGTATTAGTATTATTTTATAAATATAGAAATTTTTATAAACATGAGTATTATTGTTAATATTATTATTGTTACTATAATACAAGTTATTATTATTTTAACTAATATTAGTATTAATATCATTTTTGTAATTATTAGTATTATTATTACAAACAATTGTTATTATTAGTACTATCTTTATCATATATTTTAAAGTTATCATTATTATTATTATTAAAATTATCATAAAATTTTATCATAATTAATATTATTTTTATCAATATTATTATTAGTACTATTAACATATTTAATGAAGATTCTCTATATAAAAATAAATTAAAATTTTGTAATAAATGTTAATTATCTATATAAAGATAAATATATTTAATTAAGTTATTAATAAAACCCATGATATAAAATAACAAATAAAATCATTAATAATATATATATTTTTGTTCAATTACCACTACATGTATTAATATACATGATTGAATAATAGGTTCGTGAATCCGAGGCCAACCTTATACTTGACCAATGGTGTTATATGTATTTTTACTACAAAATACATTAGGTGAGTATATAGTCCCCTTTTAAACTCTAAATATTTTTGGGCTGAGAATACATGCGCTGTTTTTATAAATGATTTACGTTATGGACACAAGTAACTGAAAAATATATTCTACGTTGAGTTGTACCACTGGCATACTTCCCTGTAGCTTGGTAACTATTATTTACAGCGGTATTGTAAACGCGAATCCTGTTGATAGATCTATCGGGCCTGACAACCCCAACCGGACTGGACGACCAGTATTCAACGGTTGCACAGTACTTCGTTTCGTGACTATACTTGGTACAGTGTAGTAAGATTTCATAATAAAGGGAATATGCGACGTGATTAAATGTTAAGTATGGTTACCAAGTGCTCAACCACTTAGAATATTTTTATTAAAATGTTTACATATGAAATCTTGTGGTCCATAGTTATAACACTGCTAGCATCAAACCTATATATCTCACCAACTTTATGTTGACATTTTAAAGCATGTTATTCTCAGGTACGAATTAAGTCTTCCGCTGTGCATTAGCTCATACTAAGGACATTACTTGGAGTCGATCATCGCAATGGAACCAAATGTTGAAGACTTCGTCCGGGAGGATAAGGTCGAGGTCATCACACAAACAATAAACAAGAGTACTAACTTTTGGAGTATAATGCACAAGAATCAATAATATTGAATGGTCATGTCATGTCAATATAAGAAATCTATGAAAAGTTACCTTTAGCCGTAGAAGAAAGCAATTAGCCGCAGTAGATTGAAGGAATAAAGTAGAAATAAAGGTAGGGTTAAAAAGAGATGATTTTATAAGAGTAGAAAAAGGGGTATAATGGTAATGTAAATTGGCCGGAAATATTTTTGGGAGCCGCGTTTTTGATGCAGTACCTCCCTACCTACTGCACAGAAATCGCGTTTTGGAGAGTTGAAATCGCAAAAAATTAATTTTTAACATATTTTTACCAAACATCAAAATTAGATTTTTTGTGATTTGGTAAACGTGATAATTAGAAAATCAATTTTAATCGCAAAAACAAACACCCCTAAATAAACACTTTGTAATAGTCAACAAATGAATTAGTTAGAATAAATCAATATTTGGGTGCAACCCAAGACATGGAGCAGATTTAATCCCTCAACCCAACCAAGTAATCTCTGACTACGAACTACTTTTCATAATGAATAATTAAATTTTATATAACACCAGTGTTGTAAATCTCTTTATTTCTTCTCGAGATCTCTCCGAGATCTCGTTTTTAGAAGGCAACAGAGACGAGATGTCCATCTCCCGAGATTTCCCGGTCAACAGGGTCAAACTTAGTCAAAGCCACGATTTCTCCGATTTTCTTGCACATTTCTCGGAATTTTTCTCATACAATCACATAATTTCTTGGATTTTCTCACCCATTTCTCGGATTTTTTATAAAATCTCGTAAAAATGTATATAAATATACATATATTTATGTAGAATCGTGTAAACAGGATTAAACGAGCTAATCTACTATATCGAGTGCGGAATAACTCGATATAGGGTTTTACTATCAAAAACACCAATTAACCTTTGATCTTAGTATGTAATATGACTTTAGGATGGTTAAGATCAACTCAAACGAATGCTAGACGACCAGGGATTCGGTATTGACTCTTAGGAATGATTAGGATACGTAACCCTAACAATGAATCCGAATTGGCCTCTATATACCTACAGTTCGTGCAACTGTGCGGTTGCAGCTTGCAACCGTGCGGTTGCCCAATGTACCCGTACGGATGCATACCTGCATTCATGCGGTTGCAATCCAGCAGTGAAAGTTAAACGTTAAAGTACATTAACTTGGTCGTAATGAACTCGGAGACTTATAATGCACCAACAAACTCCCCCTAGGACCCAGTTCATTAAATTTAAAAAATAAATCCACTTTCACCTGTTTTAGACAAACAAACACGCAATCAAACAATTCACATAACAAAAAGTTAATACGTTCACATTACGTTATTACAACCAAATCGAAATCAAAAGAAAATAAACGTTCAAGTCTGAAGTTCAAAAGTTTATGATCACAAGATAGACTTTAAGCATGAATATCAAATGCATATCACGTGCGAACAACCCTGTTGTACTAAATGGCTTGTTCCATGTTTTGCAACTCATGGAAGATCGGATGTCTTCTCAACACTTTGATATCTTCCTTGCATGGATTTCTGATCCACCTAGGATCAATAATCCTAATCTGGTCCAGAGTATCACCAGATTCCAGCAAAATAACAGCTTCCTCAGTTCGCCCATTATAATACCACCACCTAAACCGCTTACCAAAGTTCTGTGGTGAAATGACCCATTCATATACAATATAAACGATTCACAATAGTTGATTACATCACGAGGTAATTGACCTCTATATGATACATTTTACAAACATTGCATTCATTTCTAAAAGACAAACTTTCTTTACATCGAAAGTTAACGGCAAGCATACTATTTCATAATACCTCCAACTATAATTGACTTAATAATAATCTTGATGAACTCGACGACTCGAATGCAACGTCTTTTGAAATATGTCATGAATGACTCCAAGTAATATCTCTAATATGAGCAAATGCACAGCGGAAGATTTCTTTCATACCTGAGAATAAATATGCTTTCAAGTGTCAACCAAAAGGTTGGTGAGTTCATTAGTTTATCATAAACAATCATTTTCATTATTTTAATAGACCACAAGAATTTCATTTCCAGTTCTCATAAATATACGTCCCATGCATAGAGACAAAAATCATTCATATGGTGAACACCTGGTAACCGACATTAACAAGATGCATATAAGAATATCCCCTATCATTCCTGGAAATCCTTCGGATATGATAAAAATAACATCGAAGTACTAAAGCATCCGCAACAATGGATGGTGTTCGTTAGGCCCAATAGATATATCTTTAGGATTCGCGTCAATTAGTAGATCGGTTTACTAATTCTTAGGTTACCAAGCAAAAGGGGCATATTCGGCTTCGATCATTCACCCATATAATGTAGTTTCAATTACTTGTGTCTATTTCGTAAAACATTTATAAAAAATTGCGTATGTATTCTCAGCCTAAAAATATAAAGGGTAAAAAGGCAAATGAAACTCACCATACAATATTTTGTAGTAAAAATATTCATACGACGATACTTAACAATGCAGGGTTGGCCTCAGATTCACGAACCTATATCATTTATATATATATTAACACATTGTAATCGAACAAATTTATATATATAATAATTTATTAGTTATATCATTTTTATATTAATAACATATATATTTCATATATTTATTTTATATATTTAAAATAAATAAAAATATAAATTTTGTTATGTTATATGTATTTAATACTTTTTTTGTATATATATATATATATATATATATATATATATATATATATATATATATATATATATATATATATATATATATCTTTTGTTTGTTAAAATTGTATTAATACTAAAATAATATTAGAAATGATAAAAATAATAATAATGATAATAGAGTTAAAAATGATACTTTTAATATTACTGATAAAATGATAACTTTAATAAAAATAATACTTTTAATAAAAATGTTAATTTTAATAATAATGTATACTAATAACAATAATTCTAAAAGTAATGATTTTACTAATAATAATAATGATAATAAAATTAGAATGATACTTTTGATAATTTTACTATTAATAATAATTATAATAATACTTATAATAATTCTATCAATAATAATTATCATAATAATAACAATAATAATAATAATAATAAACATAATAATAACTAATAATAATAATGAGAGAATCAAAATAAAAGTGTATACCCTCTCCAAGCTTTTCTAAAAAGGAATGCCCCAGACGAGACTTGAACCCGCGACCTCTCAAAACCCCAACAACCCTCTCAACCATTCCACCACTTCAGCTTTTCTGATATACACCCATCTCATAAAGATATAACCCGTATACTATCTGATTTGGCCCAACAGCAATTCCTAACCATATTTCGGCCCAACTGAAACAAAATCTCAGCCCAAAAGGATCTTTAGTCCTCAGCCCAACAAATAAAAGGATTTCGGACCACTATGCACAAGGGTAATTCAGCCGAACAAATACTTTGTACACCACCGAAACTTTATTTGGGATTTTAATTAATCGAGTAAAAAAAATAGGTAGGGTATAGCAGCAGTTAAACAACGACAATATCATCATCTCTATAATTGAAATCATAATATCTCATCATCTATATCATACGATCACCATAACAACATCATCATCATACTTAATCGAGTGTATCATCATCATACTAGTCGTCATTATACCATCATCATCGTTATTCAACCATCATCGAATAACATTATGTACGTAACTAATTATCATCATCCACCTTTATCTTCGTCATCATCAAACAACATCTATCGATTACCATCTTCATCACCTTCAACGCTTCACTATCATCTCCATCATTCTCTTTTTATCATCGTGACTCACCATCATCATCGTGACATCTCAATCATCTCCATTATTATTTCAGCCCAACAGATCATCGAGTAACCGTATTCATCAATTATCATTATTGTAACAACCATCATCATCATCGTGCCCCATTGCTATCATCTAATCATCATCATCGTGTTTATATTATCATCACCTTAATTATCTTCGTTCTTCTTAATGTATGTAATGAAATTATGTTACAGGCTCAAGATGGAGTCCATAAATCCATTTAAAACAGGCCCAACATAAACACTAACAACCTACGGCCCATTACAAAAAGAGTCCGACATGCAATATACAAAATTGTCAAGTTGTACGTGGAATTAATTGGTGATCCATCACTTTCATTAGACTGCCACCCACCCCACATTTATTATAATATTCCATACGTCATCTTAACAGAAAAAGAAGTGAGTATTTACATCATGATTAAATAGTAGCAATAGGTTGATGGTTTTTGGGTTGTCTTCGTACGGATTAGAAACAGAAAAGCCACGCATTAGTTTTTAACTTGTTTTGGTGATGGTGATCGAATGGATCCGAAAACAGTAAGTGGGTGTGGTGTGGCTTCAATCAAAAACGAGAACGATAGTAAAATAATGAATTAAAGGTGGCAATTTTAACTGTAGCATATAGGTCACAGATGGTAGCGGTTTATATGAGTTTTAATGGTGATGAATCGGTGTAGGTGATGGTTGTATGTAATGTTGGTGATGGATTTAGATGGTGGATGGTTTATGTTTGTTGTTGGGGTGTGGGTGACGGAAAGAGGTGAAATGGAGTGGTGATGGTGGAGTTTATTCATGATGATAGAGTTGGAGATGTAGGTCATGATGGGTGGTTGTTTGTCGATGGTTGCAGGTGGTGGTTCACAAGAGTGATGGTGATAGCCGTTTAAGTTCCACGAAGAAGAACAAGCAAGAAAAAGGGTGATGATTAGTGTTTTCATGACATGAAAGAAAAAGAAATAAACATGGAATGGTTATGGTGGTGCAGGTGGTTTGGTGATAGAAGATGAAGACATTGGTTCCCGGTCAAAACAGAAGGAAAAACAGAAGCATGTAATGGTTCTAGTTGCCATGTTCGAAAGGAATTATAAAACAGAAAAACAAAGAGTGGGTTTATGATGGTGGGCATGTAGTGAAGGTGTTGGTGATTTCAAAGTGGCCGGGTGGATTGAGGTTACTAGCTTCCTGAAGATATATGTATATACGTACAATTTAGATATTTAGATTTAAATTATATAATATAATAATAAATAATATAATATAATAAATAATATAAAACGTTTTTCCTAAAGTAAGCAGTATTCTTGGTTGATAATTTGGATTCACGGGTATTGATCAACCAATTGACATCAATAATTTAAATATTATAATAATAACATCACAGTAATAATCAAGGTTTTCAAGAATTACACAATGATATAATTGTTTGATTGTGCCGACACTTTTCACAGGTATTATATCGTGTCCATTGCTAAACAGTTACAATACAAAAGTGTTCCTAAAAATCCCAAATTTTTAGATTAAATATATTTAATTATTTCACTCATTAACTGTTTGAAACATGATCAAAAAGGTTCGATAATTATTTATTTTATGTTCCAATTTATATGTACGAAGTACTAATATTTAATCTTAAAAAGGTAAAAATATTTTTTGACAAATCTAAAATCTTCGTAATCAATTTACAGTCAAACTTTTATTTCAATCCTTCATGAATATTTACAATATCTATATTAAAACTAACAAAACATCAACCGAGTGTTACTGACGTTTACTAATTAAGCTCGAAATCATTCATTTTCCATTTACTCTCTCTCTAAATATAGTCAGTTTTAAATAACAAGTTTTATCAAATAAATATATATTATATATTTTAAACAAATAGATTTAATATTATTTTATATATTTACAAGTAGTATTTATATACATATTTATATATACATATATATACATTTGTAATAATAGTTTTCATTATATCGCATATTATTTTACATATTTATTTCCAACAATTAACTCATATATTATTTCAATTAATATTTCAAATTATTATATATATATATATATATATATATATATATATATATATATATATATATATATATATATATATATATATATATATATATCTAATTGCATTTAGTTGTTCGTGAATCGTCGAGAACAGTCGAAGGGTAATTGCATTCATAAAAATAGTTCAAAATCTTTGAGACTCAACCAAACAGACTTTGCTTATTGTGTCAAAGATATTAAATCATATCAAGAGTTTGATTTAAAATTAGTTGAAATTTTCCGGGTCACTACATGTGGCATTTTTCGAACTGGTGCATACCTCATAGTCTTCGCACGCTTGTACTTAACAACTCTAACCCTGCTTCCATTTCTTGATCAATACGATACGACATTTTCGGTTCCAACGGTGTCTTCTTAAACCACGACTTCGTACTGGATTTCTGATACTCCCTCCATTCACGATTCTTCTGTTTATTTACCGTCTCAAGATTCTCACCGTCTTTATTCACACCGGAAGACTCGTCCTCCTCAGCAGTTCGCTTCTCATTAACTTTACGATTCAAAACCTCATCATTTTTTAGTCTGAAAAGATCCGCAAACTCTAGTAAGTCTTCCTCATCAACACTATCAACAGTTTCTTCATCATCAGAAGCATCTTCAATGATAATTTCTTCAGCACTGTCATCCCCAGTATGTTTGTTTTCACGTGTACCAGCTTTATTCTATGTTTTTGTAGCGACACGTCAAAATCGTCATTGACGGCGCCGTCTACTTAGGTCCCGTTACGTGGTCATATGTCTTTAAATAACGTTTGACCAAAAGTATGTCGCATTCATTTCATAAGTAAAGATGTTTCAAGGTTTACAAAAGTAGTTCAACGACTAGTTTCATTACATTGTTAACGTACATATGAAACCTATGCGACATGATTTTTGGTCAAACGTTATTTAAAGACTTATGACCACGTAACATGACCTAAGTAGACGGCGCCGTCAATGACGATTTTTTCGGGTCGCTACAGATGGTATCAGAGCATTGATTATAGAGATTTAGAATTCATTGGTGTCAACCCCGATTCATAGGGTACATTGGTGAGTCTAGACTACAACCGGCATATAGACTTGAAGTAGGACTTTCTTGACTACTTGTGCATTTACACTTAAACTATTCTATTCATATCTAACTCGCATTTCATCTTAATCTCACGTTGTTTAATTTGATTGACACGTCATCTTGACTTTATGAAATAATATCGAATGCACATATGGATTAGGGTAATATAATTGCCGGGATTATATTACGGTGACTCATATGGATGTTCCGACATTATAACATGAAGAATTTAGGGCGAGTCAAGGAAAAATTTCTATCTATCTTTATTCCATATCACGATTAGTATTATTGAGAATACTAATCAACGATATTCTTGTGTCTTGAAGGAACAATGCCTCCTTGCCGAGTCCCACGCAATGAAACTCCCGAACAAGCTCTTCAACGAATGATAGCCACCGCCGTAGATGCGGCCATGGCCGGTCACTCATCCAACAACAACAACAATAACAACAACAACAACAACAACAACAACAACAACAACAACAACAACAACAACAACAACAATGGAGCCGGTAACTCAAACGAGGGATGCTCCTATAAAGCTTTCATGGGGTGCAAACCTCATACTTTCGATGGAACCGGGGGACCGGTTACTCTCACCCGATGGTTCGAACAAACGGAGGCCGTCTTTAGCATAACCGGTTGCCGGGATCAAGATAAGGTCAAGTTTTCCACCCACACTTTTGCCGGTATTGATCTCACATGGTGGAATACATATGTATAATCGGTGGGCACCGATGAAGCACACGCACTCTCATGGGCCGACTTAAGAGGAAAGATGATCACCAAATACTTCCTGCACGAAGAGACTCGAAAGCTTGAAAGCGAGCTAAGAAGTTTGAAAGCGATCGAAAATGACCTCAAGACTTATAATCAACAGTTTACCGAGCTAGCCCTAATGTGTCCGGCCCTCATGACTCTCGAGCCTCTAAGAGTTGAACTTTACATGGATGGCCTCCCTAAGAGCATTAAACACGGGGTGATGTCATCCAAACCTGCTAACCTACAAGAAGCTTTAAAGATGGACCGCTAATTGATAGAAACGGTGGATGAAATCGAAGTGCCGACACCTAAGGCCGAGGATAAGTCGGGTGGCAACAAAAGAAAATAGGAAGCCACTCAATCAAGCAACTACAACAACAACACCTTCACCAAAAAGCCTTTCACTTCCGACGGCAAGAAAAGTTATGCCAGAACTCAACCTTTTTGCAAAAAATGCCACAAGCATCACTATGGTGAATGTGGCAAGCCATTTTTCCACCGGTATCAAAGAAGTGGTCAGGTGGCCAATGATTGTAGAAGTGCCGCCCCCGTCGCTCAAAAGGGGCCCAATGCACCAAAGACGGGTGTTTGTTTTGAATGTGGCCTGGCGGGTCATTTTAGAAATGCATGCCCAAAGAAGAAAGCCAACACCAATGCACGCGACTGAGCTTTCAACATTAACGCCGCAGAGGCCCGAGATGACAATGAACTAGTCACGGGTACGTTTCTTCTCAACAACACTTATGTTTCATGTTTATTCGATTCGGGTGCCAATAAGAGTTTTGTATCCAAGACTTTGACTCATGCTTTTCGCGCTCCACCACTCCCCCTAGATACTACTTATACTATTGAAATGGCCAACGGGAAACTATTATTTCATACCCCATCCTAATCCATCTGGACGAAGTCACCAACATCTGGTCCCATTGCGATGATCGGCTCCAAATGATGTCTTTTAAAATGAGCAAATGCATAGCGGATGATTTATTTCATACCTGAGAATAAACATGCTTTCAAGTATCAACCAAAAGGTTGGTGAGTTCATAGGTTTATCATAAAACAATAAAATTCATCATTTTGATAGACCACAAGATTTAAATACTGCATGGTACAAATGGGCTCGAATCCTACACCCACCTGTAATGTACATTCGATATCTTTTAAATACAGTACACCTTTCTCGTGTACGAAATCATCTTTCATAAATCTTAGTAACCGCACACATATCTCGTGCACAAAAATAACATACACATAACCTGTGTATAAAATCATTCTCTCGATACATAACATTCACTTTTCATTTCTTTCATAGCTTGGCTTGGTAACTGACCTTAACATATAATGCGCATAATAATATCCCCAAAACAGAACATCACGTCTGTATAATAATCATATAAACTTTGAAGTACTAAACACCATGCCCACTAGCCCTTCCGTCTAGTGAACATTCTGGGTGAGGGTGTTAAACCCGGTAGCTACCTTTAGGATTCGCGTAAATTAGGCGTGCACTAATTCTCAAAATTAGTGATGTTCCCTAATTCTTAGGTTACCAAGCAATAATAATCAGGGAAAAATATTCATATCAATTGTGGCAATTATCACGTCCACATAATTCAATGGTGGTAATTATCACGTCCACATAATTCATTCGAGGAATGTTTTGCTTGTGTCTATCTCGTCAAACATTTATAAAAGCATTTCATGTATTCGCAGTTCAAAATGTATTTCAAAAGCATTTAATAAAACAGTTGTAAAAGTAGCGCATGTATTCTCAGTCCCAAAAATGTAAAGAGTAAAAGGGAATCAAATGAACTCACCATACTGTATTTTGTAGTAAAAATACATATGACTATATTGAACAAGTGTAGGGTTGACCTCGGATTTACGAACCTATATCAAGTATATATTAACACATGTAATAATAATCAAACTAGGTTATATATATATATTACTTATTTAATTTAGTAATATATTTGTTATTTCAAAGGTTATATATATATATATATATATATATATATATATATATATATATATATATATATATATATATATATATATATATTTATTTATTTATTTATTTTGTATATTAATATTTATACATATAGTTACTCTAATAGATATATATCTATATAATTAGTATTATATTATTAAATCAAAATTTGTTATATGTAAATATTTATGTAAATAATTTTATTATGTTTGTAGTATATTAATACTGTAATAATAATAATGATAATGATAGTAAAAATAATGTAAATAACATTATATATAAGAATCATGTTAGTGAAAATAATAATAATGATAGTAATAATTTTAAATAAAATATTTATTTTAATGTTAATGATAATAATAACAATAATAATAATAATAATAATAATAATAATAATAATAATAATAATAGTAATAGTAATAATAATAATAATAATAATAATAATAATAATAATAATAATAATAATAATAATAATAATAATAATAATAATAATAATAATAATAATAATAATAATAATAATAATAATAATAATAAAATGAGTTATATACATATATTTATACTTCTATCTTTATCAGTTATAACTTAATTATTATTTTTAATCATTTTTAATTTAATATTTATTTTCATAAAACTATCTTTTATTATACCTATATTCATTTCATACAATAATTTTAATCGTACTTATATTATATTTAACTTCATATGATCAATAATAAATTTATTAATACTTCAATATTTAAGTCATTATCATAATCGTAGTCATAATATCATAATAATAAATAATAATAAAGATAATAATAATAAAATTTATAAATAGCTACCTTTAAAGAACCAAGATTAAAAAAAAATGCCTTTGCCTAGGCTCGAACCAGTGACCTCTCGCTCACCAGAATCAACCCTTAACCATCACGCTATAACAACATTTCTGTTTTAAATGTCACGACCAATTTAATTAAACCGTATTTGTTTCGTTTTCATTTTCTTTCACAACCTCACACTCGTACGTCCGCCAGCAACATATCTCGGCCCAATTACTTATACAGCCCAACATCACTTTATATCTTGGCCCAACAGCAATAATTCAAGCCCTATTACGAATTTAAATGGCCTGTTTAACAATTTTTTTAAAAATGGCCCGTCTAACAGCTTAATAAATTAATGATAGGTATATCGGGTTTCTTTTTCTTTATTAATTAACAAGTGGGGTTATTTGTTTAAAGGGGTGTCGGTGTATGGATTTAGAATCAGGAACCTAATCAACACTTTACAGCCGTAATCATCATATCGATTCTTTATCACTTCTTTTCTGTTTCATCCTCCTCATACAGCAAGAACGAGTAGCAGGTACTAGATAATTGATGGTGGTTTGTTTATTTGACAGAACAGAAGAAAAGCAAAAGCTGGTGGCGTACAGTAGCCGGTTGTGAGTTATGGTGGCTAAACACGAACCAGAAAAGGATAATAATTGTTTGCAGTTTTTGCCTTAGTTTTGGGAGATGGAAATAAATCGAGCAGTGATAGCGGTGGGATTTAAAGAAACAGCTAACAATTAATCATCATAGCATCAACGATAAGATGATGTTTGTAGTTCCTTCGATAGTTTTAGACAGAAAAGGATTGTTGTTGTGGTGGTGTTTGATGTTTACAAGGGTGGTCGTGGAGGTTGGTGATTCTTTGTGATGGCGGTTTTCAAAGTATGATGATTGTGGTGGTTTACTATGGTTGAAACAGGAAAACATGATGGTTGTGAAGGGTTGTTAAAACGAGTTGTAAGTCACAATAGTTAGAGAGAGAGATGAGAGATGAAAAAAATGAGAGAGATGGAGAGATGGTGGCGGTTTATGATCGTTCATAGCAGCAGTTTCGGTATTAGCGGTTATAATAAAAGGAAAACATGATAGGATGGCAGTGGTTTTTGGCTTGACTGAAAACTGTAAACGAAACAAAAAAAAATGGTTCGATGGTTTATAGGTTGGTGATCGAGAATGATGAAGAAAAGGTTGTCTTTGGTTGATCTTTGATTAGAAAATGAAGACAGAAAAAGCATAAGTTGAAATATATCCAATAATGGTATGATATAGAAGTATATATATATATATATATATATATATATATATATATATATATATATATATATATATATATATATATATATATATATATAAATTTAAGTGGGTTTGAAATGGTGGATATGGTGGTTGATCGTTTGAGAGAAGAGAGAGAGAAGAGAGGATAGATGGTGATTGCTCAGATTGATCGAATAGAGGTGGTGTTGATTGTGGTTACTCGTGGTGAATGGTGGTACTACAGTCAAAGAGAGTGGGGTGACGGGTGAGGCCGATACATTACAGAGAAAAGAAGAACAATATTACACACGTGGGTTTGATGATGTTTGATTTATATAAGATGAAGTGGGTTTGCTGGTGTTGCCATTCGAAAATGGTAAAGATGGTGGCAACGATGGTGGTTCATGATGGTAATCATAAGTGGTGTTAGAAGGTGATGGAAGGTGATGGGTGTCGGTGGTAATGATTTGCAGAGGAGGATGGGTTTATAATTGACGGTGAATGAATGAGATGGTGAACTAGTTGATCGAGCAAGTAAACATATATTTATAATACATATATATTAATAATAATAATATATGTCAAGTAAGTTAAAACAAATTTGCACAAAATACAGTAAACACAGTATAGCATAGTAAAAAGAATAGTAATCTCAAATAGAAAAGCAGCCACCAGTTTGTTTTAATCTACCGACAGTTTTTACGGGGTGTGTCCATTGCTAAACAGTTAACGTATAAAATTGTTCCTAAAAATTCCAAAATTTTAAATTAAGACCATTTATTTATTCTGATCATTACCTGTTTGAAACTTGATCAAAAAGATTCGTTAATTATTTATTTTTCTGTTCCAATTTATATGTACGGAGTACAAAAACTTAGATTGAAAAGGTAAAAAAAAAATATTTATCAAAAATATTATCTTTTTAATCAAATTTTGGAACAACTTTTATTTTTAAAACTTCATATATATATATATATATATATATATATATATATATATATATATATATATATATATATATATATATATATATATATATATATATATATATATATATATATATATTCGACCTATTTTAAAAATAATTATATGTCAACCGAAAGTTACAGACATTTACAATTTAAGCTCAAAATTATTTATATTTAATATACACTATGTATATATAAACAGTTTTAAATAACAAAATTTACTACGCAAATAAATATATATTAAATAATTAAATTAAATATAACAGTATATATATACAAGAAATATACATATAAAATAATAGTTTTTATTACAATGTATTTTATTGTACATATTTATTTATAACAATAAATGTATATGATAGTTTATTAATGTTCATGTTATTATATATATTATACACATATTTATATATACACATATTTATATATATCCACATATTTACAAGCAATGGTTTGTGAATCATCGGGGACAGTCGAGGGTCACATGAATATATGAAAGTAGTTCAAACTTTTTGAGACTCAACTTTACAGACTTTGCTTATCGTGTCGGAAACATATAAAGGTTAAGTTTAAATTTAGTCAAAAATTTCCGGGTCATCACAGTACCTACCCGTTAAAGAAATTTCGTCCTGAAATTTGAGTGGGATAGTCATGGATGACAATAATTAGGTTTTCATGACACATATGAGTTGATAATTAGAGTTTTATTACTGTTGAGTAATATGAATAAGATAATTTGATTACTCGAAGCGTATGAGTGAAGCTATCACAAAAGAATGAAATGAAGAAGTAAAGATTTTTCTTAATTTTTGACGTAGTCAGGTTGTATTCCGGAATTCAAGGGATTTAAAAGAAAATCTTCGAAATCTAAAAGATTTGATTCTTCGGCGAGTAAGGAAATTAGGATCTCTATAATTAAATACGGTGATCTGCCTCGATTACTGTGTTTGATATTTCCATTATAAATTAAACTCTTTCGTTCCATTATTCTCATCATTCCTATACTTTCTTTCTTAGTTCCTACATCCAAAAGATTGTAAAAATGCTTAATTCTGTTCTAATCCTTGATATTTTTCTAATTATCACTTCTGTCATCCTTCTTTTAAATCTTTCATCGGAAAAACCTGTTTACCTCTACTATTACCTTGGGGTGATACTATTCTTAATTCTACCGTGTCTTTATATTGCTATTCGTATTAATATCCACGGTTTGTAATTTCTGAGTTGTTGTTGGGTTTTATATTTTCTCTTATATTTTGGAACTCTTTGCCTTTTTATTATCTTCTCGATCGGTAGTAAAGCGAGTAACAGTCCAGAATTCGTAAGTATGGAGTTTCGAACGAACATCTCTTCCTAAACAAGAAAGAACGTATTAGCACGATTTGATATGTAAAATTACCAGAATCACTGAAAATAGAACTTTCAAGAATATATTTTCTTGATATGTTCAGAAGTTAAGCAGAATGAAAGAGTTATGTAACATAGCACATGATGACGTTATGATCTGTGAATCATTACGTTCCATTAGAAACTCAGCATGACTTACTGTAATATAATCACGTTGATCAAGTGTCATTATATTATACTAATTCATGCATCAATTTCTTTACATTTCTCCAGAATTCATTCATAAATTAAACTTAGATTTTACAGAAGTTTTCAATATAATGAAACACAGGAATCACGAAGAGGTATATAATTTCGGACGAGAATATTTATGAAAATATCCTCAGAAATATCGAAGATATTTATGATGATATTTTGGAATTTCCAAGTTCGAAGATTGATGAAGAAAAATTTTTCCGCAAGATTTTAACATGACTTCGAAGCAAGATATTCTCTAAAGATTTCAACGGATCCAGAATTACATGGATTCTTTGAATATAGGTTATGGTCCTTGTATTTGTCCTTGGTCTCCTTCGTGGTTAGCTCAATCCGTTTTTTAGTTCTAACTTTTCTGAGCTTTTCCAACGTATCCTTCTTTATCATCAAACTTTTAACTGTTAAGGTCGTTTACAGTTTTTGCTGCTTCATCAGCATTTTCAAAATTTGGTGTTTTGATTCGTAGACTGGATGCTTTTCAGAAAGTTCAGAATTGAAAATCATAATTCTAAGAGGTAACTGTTATACGTATCCACATAACTGTTGATGTAGCAATGCTGCAAGATTCAAAATACTGATTGCTAATTTCCCGGTACTTGGTATGGAAAGTCTCGTTACAAGATGTGGATGAGTAATTGAATAGGTTTTATTGAACAACTATAATGGTTCTTCGAAGAGACTTAAGTCGATGAGTAATGAAGTTATTGGTAAGTTTCTGCTAATATGGTGAGATATAAACGATTCCCCGGTAATAATGACGAAAGGCAAATTTATATATTAAGGTTATAATAAGGCTTATTCGAATGAAACATTAAAGTTGATTTGCTGAAGCTGTGACAAAATTGGCTAAATTGAAAAGAAAATGCGTTGTTATTTTTCGGAAATAACAATGCCAAAGAAGCTAGCACAGATACGTTTTAAATATTTACACAGTTTCCGAGAATTTTTCAGGTGTACAGCTATATGCATAAATCTTTTCTTCCGTAGATGAAGTGCGGTTGGTTCATCCTCTCGATTGAGGTGTTTTCAAGAATTATGAAAGGTTTGAACGCAGATTGTAATCGTCAAGATACAAATGAGGTTTAAGATGAAATCAAGTGGCAAACTTGAAGAATTGTTTAGTTTCATATGTTATAATCAATATTTTAATTCATTTTAATTGTCCAATGTCGGTAGTCCACGGTCAATAGTCCATAGTTAACAGTCCAATAATTCATATATAGTTTAATATATAATATTCGAATTGATTAATACGTATCGTGACCCGTGTACATGTCTCAGACTCGATCACAACTCAAACTATATATATTATTGTAGAATCAACATCAACCCTGTATAGCTAACTCCAGCATTACTGCATATAGAGTGTCTATGGTTTTTCTAAATAATATATATAGATGCGTCGATATGATATGTCAAAACCTTGTATACGTGTCCCGATATTTAAAGTGCGTAAAACAAATAACAGAAATTAAATGATGATAAATAAAAATGCGAGAATTAAAATTGCGATAAATAAATTGCGATAAATAAATTGCGATAAATAAATTGCGATAAATAAATTGCGATAAATAAATTGCGATAAATAAATTGTGATAAATAAAAGGTAATACGGAATTAACAGTTAGCTAGGAACAGTTAGCTAGGATTTTGTTAGCGTGGATTCTTAATAGAATTTCTCATAGTTAATTCATTTGTTTCTAACAAATTTTATTTTGTCCAATGTTTTCTTCATTATGCCACTTGTTGGATTCTGATAGATCAAAATTCAAAATGAAATTGAATGAAAATGGTTATTTTGCGGTGAACGGATTCGTATATCTGTGGATGTAAGTAGGATAGTAAATGACCGTTGAATCAGATTCGTAGAATGTACAGTGTACTTATTAATGTGAAATTTAAATATTCCTCGGGTATTACCTACCCGTTAAAATATTTTCACCATTAACAGTTTGTACAAATTTTTATTTTTTTTAATTACAATCCTTATGAAAATATATATACATATATATTTTCTTCAGATGTAATCATGGATTTAATGAGTTAATATAATATTAATCTCATCTGATTTTTGGTTGGAACTGGAATGAATAATCTCCAAAACTTTAGAGATTACATAATCGCCATGTCGAACGAGGATAAATGATGTAGAACGATGCGTAGAACGATGATTATACTCGAGGTATAGAATGAGACATCGAGGCATGGATTGTTGATGGTACTGGTGCTGTTATTGATGGTACTGTTGGTGCCGATGATGTTGCTGAAGCTGGTAAATTTTGCACCATATTCTCCAAATTGATTACTCGAGCGCGAAGTTCGTTGACTTCTTCTATTATTCCGGGATGATTGTCGATCGGGACGAGCAGATGAATAAGGTTTAGAATTATGAATAGAATATAATCGTGTCAAGCTACTCTGGAAATGAGGCTAAAAATGGTGTTTCGGATAGGTTCTCCGGTAAGTGCTTCAGGTTCTTCGCCAAGAGGTGAATTCGGTTGGTGGAAGGGATCGCCTTCTTCGCATCTCCATTGATTAAGTTGACTATGAACCCATCAGATGAATTGGGGATGGATGATTAGTTGATTCATTCTGGTGATGCTGCTTCCGGAGCTTAGGTGAATATCCGTGTCGGAATAACTGTCGGAATTTGAGGAATTCGAACTGGTTGAGGGATCCATATCGTACGATCAAATGAAGGATTTTCGATAAGAAATAGATTATAGGGTGTAGATAGTACCTTGCAATACATAATTTACATATGCATATATCATACTAAAATCCCATAAGTTACGGAGGAATCTACGAAATATGTTAGGCAAAGTTTACAGTAAATGATATGCTAAGATATGAATTTTGTCTGTACACTATTCATATAATCCAGGCAGTAAGATATGTCAAGATTAAGAATGATAAGCAAGTGATTCCCTAAGAATGATAAGCAGGAAATTTTCGACACGAAATAATAAGCAAAACTTTTGACATGCAGACACGGTCGAAGTCCAGACTCACTAATGCATCTAATCAACTATTAGTTAGACACATTAATGCAAGACCTGGTTCGCTAAGACCACCGCTCTGATACCACATGTCATACCCCGTCCTAATCCATCTGGATGAAGTCACCAACATCTGGTCCCATTTTGATGATCGACTCCAAATGATGTCTTTTAAAATGAGCAAATGCACAGCGGATGATTTCTTTCATACCTGAGAATAAACATGCTTTCAAGTGTCAACCAAAAGGTTGGTGAGTTCATATGTTTATCATAAAACAATAAAATTCATCATTTTAATAGACCACAAGATTTAAATGCTGCATGGTACAAATGGGCCCGAATCCTACACCCACCTGTAATGTACATGCGATATCTTTTAAATACAGTACACCTTTCTCGTGTACGAAATCCTCTTTCATAAATCTTAGTAACCGTACACATATATCGTGCACAAAAATAACATACACATAACCTGTGTATAAAATCATTCTCTCGATACATAACATTCACTTTTCATTTCTTTCATAGCTTGGCTTGGTAACCAACCTTAACATATAATGAGCATAATAATATCCCCAAAACAGAACATCATGTCTGTATAATAATCATATAAACTTCGAAGTACTAAACACCATGCCCACTAGCCCTTCCGTCTAGTGAACATTCTGGGTGGGGGTGTTAAACCCGGTAGCTACCTTTAGGATTCGCGTCAATTAGGCATGCACTAATTCTCAAAATTAGTGATGTTCCCTAATTCTTAGGTTACCAAGCAATAATAATCAGGGGAAAAATATTCATATCAATTGTGGCAATTATCACGTCCACATAATTCAATGGTGGCAATTATCACGTCCACATAATTCATTCGAGGAATGTTTTGTTTGTGTCTATCTCGTCAAACATTTATAAAAGTATTTCATGTATTCGCAGTTCAAAATGTATTTTAAAAGCAATTAATAAAACAGTTGTTGTCATACCCCCAAATAGGGTCGGGGAAATATGACTTCACAATATCACAACACAGGTATGTATAAACGAGAACGACTCTATATGAGACATTTTAATTGATAACCAATGTATTAAAGCAGCAGAAAGTTTTATGTCATTACAATAAATGTTTTAATGCAATAATATGAATATTAAAATGCGGACTCTAAATGCAGCAAAGTCCAAATAGCACACAATCTTTAGCAATCTTCACCTGAGACAAAACATGCTTAAAGTGTCAACCAAAAAGGTTGAGTGAACAACATAGGTTTAATATATATAGTTTTAGACCACGAGATTTAGTTATCAAAAGTAAATGCTGAAGTTATGATATCGAGACATAAACAAAGTTACCCCTGGACACCTTGAACTGTCAGTGTCGTTTAATCATTAATATGTAACCAAAGACCAACGGTCAAATGGTTAGAGACGTCACTCTCAATAGGCCTATTCACAATAACCAAGTTTGCCTTTATACGTAACAATTAACGATATCATGGTAGGGATTTAGCATGAATCCAAGCATGTCAGCACAGTTAAACAGGTTTAAGGTACTTGTGTCTAAGCGTAAAACAGTTTGAAAGCAAACATGTATCTCACCCCAAAGTTATAAAACAGTTAAGAAATAGTAAAAAGAGGGGCTATGAAGTTTACCTTAATAGCAGATAGATATTCCACGCAAGTTAAATGATCGGAGTGTTGAATACGGAGATCTCAACCTAGAGATATAATGTTCAATTAATTAATGTCTAATAGACATAAAGTTTGTTTATTAATATAGCAAACTATATTAACAGTGACCGTTCTAGAGAAAAGTTATATTTATATATGTGATAATATACTTAGTGTACTTAAGTGTTACTATATAGATAAGTGTATAGGTTATACAAATAATAGTATTATTATTTAATTAATCAACTATTATGTATACTTATCATTATATAATTATTCCTATGTGATACATACATATATACATATATATTCTTTATTATTATTATACATGTATGTGTTCATAACTTTACGATATATATATACATTAGTTGTAGGTGTTACATATACATAAGTGTAAGATGATACATACATATATATATATATATATATATATATATATATATACATATATATATATATATATATATATATATACACTTATTACTTTTTATTACTATGTTTACTAACTTATATACCTTGCACAATACACATTCATACATACATACACACGTACATATACATACATATATACACATACATATACACGTATGTATATATCTAAATATACACACACATATACATACAGTGTATACATGCACATAGGTACGTATGCATGCATACATGCACATGTATATCACCAACTATTAATCAACCTCACATAAAATCATACCTTATTCATCAATCCAAATCTTAATATTCATAAACAATTCTTTTTCATAATCTATATCATTAACCTTATCACTAACACACCAACATACTTAATCTTATTAACATTACAACTAATCAAGATCATTCTTCATATCAATTCATAATTCATAACTCTTAATTATATTACTAGTTTATTATTCATTATCCATAATCATATTCATTATCAACTTTTAACACATAAAATCATAATCTTCTTTATCTTTTATCTTTAGCCATTTAATTATCTACTTACATATTAGGATCAATCTAAACAATAACTAACTTCATGCCTTATTCATAATCATTAAACTAATTTCATGTCTTATTCATAATTATAACCATATTAACCATAACTTTAATTTTAACAATCCTAACCTTATTACTACCAACCATTATCATTATTCTTTCTAAATTTAATGATCAAATCTAACTCATTAATCATTATTCATTAATCATATTCTTTCAATCATAACTTTTAACCTTAATCATAATCTTTTTCATAATACTTGTGACCTTATTAATCATCATCATAATTTTCATTATCTCTTTTAAATCATAACCAATTCATATTTTTACAATCATTCTTATCATTAGTCATCTTTATATTCATACATACAAATTCATATTACTTATATTTATCCTCAAGAACAAGACCAATATTGAACATCATAATATATTAAAAAGTAATAGATTAAAAATAGGTTTATCATTAGGGTTTAGGTATACCTTAGGAGACTAGAGATCAAGAAAATTGATGATCATATATGCGAACAGAAAATAGTGGCAGCAGCAACAGCAATTCTCGACCCAAAACAAGGGTCTTCTTGGGTCACTTGATCACGAACAGATCAGACTACAGCAGCAGCAATACACGAACAATAAGAGGGTTTCTTGGCTAGTTTTTGTTCGACAATCATAGCAGGTAAAGCTGCCTTGGGTAGTCAATTACAGGTGCAGGTTTGTTGGCAAAAATAAAGCTGTGATGGTGGAGGTTATTAGTCAACTGCAGCAAGTTTTTGGAGGGTTGTTAAGTCAATAAAAGAAAGGAAGGAACAAGCTGGCAAATCAGTCGAATAATGCAGGCTTTTTGTGATTTGAATGTTGACTGCAGATGGCTGTTTTGTAGGGATTTTAGTCGACTGAAAGCAGGCTGGAAAGAGGCTGAATGTATCGACAGAATTTTTGAGGGAAACAAAAACTAGTCGACTAATTTTCTGCAGGTTATTTGTGGTGAATAATCTTGGAAAATCATGGGGGTATTTATAGTTTAATTGGTTTCCTAATTACCTTCAACTTACTTGAAGATCAAGGATGGTTTTAGATTAGGATGCAAGTAATTAGAATTTGAGTAGGGTTAGTCTTCCTTAATCAAGTTTATTTCCTTTAATTAAACCCTACCAGCCGATTTGTTTAAGTATATATTTATTTTTTTATTTTTTTACGGCACATTATTATTTATTTAAGTATTTTTTTTATTAATATTATTAATATTAGGGTTATATTTATTTAATTACATTTTATTTATTTATTAGACCTTAACTTTTATAAATTTTACAAAGCTCATATTAGTTCTTATAAATTTTAATGCATATAAATGTTACATTTAATTTATGACATATTGTTTATATTATTTATTTAGTATTAGGGTTAGGGTTTAATATGTAATATTAAATGGTATTAGGGTTTTGTAGTTAATAGGTAAGGTTAAGTTTAGAGTTTTATATCATATTAGGGTTCTAATAATAATTACGATCATTTAATGAAAGTATAAATTTTTAGTTCATTGGTCGTAACGGATAACAACCCTAAATCGATTACACGGAGGAACAAATGAAAAATCCTAAGGGCATTTTGGTCATTTCATGATGAAAGAATGAGGGTTGTTATAGTACCTCCCCGTTAATTTAAACTTCATCCCGAAGTTTCAGGAAGACTTCTTGGATGCATCAGCAGGTGAGAGTAGATGTGGACATTTCCGTTTCATCTGGTCTTCACGTTCCCAGGTATACTCGGGGCCTCTATGTGAATTCCAACGGACCTTAACTACAAGAATAGAGCTTTGTTTCAAACGTTTAACCGCACGAAAATTTTAAGATTTGAGATGCGAAATGTATGAATTTTAATTAACAGGAAATGTTGACTAAATATTACCATTTGGTCAACGTTTTGTTAAAACAAAATTTACACTTAATTATAGTGGGGATCTATTTGAGTAAGCACTGATGTTGCATGAAATTTTAGATAAAAGAGCCTAGGTGATTAGAATATCTAGTCTTATGGACTTCCTCCATGACTAGTTCTTGAAAATTTCTGATTAATGGTGATTTTTATAGGATCGACATGTATTCCTTCACTATTAACTACATGTCCAAGAATTTTCACGGTTCGTAGTCAAAGTTCACTCTTGGAAAACTTGGCGTACAGTTGTTCCTTCTCACTCTTGGAATAGATTAAGATGTCATCAATGAAAACGGTTATGAATTTATCAAGATAAGGTTTGCATACACGGTTCATAAGATCCATGAATACAGCAGGAGTATTGGTTAAACCAAAAGGCATGACAAGAAACTCATAATGCTCATAACGGATTCGGAAAGCAGTATTAGAAACGTCAACTTCATTGACTCTCAATTGATCATAACCCGACCTAAGATCAATCTTCGAATTGAGACTTGATCCTTGCAGTGTAACATCCCGCATTTTTCCGTTAAATTATTTTTTAACGCCGTCTTTTTCTTTTTAGATAATATTCCTTGTATCTAGATTCGTAACCTCCGTTAGCTAACATTCTAAATATTCTCGTTATCGGATTTTAATACGCGTTTTAAAATATTCCGTTTAGGTATTTTCCGCACCCGCTTCTAAACTCGAGGGACTAAAATTGACACGGGGCAAACTAGTTGACTAGGTCAACTAGTCCACCCCAATCACCACCATTCAATCACCTCCATCTCTCTCTCTTTCTCTCTAGCAAGAACACACACACAAACACCCAATTCAATCATTCATCATCTAAATTCGATCTAGGAGGCTTACAACAAAACAAATTACATATTTGGAATCCTCTCTTCATCCTCTACAATTTGATACCAACTTCATCTCGTTTGGGTAACATTTCTAAAACTCTAGATTTCTCTAAATTCATGTTTTTGATTTGAAATGGTGTTAGTTAGTGTCTATGGCTCGTGTCTAGCATGAATATATGATTTACTTGCTCGATTTGTTGTTTTGAGTAACTAGTTTGAACATTTGAAATGGGTTTGCTTAATCTTGCATTTTGGAAGATTAAATGTTGTTTGATTGTTAAAGTTCATGTTTTAATTGTGTTACTAGTATCACTAGCTTCGTTTTGATGCGTAGGTTGATTAAGAAAACTTCAAAAACCCGATTATTGATTTTTGTGAATTTTGGTTAGGGTTTGTTAGACTTTAAAATGAACTTTTGATGCGTTGAATGCTTGTTAATGTTGTTAGTAAGTGTTTAGATGCAATGTATGCTTAATTACCTTCGAAACGGCATATCGTATGTGTAAATTGGATTCCCGAATCATAAAATACGTTTTACGAACTTGAAACTTTGAAAATAAACCTTTCTTGATCAATTGACGAGATTTCGGCTATTGTAAATGATGTTATTGTTGGACCATAAGTGCTTAGTTGTATTCCTCGTCAAAATACCTTTCCAACGATATATGATAGGCATTATAAGTGTTTGCGGGTCAAGAGTTGGGTTGGAAAAGGTTTTGGTTCGTGCATACTTTGAAAAACTGACCAGAATTCTCTGCCCAGATGGTGGCGCGGCGCGCCCCATCCCCGCGCGGCGCGCGGATTGGCCTGGTCAGATTCTGACCACTTTGTCCCATTTCACGTGAAATGTTTGACTAGCTACCGACCTCCGATTCACATGAAACTTGTTATAATATACTTGTATATGAATAATTAGCATAGAAAAATAGTCCGGGACCCGACCCGAACATGTTGACTTTTTCGTTGACTTTGACCCGACCAAGTTTGACTTTTTGTCAAACTTAACCAATTAATTATGCAATCTTCCTAACATGCTTTTATACTTGTATCTTGCATGAAACTTGACAATTTGCTTCACATGCTATATTAATCGAGTCGTATTGAGCCATAGGACTAATTGAACATCTTTGACCGTTTTGTGTTTACCGTTATTGATATAACCTATATGTTTAGGTCAAGACTAGCTTTGTCTTTGCACGCGTTTACTTGTCGAAGTACTTTATTAACTCTTGCACTCAAGGTGAGATCATAGTCCCACTTTTTCAATCACTTTTATTCTTTACATCGTGGGCTGAGAAACACATACATTTCATACTTATTTACTTTTCATGCTTTTACATTGTGAACAAATACGAATACAAAGATGCATACGAGTTTGAACAAAAGTCCTCAATCCAATTATCATTAGTTCCACTTGCAGGGTGTAAGTGTAAGCGTGTAATTATGTTGTGTGGCCATATGGGTTTAACAAACCCTCATTCAGACGGTTCGCTACCGTTAGTGAATGAAATATAATTTCAACAATGTATAGTGTAAGTTCTAACACTAAATTCAAAATTCAGAGGGAAGATTCGGTTAAGCCTTGATAATTGGGTGCTCGTGATACAAATACTATTTTGGAATGTGAATGATTCTGGTTGAGCAATTCTTAAAGAACCTTGTGGTTCAATACAATTTACTTACTAAACCTATGATTTCACCAACGTTTTTCGTTGACAGATTTCTATGTTTTTCTCAGGTCTTGCACGATATGTGATACATGCTTCCGCTCATTATTTGATACTTGCATTGGATGTCGAGTATACATGCTTTTCATGGAGCATCTTTTGACTTTACTTTAAACCGTGTCGCCTAGATTTCAATCGTACTTATAACGTTGTAACTTAACTTTTGGTTGAACAATTCTTGTAAACTTTGAAACAATCTTTATTTTGAAATGAAGGCGACATATTTTGGTCAAACGTTATCTTAAAGACTTATAATCAGGTAATGGGACCCACGTAGCCGACGCCGTCACTTGACGATTTGTCGGGGTCGCTACATGCAGTTGGTCAAACAGGTCATCAATATGCATGAATGGATAATGATTTTTGATGGTTAGCTTGTTGAGTTCTCGGTAATCAATACACATTCACAATGTTCCATCTTTCTTCTTGACGAATAGAACGGGTGCTCCTCACGGAGATGAGCTAGGACGAATGAAACCTTTCTCCAAAAGTTCTTGGAGTTGATTGGATGATTCCTTCATTTCGGATGGAGTTAAGCGGTATGGTACCCATGCAATAGGTACAGCACCGGGCGTGGATAGTTTACAAGTAAAGGATAATATGATATCTAGGGTTCATATTTTTAGTTGACAATATAGTGATAAAGAGTATGTAATGGTACACAATGGTCCTAAGGTTGATCAAATCTTATTCCCATCATGATCCATTAGGATTTCTGTATGACTTATCATAATATAATGACGTTGATCTAGTGTCATTATATTATTCTAAATCATATTTTTATCACTCCATAAGGTTACTACTATGTCATCTAGTCAATATGCATCTTCTTCGAGACGAATAATTCAATGGAAAAATGAATAAAAAGAAAATAACATCATTCATTCATTTAAAAAAATTAACCAGAGTATTACAGAAACTTAGCGAAATCTTCCAAAATGTAAAAGTACTAAATGGTAACATAAAGAACACTATGAAAATGAAAAGTTTAAATGTCTCTAGTGGTTTCCGAAAACTCTTCATTGTGCCTCTTCATTCTTCTTCTTATCCGAACATTGATTTTTGAAATGCCCTACTCCTCCGCAGTTATAGCAAGTAGGAACGGTTGCATTTGCTGGAGTTTTGATTGATGGGATAACAACTCTACAATTCTTGGCTACGTGACCCACCTTCTCACACTTGGTGCACTTGGCCTTACACCATCCTTCATGATGTTTCTCACATCTCTTGCAATAAGGACGTTTTCCCTTATACAACTTGTTGAATTTGCTTTTAGAATTTTCTTGCCCCATTCCTTCTCTTTTCCTTTTTGCACCTTCTTTCTCCTTATGTTTGTCGATGAAATAGATTGCCATGCAAGCAGCTTCTTGTATGGTACCCGGGTTCTCCAAGATAACATCTCTTCGGACTTCATTAGGCAATCCATTGATGTAGCATTGGATCCCTAGATACTCGGGAGTAGCCATGAGAGCAAACTCTTCAAAATCGGTTGGTGTAGCTCATGAGATCAGCATTCACCATTTCTATATTACTGAGCCCAGGTTTTTCAGTACTCTTGTATGTAGGGGACAGGTAGCTTATAAAACTTTGACGAGAACGAATAGTCGAAAGGTTTTGCGGTACGCCTTTGTTGCCATTGCCTTGAAAAGAGGGCTCGGACTTGGATTCTTCCTCAACTTCTTCTTCTTCAATCATCTCCTCCACAAACTCTTCCTCCTCATCATCCCCATCATAGTTATCATTAGTGTGGGATTCTTCCAAATGAGGGGAGTGTGGTGGACTAGCAGGGACATAGTTTGGGTGAGTTGGTGAAAATGGCGGGGAAACGGGTCCATAAGTCGGTGTGCGGACAGATCTTTCGGAGTAGGATTCCTCGGAGTCAGAAATGACGATCGGGTTAAGGCGAGACATCCTAAATGAAAAGAAAGAAAGATGATTAGGTAGGTTCTAAGGATGAAGCAAAAGCACGAATAAAATGTAAGGGGAAAATGCACTAAAAACTAAAACAGGAAAGGTTATAGTCCTATAGATTGCTAAGGCACCTAACTAATACATAAGGCACACATAATATGCAATCCTGGTTCTTTATAACAACCTGGCTCTGATACCACTCTGTCATACCCCCAAATAGGGCCGAGGAAATATGACTTCACAATATCACAACACAAGTATGTATAAACGAGAACGACTCTATATGAGACGTTTTAATTGATAACCAATGTATTAAAGCAGCGAAAAGTATTATGTCATTACAATAAATGTTTTAATGCAATAATATGAATATTAAAATGTGGACTCCAAATGCAGCAAAGTCCAAATAGCACACAATCTTTAGCAATCTTCACCTGAGACAAAACATGCTTAAAGTGTCAACCAAAAAGGTTGAGTGAACAACATAGGTTTAATATATATAGTTTGCGGGTCAAGAGTTGGGTTGGAAAAGGTTTTGGTTCATGCATACTTTGAAAAACTGACCAGAATTCTCTGCCCAAGTGGTGGCGCGGCGCGCCCCATCCCCGCGCGGCGCGCGGATTGGCCTGGTCAGATTCTGACCACTTTGTCCCATTTCACGTGAAATGTTTGACTAGCTACCGACCTCCGATTCACATGAAACTTGTTCTAATATACTTGTATATGAATAATTAGCATAGAAAAATAGTCCGGGACCCGACCCGAACATGTTGACTTTTTCGTTGACTTTGACCCGACCAAGTTTGACTTTTTGTCAAACTTAACCAATTAATTATGCAATCTTCCTAACATGCTTTTATACTTGTATCTTGCATGAAACTTGACAATTTGCTTCACATGCTATATTAATCGAGTCGTATTGAGCCATAGGACTAATTGAACATCTTTGACCGTTTTGTGTTTACCGTTATTGATATAACCTATATGTTTAGGTCAAGACTAGCTTTGTCTTTGCACGCGTTTACTTGTCGAAGTACTTTATTAACTCTTGCACTCAAGGTGAGATCATAGTCCCACTTTTTCAATCACTTTTATTCTTTACATCGTGGGCTGAGAAACACATACATTTCATACTTATTTACTTTTCATGCTTTTACATTGTGAACAAATACGAATACAAAGATGCATACGAGTTTGAACAAAAGTCCTCAATCCAATTATCATTAGTTCCACTTGCAGGGTGTAATTGTAAGCGTGTAATTATGTTGTGTGGCCATACGGGTTTAACCAACCCTCATTCAGACGGTTCGCTACCGTTAGTGAATGAAATATAATTTCAACAATGTATAGTGTAAGTTCTAACACTAAATTCAAAATTCAGAGGGAAGATTCGGTTAAGCCTTGATAATTGGGTGCTCGTGATACAAATACTATTTTGGAATGTGAATGATTCTGGTTGAGCAATTCTTAATGAACCTTGTGGTTCAATACAATTTACTTACTAAACCTATGATTTCACCAACGTTTTTCGTTGACAGATTTCTATGTTTTTCTCAGGTCTTGCACGATATGTGATACATGCTTCCGCTCATTATTTGATACTTGCATTGGATGTCGAGTATACATGCTTTTCATGGAGCGTCTTTTGACTTTACTTTAAACCGTGTCGCCTAGATTTCAATCGTACTTATAACGTTGTAACTTAACTTTTGGTTGAACAATTCTTGTAAACTTTGAAACAATCTTTATTTTGAAATGAAGGCGACATATTTTGGTCAAACGTTATCTTAAAGACTTATAATCAGGTAATGGGACCCACGTAGCCGACGCCGTCACTTGACGATTTGTCGGGGTCGCTACAAGTGGTATCAGAGCCTTGGTTGTAGGGATTTAGAGTTCATTTGTGTCCACCCCGAGTCATAAGGTACATAGGTGAATCTAGACTACAACCGGCATATAGACTGAAGTAGGAATTACTTGACTATTTGTGCATTTATACTCGAACTCTTCTATCATATCTAACTCGTATTCGATCTTGATCTTACGTTGATAAATTTTGTTGATGCGCCACCTTGACTTTATGAAGTAATGTTAAATGCACATGAGAATCAGGGTAATATAATTTCCGGGATTATATTACGGTGATTCACATGGACGTTCCGACATTATGACATAAAGAATTTAGGGCGAGTCAAGGAAAATTTTCTCTCTATCCTTAATCCATACTCCGGTTAGTATTGTTGAAAATACTAACCAACGATATTCTTGTGTCATGAAGGAACAATGGCTCGTCGACGCGCTCCTCCCGAAACTCCCGAACAAGCCCTCCAACGTATGATAGCCACTGCCGTGGATGCGGCCATGGCCGGTCACTCCTCCAACAACAACAATAACAACAATCATCATAACAACAACAATGGAGCCAGAAATTCCAACGAAGGATGCTCCTATAAGAATTTCATAGGGTGCAAACCTCACACTTTCGATGGAACCGGGGGACCGGTTGTGCTCACCCGATGGTTTGAGCAAACGGAAGCCGTCTTTAGCATAAGCGGTTGTCGAGACCAAGACAAGGTTAGATATTCCACTCACACCTTCGCCGGTATCGCTCTCACATGGTGGAATTCGTATGTACAATCGGTGGGTATCCACGAAGCCCACGCTCTCTCTTGGGCCGACTTAAGAGGAAAGATGATCACCGAATATTTTCCTCGCGAAGAAACCCGAAGGCTCGAACAAGAACTAAGAGCTCTGAAAGCGGTCGGGAACGACCTTAAGGCCTATAATCAACGATTCTCCGAACTTGCTTTGATGTGCCCAAATCTTGTGAACCCCGAATCTTTAAGGGTTGAACTTTACATGGATGGTCTCCCCAAGAGCATCAAACAAGGAGTAATGTCATCCAAACCCGCTAACCACCAAGAGGCTTTGAATATGGCCCGCCAATTGATTGAAACAGTGGACGAGATTGAAGTGCCGGCACGTAAAGCCGAGGATAAGTCGGGTGACAACAAAAGAAAATGGGAAGCCCCCCAATCAAGCAATTACAACAACCCCGCCAAGAAGCCCTTCATCCCCAACGGCAAGAAAGGTTATACCGGACACCTACCGTATTGTAACGAGTGCTACAAACATCATTTAGGTGAATGTGGCAAACCATTTTGCTTGAAGTGTCAAAGAAGTGGCCATGTAGCCCACGATTGTAGGAATACCGCTCCCGTCGCCCAAAAGGAGCACAATGCACCCAAGACGGGTGTTTGTTTTGAATGTGGCCAACCGGGTCATTTTAGGAGTGCGTGCCCAAACAAGAAAATCAACCCCAACGCACGCCGTTGAACTTTCAACATCGACACCTAGGATGCCCGAGACGACGATGGACTAGTCACGGGTACGTTTCTTCACAACAAACAGTATATTTCATACTTATTCGATTCGATTACCGCTAGATGTTTATTAACCAAGTCTTTGACTCGTGCTCTTTACATTCCACTTTTTTTTCCCCTAGATATTACTTAGACGATTTAAGTGACCAACGGAAAATATTGTGTGCCTATAAATTTTATTGGAGGATATACGTTAAGACTTTTGACTTGACACCTATAGAACTAGGGAGCTCGAAACCTATTCGTTAAAAAAAAAAAAAAAAAAAAAATGTTTCCCCATCATCTTGTATAGATTGTTGTGAACTGAGTAATTTTCGGTTGGAAACCGATACCCTCTCCCTCGTATCCATTACCTCATGATTATTTGCACGAATCCCGTAGGTTCCAAATTGACCTCCGTTCCGGTTATCATCAATTGGGGGTTAAGGGAGACGATGTCTCCTGAGTCTTTTCCGAACTCGCAACGTTAGTTGTAAATCTCTCTTAGTACCATTCGATTTATCCAAGGCTCGTCCGTATCCATAAACCTCCTAAACCACGTATGCAAACTTATCTAGACAAATCTGTTATCGTATTTATAGATGACGTCTTAACTTATTTAAGTAAAGAAGGAAAACGAACAACATCACCATCTTACGCTCGAACTTTTGAGAAAAGAGCAACTTTATACCAAATTCTCCGAGTGAGAATTTCTGTTGAACGAAGTCCAATTTTCTAGACCATGATGTTAATGGTCGAGGCATTACAATCAATCTCCAAATCAAGCCACATGTAATCAGGAAACTCTCATGACTCAGACTTACCGCAGATTCATTTTCGACTTTTTCTCGTGATGCTCGTTCTTTACCCTCGATAACTCATTAAGGTAGAAATCTAAACCTCTACGTGCCCGAATCTTGAACGTGATTATTCACACCAACCTTGCTAGCTTAATTCGTATAGCACCAGGTGGGACTCAAATATGGAAATATTTCTACTTGGACGCCGAAAGGCATACTCTCTCGACTCAAAAATCAACATAACTAAAATTTGTTATTTTACACGAAGAATTCGAATACTAAATTGTGGATCCGATCAATCTTCTCGTCATCACGTACCACACTACATACCTCTGTTATTTCACCGTCACCGTCTGATATTACTGGAATTTAAGATAGCACACAATCCAACGATACTTCACTCTTCTTTGACTTAACGCCCTTGCGTTCCTGATAATCGTCCAACCATTATTCAACCCCGAACTATACAATTACGTGTACTATCTCGTTTCTCTTTCAGGCTTCATTTTTTTTTTTACAACTAGAGGCACGTTATGGCAACCTCGAGATGTAAGCTCATCCTATTCAAAGTCCTCATTTCACTCCTATCCTCATCGCTCGCATTTCCGTTAAGGAAACTCCTTGTAACATTTCTCCATGGATAGAGAAACTCCTCATATTACATTAGTATTCGCCACGAGGGTGAATAGTCCTAACGAACATTTTTCGAACCCTAACTGACTTGTTCAAACATATCTTAAGAAATTCTATTCCAACACGGTGTATCTTCGTCATTTATCCTGTATTGAAATACTCGTTTCACCTCTAGCGTTGCAAGAGACCTTGGGAACCCGCTTAGACATATGTACCGCGTATCTCCCACAACCGACGAACCGAGCAAACGTATGATTCAATCTTGGAAAGACATGTTACAGACTGGTATTGTCACCTTTAGTAGTTCCCCTTACTACGACAGCTATCACTCGTATATTAACGCAGCACTTCCGAAACCCTATATGACCGCAAATGTCATACCCCTGTTCATTTAACCAAAGCATGCGGCAAGCAAATCGCCAAATCTGAACTCCATCAAGAAACAACAATTGAGATCGTTCAAGTCCGAGGCGGGCTAGAGACAACCCATGGTCGCCAGAAGAGTTATACCAAACTTAGATGAAAACCTCACAAATCCCAGTGTGTAATCGCGTAATATTGAGAACCCGCACCTTGGAAAGGTGTAATCCATTTTGGGAAATCGAGGAAGGTTATAACCGCAATATTGAACCTTTTGAAACCTTGGGGCGTATTAGAACCGCTTCCTACCGTTTAGAACTTCCGACTCAATTAAGTTTCCATTTATCCTACATTTCGTGTAACAAACTTAGAAACGTGTCATGCGGAACAGGAATGTGCAATCCTTTTAGATGCACCAACTATTGATGACAAACTCCACTTCATGGGAAAACTGGTTGAAATCATGGATCGTGAAATCGAACCTCAATACAACGTAACACCCCGACTATCCGGATTCGTGGAATGTCCAAGAAAGTACCTTCACTCATTCGTAGAGTTACTACTCTAAGTCTCGAGTAAGAGATATCGACTACTACTTCCAACTAAATTTCGGGACGAAATTTCTTTTGAGGTGTGGATAATGTAACATCCCGCATTTTTCCGTTAAATTATTTTTTAACGCCGTCTTTTTCTTTTTAGATAATATTCCTCGTATCTAGATTCGTAACCTCCGTTAGCTAACATTCTAAATATTCTCGTTATCGGATTTTAATACGCGTTTTAAAATATTCCGTTTAGGTATTTTCCGCACCCGCTTCTAAACTCGAGGGACTAAAATTGACACGGGGCAAACTAGTTGACTAGGTCAACTAGTCCACCCCAATCACCACCATTCAATCACCTCCATCTCTCTCTCTCTTTCTCTCTAGCAAGAACACACACACAAACACCCAATTCAATCATTCATCATCTAAATTCGATCTAGGAGGCTTACAACAAAACAAATTACATATTTGGAATCCTCTCTTCATCCTCTACAATTTGATACCAACTTCATCTCGTTTGGGTAACATTTCTAAAACTCTAGATTTCTCTAAATTCGTGTTTTTGATTTGAAATGGTGTTAGTTAGTGTCTATGGCTCGTGTCTAGCATGAATATATGATTTACTTGCTCGATTTGTTGTTTTGAGTAACTAGTTTGAACATTTGAAATGGGTTTGCTTAATCTTGCATTTTGGAAGATTAAATGTTGTTTGATTGTTAAAGTTCATGTTTTAATTGTGTTACTAGTATCACTAGCTTCGTTTTGATGCGTAGGTTGATTAAGAAAACTTCAAAAACCCGATTATTGATTTTTGTGAATTTTGGTTAGGGTTTGTTAGACTTTGAAATGAACTTTTGATGCGTTGAATGCTTGTTAATGTTGTTAGTAAGTGTTTAGATGCAATGTATGCTTAATTACCTTCAAAACGGCATATCGTATGTGTAAATTGGATTCCCGAATCATAAAATACGTTTTACGAACTTGAAACTTTGAAAATAAACCTTTCTTGATCAATTGACGAGATTTCGGCTATTGTAAATGATGTTATTGTTGGACCATAAGTGCTTAGTTGTATTCCTTGTCAAAATACCTTTCCAACGATATATGATAGGCATTATAAGTGTTTGCGGGTCAAGAGTTGGGTTGGAAAAGGTTTTGGTTCGTGCATACTTTGAAAAACTGACCAGAATTCTCTGCCCAGATGGTGGCGCGGCGCGCCCCATCCCCGCGCGGCGCGCGGATTGGCCTGGTCAGATTCTGACCACTTTGTCCCATTTCACGTGAAATGTTTGACTAGCTACCGACCTCCGATTCACATGAAACTTGTTCTAATATACTTGTATATGAATAATTAGCATAGAAAAATAGTCCGGGACCCGACCCGAACATGTTGACTTTTTCGTTGACTTTGACCCGACCAAGTTTGACTTTTTGTCAAACTTAACCAATTAATTATGCAATCTTCCTAACATGCTTTTATACTTGTATCTTGCATGAAACTTGACAATTTGCTTCACATGCTATATTAATCGAGTCGTATTGAGCCATAGGACTAATTGAACATCTTTGACCGTTTTGTGTTTACCGTTATTGATATAAATTATATGTTTAGGTCAAGACTAGCTTTGTCTTTGCACGCGTTTACTTGTCGAAGTACTTTATTAACTCTTGCACTCAAGGTGAGATCATAGTCCCACTTTTTCAATCACTTTTATTCTTTACATCGTGGGCTGAGAAACACATACATTTCATACTTATTTACTTTTCATGCTTTTACATTGTGAACAAATACGAATACAAAGATGCATACGAGTTTGAACAAAAGTCCTCAATCCAATTATCATTAGTTCCACTTGCAGGGTGTAAGTGTAAGCGTGTAATTATGTTGTGTGGCCATACGGGTTTAACAAACCCTCATTCAGACGGTTCGCTACCGTTAGTGAATGAAATATAATTTCAACAATGTATAGTGTAAGTTCTAACACTAAATTCAAAATTCAGAGGGAAGATTCGGTTAAGCCTTGATAATTGGGTGCTCGTGATACAAATACTATTTTGGAATGTGAATGATTCTGGTTGAGCAATTCTTAAAGAACCTTGTGGTTCAATACAATTTACTTACTAAACCTATGATTTCACCAACGTTTTTCGTTGACAGATTTCTATGTTTTTCTCAGGTCTTGTACGATATGTGATACATGCTTCCGCTCATTATTTGATACTTGCATTGGATGTCGAGTATACATGCTTTTCATGGAGCGTCTTTTGACTTTACTTTAAACCGTGTCGCCTAGATTTCAATCGTACTTATAACGTTGTAACTTAACTTTTGGTTGAACAATTCTTGTAAACTTTGAAACAATCTTTATTTTGAAATGAAGGCGACATATTTTGGTCAAACGATATCTTAAAGACTTATAATCAGGTAATGGGACCCACGTAGCCGACGCCGTCACTTGACGATTTGTCGGGGTCGCTACATGCAGTTGGTCAAACAGGTCATCAATATGCATGAATGGATAATGATTTTTGATGGTTAGCTTGTTGAGTTCTCGGTAATCAATACACATTCACAATGTGCCATCTTTCTTCTTGACGAATAGAACGGGTGCTCCTCACGGAGATGAGCTAGGACGAATGAAACCTTTCTCCAAAAGTTCTTGGAGTTGATTGGATGATTCCTTCATTTCGGATGGAGTTAAGCGGTATGGTACCCATGCAATAGGTACAGCACCGGGCGTGGATAGTTTACAAGTAAAGGATAATATGATATCTAGGGTTCATATTTTTAGTTGACAATATAGTGATAAAGAGTATGTAATGGTACACAATGGTCCTAAGGTTGATCAAATCTTATTCCCATCATGATCCATTAGGATTTCTGTATGACTTATCATAATATAATGACGTTGATCAAGTGTCATTATATTATTCTAAATCATATTTTTATCACTCCATAAGGTTACTACTATGTCATCTAGTCAATATGCATCTTCTTCGAGACGAATAATTCAATGGAAAAATGAATAAAAAGAAAATAACATCATTCATTCATTTAAAAAAATTAACCAGAGTATTACAGAAACTTAGCGAAATCTTCCAAAATGTAAAAGTACTAAATGGTAACATAAAGAACACTATGAAAATGAAAAGTTTAAATGTCTCTAGTGGTTTCCGAAAACTCTTCATTGTGCCTCTTCATTCTTCTTCTTATCCGAACATTGATTTTTGAAATGCCCTACTCCTCCGCAGTTATAGCAAGTAGGAACGGTTGCATTTGCTGGAGTTTTGATTGATGGGATAACAACTCTACAATTCTTGGCTACGTGACCCACCTTCTCACACTTGGTGCACTTGGCCTTACACCATCCTTCATGATGTTTCTCACATCTCTTGCAATAAGGACGTTTTCCCTTATACAACTTGTTGAATTTGCTTTTAGAATTTTCTTGCCCCATTCCTTCTCTTTTCCTTTTTGCACCTTCTTTCTCCTTATGTTTGTCGATGAAATAGATTGCCATGCAAGCAGCTTCTTGTATGGTACCCGGGTTCTCCAAGATAACATCTCTTCGGACTTCATTAGGCAATCCATTGATGTAGCATCGGATCCCTAGATACTCGGGAGTAGCCATGAGAGCAAACTCTTCAAAATCGGTTGGTGTAGCTCATGAGATCAGCATTCACCATTTCTATATTACTGAGCCCAGGTTTTTCAGTACTCTTGTATGTAGGGGACAGGTAGCTTATAAAACTTTGACGAGAACGAATAGTCGAAAGGTTTTGCGGTACGCCTTTGTTGCCATTGCCTTGAAAAGAGGGCTCGGACTTGGATTCTTCCTCAACTTCTTCTTCTTCAATCATCTCCTCCACAAACTCTTCCTCCTCATCATCCCCATCATAGTTATCATTAGTGTGGGATTCTTCCAAATGAGGGGAGTGTGGTGGACTAGCAGGGACATAGTTTGGGTGAGTTGGTGAAAATGGCGGGGAAACGGGTCCATAAGTCGGTGTGCGGACAGATCTTTCGGAGTAGGATTCCTCGGAGTAAGAAATGACGATCGGGTTAAGGCGAGACATCCTAAATGAAAAGAAAGAAAGATGATTAGGTAGGTTCTAAGGATGAAGCAAAAGCACGAATAAAATGTAAGGGGAAAATGCACTAAAAACTAAAACAGGAAAGGTTATAGTCCTATAGATTGCTAAGGCACCTAACTAATACATAAGGCACACATAATATGCAATCCTGGTTCTTTATAACAACCTGGCTCTGATACCACTCTGTCATACCCCCAAATAGGGCCGAGGAAATATGACTTCACAATATCACAACACAAGTATGTATAAACGAGAACGACTCTATATGAGACGTTTTAATTGATAACCAATGTATTAAAGCAGCGAAAAGTATTATGTCATTACAATAAATGTTTTAATGCAATAATATGAATATTAAAATGTGGACTCCAAATGCAGCAAAGTCCAAATAGCACACAATCTTTAGCAATCTTCACCTGAGACAAAACATGCTTAAAGTGTCAACCAAAAAGGTTGAGTGAACAACATAGGTTTAATATATATAGTTTTAGACCACAAGAGTTAGTTATAAAAAGTAAATGCTAAAGTTATGATATCAAGACATAAACAAAGTTACTCCAGGACACCTTGAACTGTCAGTATCGTTTAATCATTATTATGTAACCAAAGACCAATGGTCAAATGGTTAGAGACGTCACTCTCAATAGGCCTATTCACAATAACTAAGTTTGCCTTTATACGTAGCAATTAACGATATCATGGTAGGGATTTAGCATGAATCAAAGCATGTCAGCACAGTTAAACAGGTTTCAGGTACATGTGTCTAAGCGTAAAACAGTTTGAAAGCAAGCATGTGTCTCACCCCAAAGTTATAAAACAGTTAAGAAATAGTAAAAAGAGGGGCTATGAAGTTCACCTTAATAGCAGATAGATATTCCACGCAAGTTAAATGATCAGAGTGTTGAACACGGAGATCTCAACCTAGAGATATAATGTTCAATTAATTAATGTCTAATAGACATAAAGTTTGTTTATTAATATAGCAAACTATATTAACAGTGATCGTTCTTGAGAAAAGTTATATTTATATATGTGATAATATACTTAGTGTACTTAAGTGTTACTATATAGATAAGTGTATAGGTTATACAATTAATAGTATTATTATTTAATTAATCAACTATTATGTGTACTTATCATTATATAATTATACTTATGTGATACATACATATATATATATACATATATATATATATATATATATATATATATATATATATATATATATATATATATATATTCTTTATTATTATTATACATGTATGTGTTCATAACTTTACGATATATATATATACATTAGGTGTAGGTGTTACATATACATAAGTGTAAGATGATATATATATATATATATATATATATATATATATATATATATATACACTTATTACTTTTTATTACTATGTTTACTAACTTATATACCTTGCACAATATACATTCATACATACATACACACGTACATATACATACATATATACACATACATATACATGTTTGTATATATCTAAATATACACACACATATACATACAGTGTATACATGCACATACGTATGTATGCATGCATGCATGCATGCACATGTATATCACCAACTATTAATCAACCTCACATAAAATCATACCTTATTCATCAATCTAAATCTTAATATTCATAAACAATTCTTTTTCATAATCTATATCATTAACCTTATCACTAACACACCAACATACTTAATCTTATTAACATTACAACTAATCAAGATCATTCTTCATATCAATTCATAATTCATAACTCTTAATTATATTACTAGTTTATTATTCATTATCCATAATCATATTCATTATCAACTTTTAACACATAAAATCATAATCTTCTTTATCTTTTATCTTTAGCCATTTAATTATCTACTTACATATTAGGATCAATCTAAACAATAACTAACTTCATGCCTTATTCATAATCATTAAACTAATTTCATGTCTTATTCATAATTATAACCATATTAACAATAACTTTAATTTTAACAATCCTAACCTTATTACTACCAACCATTATCATTAGTCTTTCTAAATTTCATGATCAAACCTAACTCATTAATCATTATTCACTAATCCTATTCTTTCAATCATAACTTTTAACCTTAATCATAATCTTTTTCATAATACTTGTGACCTTATTAATCATCATCATAACTTTCATTATCTCTTTTAGATCATAACCAATTCATATTTTTACAATCATTCTTATCATTAGTCATCTTTATATTCATACATACAAATTCATATTACTTATATTTATCCTCAAGAACAAGACCAATATTGAACATCATAATATATTAAAAAGTAATAGATTAAACATAGGTTTATCATTATGGTTTAGGTATACCTTAGGAGACTAGAGATCAAGGAAATTGATGATCATATATGCGAACAGAAAACAGAAAACAGTGGCAGTAGCAACAGCAATTCTCAACCCAAAACAAGGGTCTTCTTGGGTCACTTGATCGCGAACAGATCAGACTACAGCAGCAGCAATACACGAACAATAAGTGGGTTTTTTGGCTTGTTTTTGTTCGACAATCATAGCAGATAAAGCTGCCTTGGTTAGTCGATTACAGCTGTAGATTTGTTGGCGAAAATAAGGCTGTGATTGTGGAGGTTATTAGTCGACTGCAGCAAGGTTTTGGAGGGTTGTTGGTCGACAAAAGAAAGGAAGGAACAAGTTGGCAAATTAGTCGAATAATGCAGGCTTTTTGTGATTTGAATGTCGACTGCAGATGGCTGTTTTGTAAGGATTTTAGTCGACTGAAAGCAGGCTGGAAAGAGGCTGAATGTATCGACAGAATTTTTGAGGGAAACAAAAACTATTCGACTAATTTTCTGCAGGTAAATTGTGGTGAATAATCTTGGAAAATCATGGGGGTATTTATAGTTTAATTGGTTTCCTAATTACCTTCAACTTACTTGAAGATCAAGGATGGTTTTAGATTAGGAGGAAAGTAATTAGAATTTGAGTAGGGTTAGTCTTCCTTAATCAAGTTTATCTCCTTTAATTAAACCCTACCAGCCGATTCGTTTAAGTATATATTTATTTTATTTTTATTTTTTTACGGCACATTATTATTTATTTAAGTATTTTTTTATTAATATTATTAATATTAGGGTTATATTTATTTAATTACATTTTATTTATTTATTAGACCTTAACTTTTATAAATTTTACAAAGCTCATATTTGTTCTTATGAATTTTAATGCATATAAATGTTACATTTAATTTATGACATATTGTTTATATTATTTATTTAGTATTAGGGTTAGGGTTTAATATGTAATATTAAATGGTATTAGGGTTTTGTAGTTAATAGGTAAGGTTAATTTTAGGGTTTTATATCATATTAGGGTTTTAATAATAATTACGATCATTTAATGAAAGTATAAATTTTTAGTTCATTGGTCGTAATGGATAACAACCCTAAATTGATTTCACGGAGGAACACATGAAAAATCCCAAGGGCATTTTAGTCATTTGATGATGAAAGAATGAGGGTTGTTATAGTTGTAAAAGTAGCGCATGTATTCTCAGTCCCAAAAATGTAAAGAGTAAAAGGGAATCAAATGAACTCACCATACTGTATTTTGTAGTAAAAATACATGACTATATTGAACAAGTGTAGGGTTGGCCTCGGATTCACGAACCTATATCAAGTATATATATTAACACATGTAATAATAATCAAACTAGGTTATATATATTACTTATTTAATTTAGTAATATATTTGTTATTTCAAAGGTTATATATATATATATATATATATATATATATATATATATATATATATATATATATATATATATATATTTTGTATATTAATATTTATACATATAGTTACTCTAATAGATATATATCTATATAATTAGTATTATATTGTTAAATCAAAATTTATTATATGTAAATATTTATGTAAATAATATTATTATGTTTGTAGTATATTAATACTGTAATAATAATAATGATAATGATAGTAAAAATAATGTAAATAACATTATATATAAGAATCATGTTAGTGAAAATAATAATAATGATAGTAATAATTTTAAATAAAATATTTATTTTAATGTTAATGATAATAATAATAATAATAATAATAATAATAATAATAATAATAAAAATAATAATAATAATAGTAATAATAGTAATAATAGTAATAATAATAATAATAATAATAATAATAATAATAATAATAATAATAATAATAATAATAATAAAATGAGTTATATCACTTATAACTTAATTATTATTTTTAATCATTTTTAATTTAATATTTATTTTCATAAAACTATCTTTTATTATACCTATATTCATTTCATACAATAATTTTAATCGTAATTATGTTATATTTAACTTCATATGATCAATAATAAATTTCTTAATACTTCAATATTTAAGTCATTATCCTAATCATAGTCATAATATCATAATAATAAATAATAATAAAGATAATAATAATAAAATTTATAAATAGCTACCTTTAAAGAATCAAGATTAAAAAAAATGCCATTGCCTAGGCTCGAACCAGCGACCTCTCGCTCACCAGAATCAACCCTTAACCATCACGCTGTAACAAATTTTCTGTTTTAAATGTCACGACCAATTTAATTAAATCGTATTTGTTTCGTTTTCATTTTCTTTCACAACCTCACACTCGTACGTTCGCCAGCAACATATCTCGGCCCAATTACTTATACAGCCCAACAACACTTTATATCTTGGCCCAACAGCAATAATTCAAGCCCTATTACGAATTTAAATGGCCTGTTTAACAATTTTTTTTAAAATGGCCCGTCTGACAGCTCAATAAACTAATGATAGGTATATCGGGTTTCTTTTTCTTTATTAATTAACAAGTGGGGTTATTTTTTTAAAGGGGTGTCAGTGTATGGATTTAGAATCAGGAACCTAATCAACACTTTACAGCCGTAATCATCATATCGGTTCTTTATCACTTCTTTTCTGTTTCATCCTCCTCATACAGCAAGAACGAGTAGCAGGTACTAGATAATTGATGTTGGTTTGTTTATTTGACAGAACAGAAGAAAAGCAAAATCTGGTGGCGTACAGTAGCCGGTTGTGAGTTATGGTTGCTAAACACGAACCAGAAAAGGATAATAATTGTTTGCAGTTTTTGCCTTGGTTTTGGGAGATGGAATTAAATCGAGCAGTGATAGCGGTGGGATTTAAAGAAATAGCTAACAATTAATCATCATAGCATCAACAATAAGATGATGTTTGTAGTTCCTTCGATAGTTTTAGACAGAAAAGGATAGTTGTTGTGGTGGTGTTTGATGTTTACAAGGGTGGTCGTGGAGGTTGGTGATTCTTTGTGATGGCGGTTTTCAAAGTATGATGATTGTGGTGGTTTACTATGGTTGAAACAGGAAAACATGATGGTTGTGAAGGGTTGTTAAAACAAGTTGTAAGTCACAATAGTTAGAGAGAGAGATGAGAGATGAAAAACGAGAGAGATGGAGAGATGGTGGCGGTTTATGATTGTTCATAGCAGCTATTTCGGTATTAGCGGTTATAATAAAAGGAAAAGATGATAGGATGGCACTGGTTTTTGGTTTGACTGAAAACTGTAAACGAAACATAAAAAAACGGTTCGATGGTTTATAGGTTGGTGATCGAGAATGATGAAGAAAAGGTTGTCTTTGGTTGATCTTTGATTAGAAAATGAAGACAGAAAAAGCATAAGTAGAAATATATCCAATAATGGTATGATATGGAAGTATATATATATCTAAATTTAAGTGGGTTTGAAATGGTGGATATTGTAGTGACCCGAACTTTTCCATGTTTATATATATTAATTGAGATTGATATTTACATGATTAAATGTTTCCAACATGTTAAGCAATCAAACTTGTTAAGACTTGATTAATTGAAATATGTTTCATATAGACAATTGACCACCCAAGTTGACCGGTGATTCACGAACGTTAAAACTTGTAAAAACTGTACGATGACATATATATGGTTATATATATAGTTAACATGTTTTTATTATAAGTATGTATCTCATTAGGTATTTTAACAATGAGTTATATACATAAAAAAATGAGACTATTAATTTAAGAAACTCGAAAACGATATATATAACGATTATCGTTATAACAACGTCTTACTAGGTACATATGAATCATATTAAGATATTGATACACTTGGTTAATTATGTTAAATGATAAGTAAATATATTATTAAGTGTATTAACAATGAAATACATATGTAAAAATAAGACTACTAACTTAATGATTTCGAAACGAGACATATATGTAACGATTATCGTTGTAACGACATTTAACTGTATATACATCATACTAAGATATATTATATAACATAATATCATGATAATATAATAATTTAACATCTCATTTGTTATAATAAACAATGGGTTAACAACATTCAACAAGATCGTTAACCTAAAGGTTTCAAAACAACATTTACATGTAACGACTAACGATGACTTAACGACTCAGTTAAAATGTATATACATGTAGTGTTTTAATATGTATTCATACACTTTTGAAAGACTTCAATACACTTATCAAAATACTTCTACTTAACAAAAATGCTTACAATTACATCCTCGTTCAGTTTCATCAACAATTCTACTCGTATGCACCCGTATTCGTACTTGTACAATACACAGCTTTTAGATGTATGTACTATTGGTATATACACTCCAATGATCAGCTCTTAGCAGCCCATGTGAGTCACCTAACACATGTGGGAACCATCATTTGGCAACTAGCATGAAATATCTAATAAAATTACAAAAATATGAGTAATCAGTCATGACTTATTTACATGAAAACAAAATTACATATCCTTTATATCTAATCCATACACCAACGACCAAAAACACCTACAAACACTTTCATTCTTCAATTTTCTTCATCTAATTAATCTCTCTCAAGTTCTATCTTCAAGTTCTAAGTGTTCTTCATAAATTCCAAAAGTTCTAGTTTCATAAAATCAAGAATACTTTCAAGTTTGCTAGCTCACTTCCAATCTTGTAAGGTGATCATCCAACCTCAAGAAATCTTTGTTTCTTACAGTAGGTTATCATTCTAATACAAGGTAATAATCATATTCAAACTTTGGTTCAATTTCTATAACTATAACAATCTTATTTCAAGTGATGATCTTACTTGAACTTGTTTTCGTGTCATGATTCTGCTTCAAGAACTTCGAGCCATCCAAGGATCCATTGAAGCTAGATTCATTTTTCTCTTTTCCAGTAGGTTTATCCAAGGAAATTAAGGTAGTAATGATGTTCATAACATCATTCGATTCATAAATATAAAGCTATCTTATTCGAAGGTTTAAACTTGTAATCACTAGAACATAGTTTAGTTAATTCTAAACTTGTTCGCAAACAAAAGTTAATCCTTTTAACTTGACTTTTAAAATCAACTAAACACATGTTATATATCTATATGATATGCTAACTTAATGATTTAAAACCTGGAAACACGAAAAACACCGTAAAACCGGATTTACGCCGTCGTAGTAACACCGCGGGCTGTTTTGGGTTAGTTAATTAAAAACTATGATAAACTTTGATTTAAAAGTTGTTATTCTGAGAAAATGATTTTTATTATGAACATGAAACTATATCCAAAAATTATGGTTAAACTCAAAGTGGAAGTATGTTTTCTAAAATGGTCATCTAGACGTCGTTCTTTCGACTGAAATGACTACCTTTACAAAAACGACTTGTAACTTATTTTTACGACTATAAACCTATACTTTTTCTGTTTAGATTCATAAAATAGAGTTCAATGTGAAACCATAGCAATTTGATTCACTCAAAACGGATTTAAAATGAAGAAGTTATGGGTAAAACAAGATTGGATAATTTTTCTCATTTTAGCTACGTGAAAATTGGTAACAAATCTATTCCAACCATAACTTAATCAACTTGTATTGTATATTATGTAATCTTGAGATACCATAGACACGTATACAATGTTTCGACCTATCATGTCGACACATCTATATATATTTCGGAACAACCATAGACACTCTATATGTGAATGTTGGAGTTAGCTATACAGGGTTGAGGTTGATTCCAAAATATATATAGTTTGAGTTGTGATCAATACTGAGATACGTATACACTGGGTCGTGGATTGATTCAAGATAATATTTATCGATTTATTTCTGTACATCTAACTGTGGACAACTAGTTATAGGTTACTAACGAGGACAGCTGACTTAATAAACTTAAAACATCAAAATATATTAAAAGTGTTGTAAATATATTTTGAACATACTTTAATATATATGTATATATTGTTATAGGTTCGTGAATCAACAGTGGCCAAGTCTTACTTCCCGACGAAGTAAAAATCTGTGAAAGTGAGTTATAGTCCCACTTTTAAAATCTAATATTTTTGGGATGAGAATACATGCAGGTTTTATAAATGATTTACAAAATAGACACAAGTACGTGAAACTACATTCTATGGTTGAATTATCGAAATCGAATATGCCCCTTTTTATTAAGTCTGGTAATCTAAGAATTAGGGAACAGACACCCTAATTGACGCGAATCCTAAAGATAGATCTATTGGGCCTAACAAACCCCATCCAAAGTACCGGATGCTTTAGTACTTCGAAATTTATATCATATCCGAAGGGTGTCCCGGAATGATGGGGATATTCTTATATATGCATCTTGTTATTGTCGGTTACCAGGTGTTCACCATATGAATGATTTTTATCTCTATGTATGGGATGTGTATTGAAATATGAAATCTTGTGGTCTATTGTTACGATTTGATATATATAGGTTAAACCTATAACTCACCAACATTTTTGTTGACGTTTAAAGCATGTTTATTCTCAGGTGAATATTAAGAGCTTCCGCTGTTGCATACTAAAATAAGGACAAGATTTGGAGTCCATGTTTGTATGATATTGTGTAAAAACTGCATTCAAGAAACTGATTTCGATGTAACATATTTGTATTGTAAACCATTATGTAATGGTCGTGTGTAAACAGGATATTTTAGATTATCATTATTTGATAATCTACGTAAAGCTTTTTAAACCTTTATTTATGAAATAAAGGTTATGGTTTGTTTTAAAAATGAATGCAGTCTTTGAAAAACGTCTCATATAGAGGTCAAAACCTCGCAACGAAATCAATTAATATGGAACGTTTTTAATCAATAAGAACGGGACATTTCAGTTGGTATCAGAGCGTTGGTCTTAGAGAACCAGAAAATTTGCATTAGTGTGTCTTATCGAGTTTTTTAGGATGCATTAGTGAGTCTGGACTTCGACCGTGTTTTCTTTAAAAATGATTGCTTAACATTTTTGTTGGAAACTATATATTTTTAACATATGAATATTATGTGATATATTAATCTCTTAACGTGTTTGATATTATGTGATAGATGTCTACCTCTAGAACAAGTCCCATTGACTCACCTAATAATAATGAAGAGTCAAATGTAAATTGGAATGATTTGTGGACTGATTCACAAGTTCCCGAAGAGGAATCGGAAGAAGAGTCGGAACCGGAAGAAGAATCGGAACCGGAAGAAGAATCGGAACCGGATGAAGAAATAGAATCGGTGGGGGAAATAATAAAACGGTTAAGTAAAAGAAAATCCTCAACCAACCGACCAAAGTTAATTATGGTCAATGGTGTTTCCGCCAAGGAAGCAAAATATTGGGAGGATTACCAATTCTCCGATGAATCGGATTCCGACGAGAATTCCGATGATGTTATAGAAATTACCCCAACTGAATTTAAAAAGGCAAAAGAAAATAATAAGGGAAAGGGCATAAAAATAGAGAAATCTAATTCCAACCCCGATGAACTTTATATGTATCGTCAACCCCCGAAGTCCTTAAGTTGTAACAATGACCCGGGAACCTCTAAACCACCAGGTTTTTCTAAACCAATGTGGACAACGACGGCTCATATTAGGGGAACATCATATATCCCTAGAAACTTGGCAAAACGAACCAAAACCGAAGAAGAAGAAACGAGCGAGTCGGAATAAGATAGTTGTATTCGTGTGGTGTAATATATGTAATATAGTGTTCTTATGCTTTATGATATATGTAAAAATTGCTTGTATTAATAAGTATTTTTTTATGAATCTAACTCTTGTCTATTTTACAGTTTAAAAACACAAAATGGATAGACAACCCAATATTTTAAGAGACCTACCCGGAGACATGATTGATGAAATCTTGTCTAGAGTCGGCCAGAATTCTTCGGCACAACTATTTAAGGCGAGATCAGTTTGTAAGACATTCGAAGAACGTTCCAAGAATGTCTTGGTTTATAAGAGACTTTCGTTTGAAAGATGGGGGATATCACATTGGGAAACCCATAAGTTACGATGTGTTTACTTTGACGCATATATTGCGGGGAACCCAAATGCTATTTTACGCAACGGGTTAAGAAATTATTTTGACTCAATATATCCGAATATTGGACTTCGTGATTTAGAAAAAGCGGCGAACATGCAACATAAAGAAGTATGTTATGCTTACGGATTAGTAATGTTCGCTTCTCACCAAAGTGAGAACAAGAACATCGGGCTACAACTATTAAACAAAACGTTTCCACAAGTGACGGAGTCGGTAATTGGGGTAAGAAATGAGGTTTTTAGATTATTACGGGACTGTTGGACATTACGTAACCCTCGTCCCTTTGATGACGTTACAACACGCTGTCTTATCAACGGCCATAACGGTTATGTTGCACAAGACCAAGGATGGGAAGTAGTCCTAGTAAAACCAGAATGCATTACTTGTTTCTGGACGTATGAATTACGTGTCTTTATTGCCTTTGCTGAACGACTTGTGTACTAGCTAGAATTGTCTTCACAACTATCTTGTATCAAAGTTATTGTGTGCTATATTTCATGCTTTATGTAAAATAAGCGGTATTGTAAGTTTGTAAAATATTGTATAAAAGTTTGAACGCGAAATATTATTATAATCAGTTTTTCATATAGAATTGTAGTAGTTGAATTGTATATTAGCTACTAAGTATGAACTTAACGGGTAGGTACTACCCGAATTTAAACTTATAAAATGCTAATATGAAGAAAAAGCTTTTATAAATGAGTTCATATTATGCTACGAAATACTATTAACTACTCTTAATATTCTGTATGATTAACTTGTTCCATTTAACTATTTTGAAGGAAATGGCACCGACTACTCGACACACCGTGAATATGAATGAAGAGGAATTCCGTACTTTTCTAGCTTCAAACATAGCCACAGTACAGGCTGCGCTACATACCAACAATAACCTTGGATCTAGCAGTACAGGAAATCGTGTAGGATGCACCTACAAAGAATTCACTGCCTGCAAACCTTTGGAATTTGATGGAACCGAAGGACCGATCGGATTGAAACGGTGGACCGAGAAGGTTGAATCGGTGTTTGCCATAAGTAAGTGTACTGAAGAGGACAAAGTGAAGTACGCTACGCATACCTTCACAGGTTCTGCGTTAACATGGTGGAATACCTATCTAGAGCAAGTGGGACAAGATGATGCGTACGCACTACCGTGGTCAGCATTCAAGCACTTGATGAACGAGAAGTACCGTCCCAGAACCGAGGTCAATAAGCTCAAGACAGAACTTAGAGGGTTACGAACCCAAGGATTTGATATTACCACGTACGAAAGACGATTCACAGAATTGTGCCTATTGTGTCCGGGAGCATTCGAAGATGAGGAAGAGAAGATCGACGCGTTTGTGAAAGGATTACCGGAAAGAATCCAAGAAGATATAAGTTCACACGAGCCCGCCTCCATACAACAGGCATGTAGAATGGCTCACAAACTAGTGAACCAGATTGAAGAAAGAATTAAAGAACAGACTGCTGAAGAGGCCAATGTGAAGCAAGTCAAAAGAAAGTGGGAGGAAAACGGTGATAAGAATCACCAATACAACAACAACAGCAATTACAACAATAATCGCAACAATTATCCCAACAATCGCAACATCAATCGCAACTACAACAAACGGCCCAACAACAACAACAACAACAACAGCAACTACAACAATCATCCCAACAACAATAATAACCGCAACAACAACAACAATCAGAAGCAGCTATGCCAGAGGTGTGAAAAGAATCACTCGGGGTTCTGCACCAAATTTTGCAACAAGTGTAAAAGAAATGGTCATAGCGCGGCAAAGTGTGAGGTCTACGGACCAGGGGTTAATAGAACGAAAGGAACAAATGGTGTCGGAACGAGTAATGGCGGAGCAAGTAGTGTCGGAGCAAGTTATGCCAATGTAGTTTGTTATAAATGTGGAAAACCAGGCCACATTATTAGAAATTGCCCGAACCAGGAGGACACGAATGGACAAGGCCGTGGAAGAGTTTTCAATATTAATGCGGTAGAGGCACAGGAAGACCCGGAGCTTGTTACGGGTACGTTTCTTATTGACAATAAATCTGCTTACGTTTTATTTGATTCGGGTGCGGATAGAAGCTATATGAGTAGAGATTTTTGTGCTAAATTAAGTTGTCCATTGACGCCTTTGGATAGTAAATTTTTACTCGAATTAGCAAATGGTAAATTAATTTCAGCAGATAATATATGTCGGAATCGAGAAATTAAACTGGTTAGCGAAACATTTAAGATTGATTTGATACCAGTAGAGTTAGGGAGTTTTGATGTGATAATCGGTATGGACTGGTTGAAAGAAGTGAAAGCGGAGATCGTTTGTTACAAAAATGCAATTCGCATTATACGAGAAAAAGGAAAACCCTTAATGGTGTACGGAGAAAAGGGCAACACGAAGCTACATCTTATTAGTAATTTGAAGGCACAAAAACTAATAAGAAAAGGTTGCTATGCTGTTCTAGCACACGTCGAGAAAGTACAAACTGAAGAAAAGAGCATCAATGATGTTCCCATTGCAAAAGAATTTCCCGATGTATTTCCGAAAGAATTACCGGGATTACCCTCACATCGATCCGTTGAATTTCAAATAGATCTTGTACCAGGAGCTGCACCAATAGCTCGTGCTCCTTACAGACTCGCACCCAGCGAGATGAAAGAACTGCAAAGCCAATTACAAGAACTTTTAGAGCGTGGTTTCATTCGACCAAGCACATCACCGTGGGGAGCTCCTGTTTTGTTTGTCAAGAAGAAAGATGGTACATTCAGGTTGTGTATCGACTACCGAGAGTTGAACAAACTTACCATCAAGAACCGCTACCCACTACCGAGAATCGACGACTTATTTGATCAACTACAAGGCTCGTCTGTTTATTCAAAGATTGACTTACGTTCCGGGTATCATCAAATGCGGGTGAAAGAAGATGATATTCCAAAGACTGCTTTCAGAACACGTTACGGTCATTACGAGTTTATGGTCATGCCGTTTGGTTTAACTAATGCACCAGCTGTGTTCATGGACCTTATGAACCGAGTGTGTGGACCATACCTTGACAAGTTTGTCATTGTTTTCATTGATGACATACTTATTTACTCAAAGAATGACCAAGAACACGGTGAACATTTGAGAAAGGTGTTAGAAGTATTAAGGAAGGAAGAATTGTACGCTAAGTTTTCAAAGTGTGCATTTTGGTTGGAAGAAGTTCAATTCCTCGGTCACATAGTGAACAAAGAAGGTATTAAGGTGGATCCGGCAAAGATAGAAACTGTTGAAAAGTGGGAAACCCCGAAAACTCCGAAACACATACGCCAGTTTTTAGGACTAGCTGGTTACTACAGAAGGTTCATCCAAGACTTTTCCAGAATAGCAAAACCCTTGACTGCATTAACGCATAAAGGGAAGAAATTTGAATGGAATGATGAACAAGAGAAAGCGTTTCAGTTATTGAAGAAAAAGCTAACTACGGCACCTATATTGTCATTGCCTGAAGGGAATGATGATTTTGTGATTTATTGTGATGCATCAAAGCAAGGTCTCGGTTGTGTATTAATGCAACGAACGAAGGTGATTGCTTATGCGTCTAGACAATTGAAGATTCACGAACAAAATTATACGACGCATGATTTGGAATTAGGCGCGGTTGTTTTTGCATTAAAGACTTGGAGGCACTACTTATATGGGGTCAAAAGTATTATATATACCGACCACAAAAGTCTTCAACACATATTTAATCAAAAACAACTGAATATGAGGCAGCGTAGGTGGATTGAATTATTGAATGATTACGACTTTGAGATTCGTTACCACCCGGGGAAGGCAAATGTGGTAGCCGATGCCTTGAGCAGGAAGGACAGAGAACCCATTCGAGTAAAATCTATGAATATAATGATTCATAATAACATTACTACTCAAATAAAGGAGGCGCAACAAGGAGTTTTAAAAGAGGGAAATTTAAAGGATGAAATACCCAAAGGATCGGAGAAGCATCTTAATATTCGGGAAGACGGAACCCGGTATAGGGCTGAAAGGATTTGGGTACCAAAATTTGGAGATATGAGAGAAATGGTACTTAGAGAAGCTCATAAAACCAGATACTCAATACATCCTGGAACGGGGAAGATGTACAAGGATCTCAAGAAACATTTTTGGTGGCCGGGTATGAAAGCCGATGTTGCTAAATACGTAGGAGAATGTTTGACGTGTTCTAAGGTCAAAGCTGAGCATCAGAAACCATCAGGTCTACTTCAACAACCCGAAATCCCGGAATGGAAATGGGAAAACATTACCATGGATTTCATCACTAAATTGCCAAGGACTGCAAGTGGTTTTGATACTATTTGGGTAATAGTTGATCGTCTCACCAAATCAGCACACTTCCTACCAATAAGAGAAGATGACAAGATGGAGAAGTTAGCACGACGGTATTTGAAGGAAGTCATCTCCAGACATGGAATACCAATCTCTATTATCTCTGATAGGGATGGCAGATTTATTTCAAGATTCTGGCAGACATTACAGCAAGCATTAGGAACTCGTCTAGACATGAGTACTGCCTATCATCCACAAACTGATGGGCAGAGCAAAAGGACGATACAAACGCTTGAAGACATGCTACGAGCATGTGTTATTGATTTCGGAAACAGTTGGGATCGACATCTACCGTTAGCAGAATTTTCCTACAACAACAGCTACCATTCAAGCATTGAGATGGCGCCGTTTGAAGCACTTTATGGTAGAAAGTGCAGGTCTCCGATTTGTTGGAGTGAAGTGGGGGATAGACAGATTACGGGTCCGGAGATTATACAAGAAACTACCGAGAAGATCATCCAAATTCAACAACGGTTGAAAACCGCCCAAAGTCGACAAAAGAGCTACGCTGACATTAAAAGAAAAGATATAGAATTTGAAATTGGAGAGATGGTCATGCTTAAAGTTGCACCTTGGAAAGGCGTTGTTCGATTTGGTAAACGAGGGAAATTAAATCCAAGGTATATTGGACCATTCAAGATTATTGATCGTGTCGGACCAGTAGCTTACCGACTTGAGTTACCTCAACAACTCGCGGCTGTACATAACACTTTCCACGTCTCGAATTTGAAGAAATGTTTTGCTAAAGAAGATCTCACTATTCCATTAGATGAAATCCAAATCAACGAAAAACTTCAATTCATCGAAGAACCCGTCGAAATAATGGATCGTGAGGTTAAAAGACTTAAGCAAAACAAGATACCAATTGTTAAGGTTCGATGGAATGCTCGTAGAGGACCCGAGTTCACCTGGGAGCGTGAAGATCAGATGAAGAAGAAATACCCACATCTATTTCCAGAAGATTCGTCAACACCTTCAACAGCTTAAAATTTCGGGACGAAATTTATTTAACGGGTAGGTACTGTAGTGACCCGAACTTTTCCATGTTTATATATATTAATTGAGATTGATATTTACATGATTAAATGTTTCCAACATGTTAAGCAATCAAACTTGTTAAGACTTGATTAATTGAAATATGTTTCATATAGACAATTGACCACCCAAGTTGACCGGTGATTCACGAACGTTAAAACTTGTAAAAACTGTACGATGACATATATATGGTTATATATATAGTTAATATGTTTTTATTATAAGTATGTATCTCATTAGGTATTTTAACAATGAGTTATATACATAAAAAAATGAGACTATTAATTTAAGAAACTCGAAAACGATATATATAACGATTATCGTTATAACAACGTCTTACTAGGTACATATGAATCATATTAAGATATTGATACACTTGGTTAATTATGTTAAATGATAAGTAAATATATTATTAAGTGTATTAACAATGAAATACATATGTAAAAATAAGACTACTAACTTAATGATTTCGAAACGAGACATATATGTAACGATTATCGTTGTAACGACATTTAACTGTATATACATCATACTAAGATATATTATATAACATAATATCATGATAATATAATAATTTAACATCTCATTTGTTATAATAAACAATGGGTTAACAACATTCAACAAGATCGTTAACCTAAAGGTTTCAAAACAACATTTACATGTAACGACTAACGATGACTTAACGACTCAGTTAAAATGTATATACATGTAGTGTTTTAATATGTATTCATACACTTTTGAAAGACTTCAATACACTTATCAAAATGCTTCTACTTAACAAAAATGCTTACAATTACATCCTCGTTCAGTTTCATCAACAATTCTACTCGTATGCACCCGTATTCGTACTCGTACAATACACAGCTTTTAGATGTATGTACTATTGGTATATACACTCCAATGATCAGCTCTTAGCAGCCCATGTGAGTCACCTAACACATGTGGGAACCATCATTTGGCAACTAGCATGAAATATCTCATAAAATTACAAAAATATGAGTAATCATTCATGACTTATTTACATGAAAACAAAATTACATATCCTTTATATCTAATCCATACACCAACGACCAAAAACACCTACAAACACTTTCATTCTTCAATTTTCTTCATCTAATTAATCTCTCTCAAGTTCTATCTTCAAGTTCTAAGTGTTCTTCATAAATTCCAAAAGTTCTAGTTTCATAAAATCAAGAATACTTTCAAGTTTGCTAGCTCACTTCCAATCTTGTAAGGTGATCATCCAACCTCAAGAAATCTTTGTTTCTTACAGTAGGTTATCATTCTAATACAAGGTAATAATCATATTCAAACTTTGGTTCAATTTCTATAACTATAACAATCTTATTTCAAGTGATGATCTTACTTGAACTTGTTTTCGTGTCATGATTCTGCTTCAAGAACTTCGAGCCATCCAAGGATCCATTGAAGCTAGATTCATTTTTCTCTTTTCCAGTAGGTTTATCCAAGGAAATTAAGGTAGTAATGATGTTCATAACATCATTCGATTCATAAATATAAAGCTATCTTATTCGAAGGTTTAAACTTGTAATCACTAGAACATAGTTTAGTTAATTCTAAACTTGTTCGCAAACAAAAGTTAATCCTTTTAACTTGACTTTTAAAATCAACTAAACACATGTTATATATCTATATGATATGCTAACTTAATGATTTAAAACCTGGAAACACGAAAAACACCGTAAAATCGGATTTACGCCGTCGTAGTAACACCGCGGGCTGTTTTGGGTTAGTTAATTAAAAACTATGATAAACTTTGATTTAAAAGTTGTTATTCTGAGAAAATGATTTTTATTATGAACATGAAACTATATCCAAAAATTATGGTTAAACTCAAAGTGGAAGTATGTTTTCTAAAATGGTCATCTAGACGTCGTTCTTTCGACTGAAATGACTACCTTTACAAAAACGACTTGTAACTTATTTTTACGACTATAAACCGATACTTTTTCTGTTTAGATTCATAAAATAGAGTTCAATATGAAACCATAGCAATTTGATTCACTCAAAACGGATTTAAAATGAAGAAGTTATGGGTAAAACAAGATTGGATAATTTTTCTCATTTTAGCTACGTGAAAATTGGTAACAAATCTATTCCAACCATAACTTAATCAACTTGTATTGTATATTATGTAATCTTGAGATACCATAGACACGTATACAATGTTTCGACCTATCATGTCGACACATCTATATATATTTCGGAACAACCATAGACACTCTATATGTGAATGTTGGAGTTAGCTATACAGGGTTGAGGTTGATTCCAAAATATATATAGTTTGAGTTGTGATCAATACTGAGATACGTATACACTGGGTCGTGGATTGATTCAAGATAATATTTATCGATTTATTTCTGTACATCTAACTGTGGACAACTAGTTATAGGTTACTAACGAGGACAGCTGACTTAATAAACTTAAAACATCAAAATATATTAAAAGTGTTGTAAATATATTTTGAACATACTTTAATATATATGTATATATTGTTATAGGTTCGTGAATCAACAGTGGCCAAGTCTTACTTCCCGACGAAGTAAAAATCTGTGAAAGTGAGTTATAGTCCCACTTTTAAAATCTAATATTTTTGGGATGAGAATACATGCAGGTTTTATAAATGATTTACAAAATAGACACAAGTACGTGAAACTACATTCTATGGTTGAATTATCGAAATCGAATATGCCCCTTTTTATTAAGTCTGGTAATCTAAGAATTAGGGAACAGACACCCTAATTGACGCGAATCCTAAAGATAGATCTATTGGGCCTAACAAACCCCATCCAAAGTACCGGATGCTTTAGTACTTCGAAATTTATATCATATCCGAAGGGTGTCCCGGAATGATGGGGATATTCTTATATATGCATCTTGTTATTGTCGGTTACCAGGTGTTCACCATATGAATGATTTTTATCTCTATGTATGGGATGTGTATTGAAATATGAAATCTTGTGGTCTATTGTTACGATTTGATATATATAGGTTAAACCTATAACTCACCAACATTTTTGTTGACGTTTAAAGCATGTTTATTCTCAGGTGAATATTAAGAGCTTCCGCTGTTGCATACTAAAATAAGGACAAGATTTGGAGTCCATGTTTGTATGATATTGTGTAAAAACTGCATTCAAGAAACTGATTTCGATGTAACATATTTGTATTGTAAACCATTATGTAATGGTCGTGTGTAAACAGGATATTTTAGATTATCATTATTTGATAATCTACGTAAAGCTTTTTAAACCTTTATTTATGAAATAAAGGTTATGGTTTGTTTTAAAAATGAATGCAGTCTTTGAAAAACGTCTCATATAGAGGTCAAAACCTCGCAACGAAATCAATTAATATGGAACGTTTTTAATCAATAAGAACGGGACATTTCAGATATGGTGGTCGATCGTTTGATAGAAGAGAGAGAAAAGAGAGGATAGATGGTGATTGCTCAGATTGATCGAATGGAGGTGGTGTTGATTGTGGTTACTCGTGGTGAATGGTGGTACTACGGTCAAAGAGAGTGGGGTGACGGGTGAGGCCGATACATTACACAGAAAAGAAAAACAATATTACACATGTGGGTTTGATGATGTTTGATTTATATAAGATGAAGTGGGTTTGCTGGTGTTGCCATTCGAAAATGGTAAAGATGGTGGCAACGATGGTGGTTCATGATGGTAATCAGAAGTGGTGTTAGAAGGAGATGGAAGGTGATGGGTGTCGGTGGTAATGATTTGCAGAGGAGGATGGGTTTATAATTGATGGTGAATGAATGAGATGGTGAACTAGTTGATCGAGCAAGTAAACATATATTTATAATACATATATATTAATAATAATAATATATGTCAAGTAAGTTAAAAAAAATGTGCACAAAATACAGTAAACACAGTATAGCATAGTAAAAAGAATAGTAATCTCAAATAGAAAAGCAGCCACCAGTTTGTTTTAATCTACCGACAGTTTTTACGGGGTGTGTCCATTGCTAAACAGTTAACGTATAAAATTGTTCCTAAAAATCCCAAAATTTTAAATTAAGACCATTTATTTATTTAGATCATTACCTGTTTGAAACCTGATAAAAAAGATTCGATAATTATTTATTTTTCTGTTCCAATTTATATGTACGGAGTACAAAAACTTAGATTGAAAAGGTAAAAAAAATATTTATCAAAACTATTATCTTTTTAATCAAATTTTGGAACAACTTTTATTTTTAAAACTTCATATATATATATATATATATATATATATATATATATATATATATATATATATATATATATATATATATATATATATATATATATATATATATATATATATATATATATATATATATTCGACCTATTTTAAAAATAATTATATGTCAACCGAAAGTTACAGACATTTACCATTTAAGCTCAAAATTATTTATATTTAATATACACTATGTATATATATAAACAGTTTTAAATAACAAAATTTACTACGCAAATAAATATATATAAATAATTAAATTAAATATAAGAGTATATATATACAAGAAATATACATATAAAATAATAGTTTTTATTACAATGTATTTTATTGTACATATTTATTTATAACAATAAATGTATATGATAGTTTATTAATGTTCATGTTATTATATAAATTATACATATATTTATATATACACATATTTATATATATCCACATATTTACAAGCAATGGTTCGTGAATCATCGGGGACAGTCGAGGGTCGCATGAATATATGAAAGTAGTTCAACTTTTTGAGACTCAACTTTACAGACTTTGCTTATCGTGTCGGAAACATATAAAGGTTAAGTTTAAATTTAGTCGAAAATTTTCGGGTCGTCACAGTACCTACCCGTTAAAGAAATTTGGTCCCGAAATTTGAGTGGGATAGTCATGGATGACAATAATTAGGTTTTCATGACACATATGATTTGATAATTAGAGTTTTATTGCTGTTGAGTAATATGAATAAGATAATTTGATTACTCGAAGCGTATGAGTGAAGCTATCACAAAAGAATGAAATGAAGAAGTAAAGATTTGTCTTAATTTTTGACGTAGTCAGGTTGCATTCCGAAATTCGAGGGATTTAAAAGAAAATCTTCGAAATCTAAAAGATTTGATTCTTCGGCGAGTAAGGAAATTAGGATCTCTATAATTAAATACGGTGATCTGCCTCGATTACTCTGTTTGATATTTCCATTATAAATTAAACTCTTTCATTCCATTATTCTCATCATTCCTATACTTTCTTTCTTAATTCCTACATCCAAAAGATTGTGAAAATGCTTAATTCTGTTCTAATCCTTGATATTTTTCTAATTATCACTTCTGTCATCCTTTATTTAAATCTTTCATCGGAAAAACCTGTTTACCTCTACTATTACCTAGGGGTGATACTATTCTTAATTCTACCGTGTCTTTATATTGCTATTCGTATTAATATCCACGGTTTGTAATTCCTGAGTTGTTGTTGGGTTTTATATTTTCTCTTATATTTTAGAGCTCTTTGCCTTTTTATTATCTTCTCGACCGGTAGTAAAGCGAGTAACGGTCCAGAATTCGTAAGTATGGAGTTTCGAATGAACATCTTTTCCTAAATAAGAAAGAACGTATTAGCATGATTTGATTTGTCAAATTACCAGAATCACTGAGAATAGAACTATCAAGAATATATTTTCTTGATATGTTCAGAAGTTAAGCAGAATGAAAGAGTTATGTAACATGGCACATGATGACGTTATGATCTGTACATCATTACGTTCCATTAGAAACTCAGCATGACTTACTGTAATATAATCACGTTGATCAAGTGTCATTATATTTTACTAATTCATGCATTAATTTCTTTACATTTCTACAGAATTCATTCATAAATTAAACTTAGATTTTACAGAAGTTTCCAATATAATGAAACACAGGAAGCACGAAGAGGTATATAATTTCGGACGAGAATATTTATGAAAATATCCTCAGAAATATCGAAGATATTTATGATGATATTTTGGAATTTCTAAGTTCGAAGATTGATGAAGAAAATTTTTTCCGCAAGATCTTAACATGACTTCGGAGCAAGATATTCTCTAAAGATTTCAACGGATCCAGAATTACCTGGATTCTTTGAATATAGGTTATGGTCCTTGTATTTATCCTTGGTCTCCTTCGTGGTTAGCTCAATCCGTTTTCTAGTTCCAACTTTTCTGAGCTTTTCCAACGTATCCTTCTTTATCATCAAACTTTTAACTGTTAAGGTCGTTTACAGTTTTTGCTGCTTCATCAGCATTTTCAAAATTTAGTGTTTTGTTTCGTAGACTGGATGCTTTTCAGAAAGTTCAGAATTGAAAATCATAATTCTAATTGGTAACTGTTATACGTATCCACATAATTGTTAATGTAGAAATGCTGCAAGATTCGGAATACTGATTGCTAATTTCCCGGTACTTGGTATGGCAAGTCTCGTTACAAGATGTGGATGAGTAATTGAATAGGTTTTATTGAACAACTATAATGGTTCTTCGAAGAGACTTAAGCCGATGAGTAATGAAGTTACTGGTAAGTTTCTGCTAATATGGTGAGATATAAATGATTCCCCGGTAACGATGATGAAAGGCAAACTTATATATTAAGGTTATAATAAGGCTTATTCGAATGAAACATTAAAGTTGATTTGCTGAAGCTGTGACAAAATTGGCTAAATTAAAAACAAAATGCATTGTAATTTTCGGAAATAACAATGCCAAAGAAGCTAGCACAGATACGTTTTAAATATTTACACAGTTTCCGAAAAATTTTCAGGTGTATAGCTATATGCATAAATCTTTTCTTCCGTAGATGAAGTGCGGTTGGTTCATCCTCTCGATTGAGGTGTTTTCAAGAATTATGAAAGGTTTGAACGCAGATTGTAATCGTCCAGATACAAATGAGGTTTAAGATGAAATCAAGTGGCAAACTTGAAGAATTGTTTAGTTTCAATTGTTTAGTTTCATATGCTACAGTAACTTTGCTACAGTAAAACACTATTTTAAAATGAAAATGTGTATATATATATATGTATATACTACGAGACGATGCTTTATAGAAGCAAATAACCAAAACACTTAATTGATTAAAGCTACACTTCGAGTGACATAGTTTATCAATGATTAAGTTTAATTTTTGAAAAAAATACGACTCACGAAACGTAAAGTAAAAGTTTTCTCAGTGTACGAAAGGACGTTCGAAAAACCGGAACCGGGACATAAGTCGAGTAACGACGTACGACTTATCGGAACAAAAATTACAATTTAACTAGGCACGAGAATATAATATAATATATAATTAATTAATATAAATTATATATTAATAAATAAATATGTCGACGAGGAAGAGTTAAAATACATGTGTGAGCTGAAAAAGGGATCCATGCGATCGCATGGAATCCCCTCACATTAGCCATGCGATCGCATGGCAGGGGATTTCAGGACATCTATAAAAGCTCGATCTGGTTCCAGTTTCTTTCCCCATTCATTTTACTACGTATCATTTAAATTATTTATATTATTATTATTATTATTATTATTATTATTATTATTATTATTATTATTATTATTATTATTATTATTATTATTATTATTAAGATTAATATTATTATTAATCATATTATTATTAGTAGTATTAGTACATAAAATACTACGATGAGGCCATGAGCGGGTCACTTTTGAAGGTTATGGGTATTGCTTGGGGGTTATGACCATGAGTCAAAGGTCAAACCTAGTGTTTGTCATCTATGTTGTGTCTACGTACTTTCCTGCAATATTGAATCACAATATTGATACGTGAGCATTCATATCTTATCTTTTATATATTAATTGTGTATCCATGTCTAGTGCTCGAGTATATATATTTATGCATGCTTGTATGCTAAATTCTTCGTTAAACAGTTTATGATGAATCACGAATTAAATACATATATTACTGATAAAAGGTATATGATATGCATGTTTTTGGAAAGCTGATGAAAAATCAATAACTTTTCATTTAGAAATCGCGTAATTTCGGTGAACGAATTAAAAGATATGATCAACTGAATTATGATTGACATTAATTAAAATTGCTTTTGAATCTGCAATTGATATTTAAACAACTTGTATGTAAGATTGATAAATTGGATTTTTGAATATTACCAGCCGAGTAAATGAATCCTTATATAAGGCACGTCTCGTTTTATTGAACAATTGTCAAAATTGATTATTTTATCATATTTTAAAGCCTTATAAAAACTATAGTCTAATTTTACAAGAATTGGGAAACTATGTGAAATGTTAAAATGTTTCGATTATCATAATCATTCAACTATAGTATTGAATCAGATTGACTTTTTGAAATAACTTTTGATAACTTTTGTATGAACTTTTTGAAATAACTTTTGATAACTTTTGTATGTCAATCTCGAGCATTAGGATTATGATACACTATGAACTGACCTAGCTTGATAGACATTTATTGACCAACATATGTTCTCTAGGTTGAGATCTATGATTATTTGGTAATCCGAGTTTCAGTCACATTTTGGTGAACGACTTTATATGCTGCTAAGGTGAGTTTCATTTGCTCCCTTTTTAATTGCTTTTGCAATCTATATTTTGGGCTGAGAATACATGCACTTTATTTTAAACACAATGGATACAAGTACATACTAAATTCTACACCGAGTTTGAACTGAAAATCCCTTAGCTTTGGTAACTAGTAACTGTCAGTTATAAGAACTGGTGGGAGTGAGTAGTTATATATGGATCCATAGGGCTTGACATCCCCGTCTGTTCCAGGTTTAGAAACCCTAGCCTGAACTATAAAACAGACGTATGCAATTTGAGTTTAGTACACGTTGGATTACGTGTATTGTACATGTTGGTTGCATGTATGTTAAAACAGGGGTACTTATTATAACGTTAAAGTTTAGTTACCAGGGTGCTCAATCTTGTAGAATATTTTGATAAACGTTTCTGGATGAAACAACTGAAATCTTGTGATCCACCTTTATATACAGATTATGCGAAACACTAAAACTATGAACTCACCAACCTTTGTGTTGACACTTGTTAGCATCTTTATTCTCTGGTTCCTAGAAGTCTTTCGCTATTTACTTATATGTTAGACAAGCTTTGTGCATGGAGTCATACATGCTTTATTCAAGAAAATGTTGCATTCACAAAACCATCATCATGTATCAATTTTGCCTACATTGTCAACGGAAGTATTATTGTAAACTATTATTTATGGTGATTGTCTATATGTAGAAATAATCGGATGTAGAAAACCTTGGGTTTAAATATTCATTTATGGTATACCTTTTCAAAAGAATGCAATGTTTATAAAACATATCATATAGAGGTCAAATACCTCGCAATGAAATCGATGAATGACGTATTCGTCCATATGGATTTGGAGCGATCGTCACAGTTGGTATCATAGCGTTGATCCTAGCGAACCAGGTCTTGCATGAGTGTGTCTAACTGATAGTTGTTAAGATGCATTAGTAAGTCTGGACTTCGACCGTGTCTGCATGTTAAAAGTTTTGCTTATCATTTCTTGTCGGAAATTACATGCTTATCATTCTTAAGTCTAGACACGTTTTCCTGCATTTATTGCATAAATAGTGTATAGACAAAAATTCATATCTTAGCGTATCTGTTACTATAAACTTTTCCTGACATCTTCCGAAAATTTCTCCGTAATTTATGGAATTTGGTATTATACATACATATGTAAATTATGTAGTGAAGAATACCAAACTAAATTCTATAATCTAATTCATATAAAAAATCATCTCCCTAATTATACAAGATGGATCCCGTATCTAGTTCAAATTCCTTAAACTCCGACAGCTATTCCGATATGGATATTCACCTGAATTCCGAAGACAGTGTAACCGGAATGGATCAACCAATCAGCCATCACCTATTCTGGATGAATTGGGGATGGGTTCGTAGCCTGCTTAGTCATTGGAGACAAGAAGAAGGTGATCCCTTCCATCCACCACATGTCCCTCTTGGCGAAGAACCTGAAGCACTTACCGGCGAACCTGTTTAAGACATCATTTTCTCTCTCATTTCCAGAGTATCTCGTCACGATAAAATACTATATCAAATTCTGAATCTCATTCACCCACTCGTCCGAACCGACAATCATCCCGGTGTAATAGAAGAAGTCAACGAGCTTCGCGCTCGGGTAGTGGCTTTAGAGAACATGGTGCAAAGGTTACAAGCACCAGCAGCAGCACCGGCAGCAACAGTACCACCATCAGCAACACCAACAGTACCATCACCATCACCAACAACAACATCCGCATCCCACACCTCAACATCATAATCTGTACCTCGAACATCAACGTCATACGCACCATAGATACCAAGGAATACCAACAACAACAAATGATGAAGTATTGATTCATAACTTCATCGAAGAAATATTCTGCAGAGAATATGTAGTGTCAAAAAGTTTTAGAGATTACTTATTCTAGTTCTAATTGTAAACCAGATGAATGAGCGAATAGAAATGATGAAATAAAACCCTGATCGGAATGGTGTACGATTTACAAGCTAGATCTGTTAGCAGCAGCACTGTCAGTACCATCAGCATCGTCAGCATCAGCAGCATCTACAACAACCACAAGCTCCGCCAGATCCATAATCACCGCAAACATCATCACTAATCAACAACGCGTATATCGTATCAACGAGTTATGAAGTATTAACGCATTCCCTCTAAAGAAATTATATGTATATTTTATATATATATATGAATTCCGAGATCAAAATAAATCTTTTCGTACTAAGCTATTACGTGTGAATCTTAACTAGAAGGTACTACTCGGTTAATTCATATTACTAATATGCTATGATGTACATCCTTCGTTAACGACTTAACCATCGTTAACTACAATATCTGTTTCAACTCAATGAATTCCATTTCATAATGAACTTAGTGTATTAATCAACTACATGTTTGATTTTACACTTTTATCTTCGATGTACTCGAAACTTTCTAGAAAACATCATTTATATCTTATGAAGTTCATAAGAATTCCACGAGCACTAACATCATTCACCGAGGAAATATCAATAAAAATGAATAACGAAGTATTGATTCATAATTTCATTTACGTTGAAGAGATAATCCACGAAGATTACGAAATTTCTAAAGTTTTAGAGATTATTCATTTCTAGTTCCAGCTGAAAATTAAATGAGCTTAATATGATATTAACTCATTAAATCTGTATTACATTTGAAGAAAATATACATACTAATATTTTCATAAAAATTGTGATAAAATTCTCTTGTACAAAATATTATTTGTGAAACTTTTAACGGGTAGGTAATACCCAAAAGATATATAAATTCACAAATAATAAGTTACATTCTTCGAATCTGATTCAGCAATCATCAACTATATTTACTACTTTCACAACAATATACATTCTTTCATAGAAATCAAAACAACCATACGCATCCAAATTTGATTACATATTCTGATTTTGAAAAAAAAAAATCAGGATCCAAGCCCAGATTTAACAGAAAACAACACTCTTAGATTCTTACATCTTTCAAATGCCATACTTTGAATTCAAAACTGTACTAGAACATCATATGTATACATATAACATTCATCTCTTAGAATTATGAGCTTTCATTATGAAATTCTGAAAAGCAACCAGTCTACGAAACAATACCCTGAATGTTGAAAAAGCTGATGAAGCAGCAAAAACTGTAAAGGACTTTGACAGCCAAAAGTTTGATGATAAAGAATTGTGTGTTGGCAAAGCTCAGAAAAAGAGAAGGTTTGGAACTGGAAAACGGATTGAGCAAATCATGAAGGAGGCTGTGGATAAATCACAAAGACTAAACCTGCATTCAAAGAATTCAAACGATTCAGAATCTGCTGAAGATATTAACGAATACCTTGCTCCTGACTCTAAACTTTTATGGTAAAATCTTCTTCATCATCCTTCGATATTAGAAATTTTAAGATATCATCGTATATTTCATTATAAATATCCTCGATATTTCTGAAGATATTTTCATAACTATCCTTATCTGAAAACATTTATCTCCTCGCGTTATCTGTATTACATCATAAAGGAAAATGTTTAGTTTCTATATTCTGTAAACCTTCGAATTTAAATTATGAATATTTTGAAGCAGTGTTGGGAACTGAAGCATGAGTTAGTATAATATAATGACACTTGATCAACGTGATTATATTACAGTAAGTCATGCTGAGTTTCTAATGGAACGTGATAAAGATTCACAAATCATACCCTCATTATAAACCATGTTACATAACTCTTTCATTCTATTTAACCTCTAAACTATCAAAAAAATATTTTCTTAATGATTTGGTCTTTTTCGAGGTATTCTGGTAATTTGACAAGTTAGATTGTGCTATTACCATTTATTTCTTAGAACATTAATTATGTTCATTCCGAAATTCAAACCTACGAATTCTGGACCATTATTCGCTTGATTTAAAGTCGGGAAGATAAAACAAAATCATGAAGCTTCAAAATATCAATGGGAGTATTTATAAATCACAGTAAATTGGAGAGAGTGTTAACTGTGGATGTCAATGATTATGGAAAGACAGAAGTAGAGACATCGAAATATAAGGGAAGATATAAAACCCAACAACCACCCAGAAATTATAAACCGTATATATCGATGAATATAGCAATATAAAGACAAAGGGAGGACTAAAAACACTATAAAACCAAGAGTATAGTAGAAGTGAATAGATTCTTCTGGCAGCAGATGGAAAAGACGAATGACGGATATGAAGGTTAGAAGTATATCAAGAATCGGAACTGGATGGAGCATATTGACGAATGCTTTAAAATAAGAATTGAGGGAGAAAGAATAAATGGTATGAGCTGTGGAAAATAAGGAAACGAAAGGGGTAGATTTATAGTATAATATCAGACAGGAAAATCGAGACAGATCATCGCATTAAATAGAAAAGAATCATAATTTCCTTAATTACCGAAGAATCAAATTTTATTACGAAGATTTTCTCCAAATCTCTTGAACTCCTGAAATCAACCCATCTACGTCAAAAGATATGACGAAACTTACTTTTTCTCATTTCACTCTTTTGTGATAACTTCACTCGTACACTTCACATAAACAAATTGTTTTATCCATATTACTCAATGATGATAAAAGTCTAATTTTCAACTCGTATGAGTCATGAAAACATACTTATTGTCATCCATGACCATCCCAACCAAATTTCGGGACGAAATTTCTTTAACGGGTAGGTACTGTGACAACCCGAAAATTTTTGACCAAATTTAAACTTTATCTTTAAATGATTTAATGTTTTCGACACGATAAGCAAAGTCTGTAATGTTAAGTCACGAAAGTTTTGGAACTATATTCATGTAATCAATTATTCTTTGACTATTCTCGAAGATTCACGAACAATATATATATAACTTAATGTGCATATATATATATATATATATATATATATATATATATATATATATATATATATATATATATATATATATATATATATGATTTCAAGTTATTTAGTAAACGTTAGTAACATTCGATTATTGATTCGATTGATATTTAGATAAGTTAACTAAAACGTTTAAGATGAACCAGTAAAACACTAATTTGCTACAGTATTTTCGAATTTCTACAGTACCCGAAAAGCTACAGTGTTTTCGAAAATCACTATTTGCTACAGTATTTTCAAATTTCTACAGTACCCGAAAAGCTACAGTGTTTTCGAAAATCACTATTTGCTACAGTAAAATACTATTTTAAAACACTATTTTAGATAAGTAACTTTGCTACAGTAAAACACTATTTTAGATAAGTAACTTTGCTACAGTAAAACAATATTTTAAAATGAAAATGTATATTTATATATATATGTATATACTACGAGACGATGTTTTATAGAAGCAAATAACCAAAACACTTAATTGATTAAAGCTACACTTCGAGTGACATAGTTTATCAATGATTAAGTTTAATTTTTGAAAAAGGTACGACTCACGAAACGTGAAGTAAAAGTTTTCTCAGTGTACGAAAAGGCGTTCGAAAAACCGGAACCGGGACATAAGTCGAGTGACGACGTACGACTTATCGGAACAAAAATTACAAGTTAACTAGGCACGAGAATATAATATAATATATAATTAATTAATAGAAATTATATATATTATATATTAATAAATAAATATGTCGATGAGGAAGAGTTAAAATACATGTGTGAGCTGGAAAAGGGATCCATGCGATCGCATGGCAGGGGATTTCAGGACATCTATAAAAGCTCGATCTGGTTCCAGTTTCTTTCCCCATTCATTTTACTACGTATCATTTAAATTATTTATATTATTATTATTATTATTATTTTTATTATTATTAAGATTAATATTATTATTAATCCTATTATTATTAGTAGTATTAGTACATAAAATACTACGACGAGGCCATGAGCGGGTCACTTTTGAAATGGGTTTTCGAGCGGGATAGAGCTAAGGAAACTATGGGTTATAGCCATGAAGGTTATGGGTATTGCTTGGGGGTTATGACCATGAGTCAAAGGTCAAACCTAGTGTTTATCATCTATGTTGCGTCTACATACTTTCTGTGACGACCCGGAAATTTCCGACCAAATTTAAACCTAACCTTTATATGTTTCCGACACGATAAGCAGAATTTGTAATGTTGAATCTCAAAAAGTTTGGAACTACATTCATGTAATCAATTACCCTTTGACCGTGTTCGACGATTCACGAACAATTATGTGTATATAGATATGTATATATAATATATAATAACTGAAAACATTAACAAAGTATTTGATATATATGATACTTTACATGAATGTATTTGTTTCGATATATTTATCGACAGAATTAAGAGATAATATCAAATGATTGAATTATCAGATACATTATGATATGATTACGGGCCAATGTTATGAGGTCCACTGTGATTTAAGAAATCTATTCTTTTTGATAATATTCGGAAAATGGTAAAGTGATCTATAAGTAAGAACGTGGAGTGTAAATAACTTAGATGTTGGATATCGACAAGTTAAGTAACTCGACATTTTTCATTAAGATGATTTCATACGTTTATTAAACCTTTGGACTTTATCCCATGCTTCACCAACAGACTGTAATTTAAAAACTTGAAACCTATTATGAATATATATAATTCTACTTTTCTAAAATGTTTTATGATATAACGATTTAAATTAATATTAAATATATTTATACGCGTATTATACGTACATAGCTTTATACTTTTACTATATTTTAATTTTACCTTTACCTTACTTTTACTTTACTTTAACTTTAATAATTCACTTTAATAATTCACTTTAATAATCCATACTTTAATAATTCACTTTAATAATTCATACTTTAATAATTCACTTTAATAATTCATACTTTAATAATTCACTTTAATAATTCAAAAATCTATTATAAATAGAATTCAATAGGTTTCATTATTTCATAGAAACTTGAAAATATTTTTCTCTAAACTCTCTCAATCGATTTACATATATATATTTACTCCGTATTATTTCAAGATATTATCAGTATACATAAAATATTACGATGGAGTGATGTCCGAGTGATTTCGAAATTGTTTTTCGAGCGGGATAGAGCTAAGGAAATTATGGGTTAAAGCTATGGAGGTTATGGGTATGGTTCGGGAGTATTGCTCGTGAGTCAAACTAGTGTTTATCATCTCCGTTGCATCTACGTACTTTTCCTGCAATATTGAATCTCAATATTGATACGTTCGTGAATCCAAGGCCAACATTACACTTGTTCAATGACGTCATATGTATTTTTACTACAAAATACAGTATAGTGAGTTTCATTTGCTCCCTTTTATATATATTTTTGCGACTGAGAATACATGCGCTGTTTTTATAAATGTTTTACGAAATAGGCACAAGTACTAAAACTAATTCTACGTGGGTTTAAACCAGAAATATACCCTTAGCTTGGTAACATTAAACTACTTGTCTATGTACGGTAGGCGCGAATCCTAAAGATAGATCTATTGGGCCTGACAAACCCCATCCTGACTATGAGATGCTTTAGTACTTCGAGGTTATTTTAAACACACCTGATCTGGTGTACTTCAGAGGGTAAAACATGAACGTTAAGGCTTGTTACCGGGTGCCTACAACTTATAGAATACTTTTATACACTTGCGAGTGTACATATATTTATAAACGGAAATCTTGTGGTCTATTAATATATTGAAATGATTGATATGATAAACCTATGAACTCACCAACCTTTTGGTTGACACTTTTAAGCATGTTTATTCTCAGGTATTAAAGAAATCTTCCACTGTGCATTAGCTCATTTTAAGGATATTACTTGGAGTCATTCATGGCATATTTTGAAAGACGTTGCATTCGAGTCATTGAGTTCATCAAGATTATTATTATGTCAATTATAGTTGGATGTATTATCAAATGGTGTGCATGCCGTCAACTTTCGTTGTAAAGAAAGTTTGTCTTTTAAAAACGAATACAATGTTTGTAAAATGTATCATATAGAGGTCAAATACCTCGCGATGTAATCAACTATTGTGAATCGTTTATAATGTATATGAACGGGTCCTTTCAGTTGGTATCAGAGCGGTGGTCTTAGCGAACCAGGTCTGCATTAGTGTGTCTAACTGATAGTTGTTAGGATGCATTAGTGAGCCTGGACTTCGACCGTGTCTGCATGTCAAAAGTTTTGCTTATAATTTTTGTCGGAAATTGCCTGCTTATCATTCTTAGTCTAGACACGTCTTACTGCATTGATTTCATGAATAGTGTATAGACAAAATTCATATCTTAGCGTATCTGCTAATCCATATCTTAGCGTATCTGTTACTGTAAACTTTGTCTGACATATCCCGTAAATTCCTCCGTAATCTATGAAATCTTTTGCGCTATATATATAGATATTCTATGTAATTAGAATACCACCCGATAGCCGAAAAATCATTTAATATCGAAAAATCCTTTATTCACTCGAACGAAATGGAATTCGTCATTAGTTCAAGTCCCTCGAATTCCGATATGGAATCCCACTCAAGCTCCGAAAGCAGTGTGACCGGAATGGATCAACCAATTAGCCATCATCTATTCTGGATGAATTGGGGATAGGTTCGTAGCCTCTTCAATAATTGGAGACAAGAAGAAGGTGATCCCTTCCATCCACCACATTGCCCTCTTGGCGATGAACCTGAAGCACTTACCAGCGAATCGGTCCGAAACACCATTTTCTCTCTCATTTCCAGAGTATCTCGTCACGATTATATACTACATCAAATTCTAGATTTTATTTATCCGCTCGTTCGAACCGACAATCACCCCGATGTAATAGAAGAAGTCAACGCGCTTCGTGTTCGAGTAGTGGCTTTAGAGAATATGGTGCAAGGGTTACAAACACCAACAAATAACGAAGTATTAATTCATAATTTCAATTTTATTGAATAAATACTCCGTAAAAGTTATGTAATTTCTAAAGTCTTTAAGGATTATTCAGTTCTAGTTTCAACCGTAAATCAAATGAGTTTAATTTAATATTAACTCATTAAATCTATGTTACATCTGAAGAAAATATGCACATATATATTTTCATAAAGACTGTAATAAAATTCTGTTGTACAAAATATTAATTGTGAAATTTTTTTTAACGGGTAGGTAATACCCGAGAGATATATAAATTCACAATTAATATGTTACATTTTTCGAATCCGATTAAGCAAATCATCAACTATACTCTCAAAATCTCACAACAATATACATTCTTGTATAGTAATCAAAACAACCATTCTCACCCAAATTTGATTACGCATTCTGATTTTGACAAATCAAAATCCAAGTCATGATTTAACAGAAGACATCACTCTTAGATTCCTACATCTTTCAAAGCTATACTTTGACTTCAAAACTGTGTAACATCATATGTATATTAACGATTACAAACTGTGTTCAAACTCTCCGAAGTTTTCGAAGACACTTCAAACAATGAACAATCGAGATGATGATCCAACCACATATTACCCACATTTATGTACCTAAAAAGCTCTCGAAGCCAAAGTCATATTTCGACGCGTATCCGTGTCAGACCCTTTGGCATTTATTAGCTAAAATGACTTTTCAATTCCTTTTCAAAGTAGACAGTTTTGTCACAGCTCCAGCAAGTCAACTTCGACTTTTTAGTCAGACTAGTCTTATTATAACCTCGATAGATACGTTGCCCTTTCATCATCGTTACTGGGGACCTTTCATATCTCGCCACCTTTGCAATAAACTTACCAACAACTTCAATTATCTTTGACTTTTCGAAAAATCATTATATTTATTGAAATCACATCATTTACTCATTCGCATCTTGTAACGAGAATTGTCATACGAATCATCGGAAAATAGTAACCAGTATTTTGAAATCTCGCAGCATGTCTACGCCAATAGTTATATGTGTACATAAAACGTCTATCTCCTGGACTTACATACTTTGAATGTGAAGTTCTGAAAAATATTTTGAACTGCAAACTAGTTCTTGAAATGCTGACGAAGCATCAAAAACTGTAAACGATCTTTACACTAAAAAGTTTGATGACAAAGAATAGTAAGGTGGTAAAGCTGAGAAAAAGAGAAGGTTTGGAACTGGAAAACGGATTGAACAGACTATGAAGGAGGCTGTGGAAAAATCACAAAGACTAAATCTGCCTTCAAAGAATCCAAATGATTCAGTGCCTGCTAAAGTCATTAATGAATACCTTACTCTTTATTCTAAACCTTTACAGAAAAATCTTCATCATCATCCATCAATATTAGAACTTCTAAGATATTATCATATCTTTCATTATAAATATCCGTGATATTTCTGAAGATATTTTCACAACTAATCTTATCTGAAGTCATTTATCTCTTTGCGCTATCAGTGTTACATCATATAAGAAACTATTAGTTTCTATATTCTATAAACTTTCGAGTTTAAATTATGAATGTTTTGAAGTAGTGTTGGGAACTGAAGCATGAGTTAGTATAATATAATGACACTTGATCAATGTGATTATATTACAGTAAGTCATACTGAGTTTCTAATTGAACGTGATGATTCACAGAACATACCGGCATCATGTACTATTTACACGACTCTTACATTCTACCCAATTTCCAAACATATTAAGAACATATCATCTTGATAGCTCTATATTTTAGGATATTCTGGTAATTTGCCAAATCAAGATCGTGCCATTACGATTTTCTTCTTGGAACATTAACTATGTTCATCCAAAAATTCATATCTACAAATTCTGGACCATTATCCGCTTGACTTAAGGTCGGGAAGAGAAAACGAAAGCATGAAGCTCTGAAATATAATGGAGAATATAAAGCCCGATGACAACCCCGAAATTACAAACCTTGTATATCAATTCGTATAGCAATATAAAGACACGGGAGAATGAAAAACACAATAACCCCAAGGTAATGGTAGAAGAAAATAACTTCCTCCGGTGGTAGATGAAAAAGAAGAATGACAGATATGAAAGTTAAGAGTATATCAAGAATCAATACTGGATGAAGCATATTAACGAATGCTTTAAAGTATGAATTGGGGAGAAAGACTAGAAGGTGTGAGCTGTGGAAATAAAGAAACGAAGGGGTGGATTTATAGTAAAATATCAGACAGAGAAATCGAGACAGATTATCGCATTTAATCAAATAAGATCCTGATTTCCTTAATCGCCAAAGAACCAAATCTTATTGCAAATATTTTCTTTAAATTCCATGAATTCCGGAAATCAATCATAACTACGTCATCGATTAAAACGAATATACGTTTACTCATTTCACTCTCTTGCGATAGCTTCACTTATACTCTTCGCGTAATCAAATTGTTTTATCTATATTACTCAATGATGATAAAACTCTATTTATCAACTCATATTCGTCATGAAAACATTTTTAAAGTTAGCCATGATGACCTCGATCAAATTTCGGGACGAAATTTCTTTAACGGGTAGGTACTGTGACGACCCGGAAATTTCTGACCAAATTTAAACCTAACCTTTATATGTTTCCTACACGATAAGCAGAATTTGTAATGTTGAATCTCAAAAAGTTTGGAACTACATTCATGTAATCAATTACCCTTTGACCGTGTTCGACGATTCATGAACAATTATGTGTATATAGATATGTATATATAATATATAATAACTGAAAACATTAACAAAGTATTTGATATATATGATACTTTACATGAACGTATTTGTTTCGATATATTTATCGACAGAATTAAGAGATAATATCAAATGATTGAATTATCAGATACATTATGATATGATTACGGGCCAATGTTATGAGGTCCACTGTGATTTAAGAAATCTATTCTTTTTGATAATATCGGAAAATGGTAAATTGATCTATAAGTAAGAAAGTTAAGTAACTCGACATTTTTCATTAAGATGATTTCATACGTTTATTAAACCTTTGGACTTTATCCCATGCTTCACCAACAGACTGTAATTTAAAAACTTGAAACCTATTATGAATATATATAATTCTACTTTTCTAAAATGTTTTATGATATAATTGATTTCATGAATAGTGTATAGACAAAATTCATATCTTAGCGTATCTGCTAATCCATATCTTAGCGTATCTGTTACTGTAAACTTTGCCTGACATATCCCGTAAATTCCTCCGTAATCTACGAAATCTTTTGCGCTATATATATAGATATTCTATGTAATTAGAATACCACCCGATAGCCGAAAAATCATTTAATATCGAAAAATCCTTTATTCACTCGAACGAAATGGAATTCGTCATTAGTTCAAGTCCCTCGAATTCCGATATGGAATCCCACTCAAGCTCCGAAAGCAGTGTGACCGGAATGGATCAACCAATTAGCCATCATCTATTCTGGATGAATTGGGGATAGGTTCGTAGCCTCTTCAATAATTGGAGACAAGAAGAAGGTGATCCCTTCCATCCACCACATTGCCCTCTTGGCGATGAACCTGAAGCACTTACCAGCGAATCGGTCCGAAACACCATTTTCTCTCTCATTTCCAGAGTATCTCGTCACGATTATATACTACATCAAATTCTAGATTTTATTTATCCGCTCGTTCGAACCGACAATCACCCCGATGTAATAGAAGAAGTCAACGCGCTTCGTGTTCGAGTAGTGGCTTTAGAGAATATGGTGCAAGGGTTACAAACACCAACAAATAACGAAGTATTAATTCATAATTTCAATTTTATTGAATAAATACTCCGTAAAAGTTATGTAATTTCTAAAGTCTTTAAGGATTATTCAGTTCTAGTTTCAACCGTAAATCAAATGAGTTTAATTTAATATTAACTCATTAAATCTATGTTACATCTGAAGAAAATATGCACATATATATTTTCATAAAGACTGTAATAAAATTCTGTTGTACAAAATATTAATTGTGAAATTTTTTTTAACGGGTAGGTAATACCCGAGAAATATATAAATTCACAATTAATATGTTACATTTTTCGAATCCGATTAAGCAAATCATCAACTATACTCTCAAAATCTCACAACAATATACATTCTTGTATAGTAATCAAAACAACCATTCTCACCCAAATTTGATTATGCATTCTGATTTTGACAAATCAAAATCCAAGTCATGATTTAACAGAAGACATCACTCTTAGATTCCTACATCTTTCAAAGCTATACTTTGACTTCAAAACTGTGTAACATCATATGTATATTAACGATTACAAACTGTGTTCAAACTCTCCGAAGTTTTCGAAGACACTTCAAACAATGAACAATCGAGATGATGATCCAACCACATATTACCCACATTTATGTACCTAAAAAGCTCTCGAAGCCAAAGTCATATTTCGACGCGTATCCGTGTCAGACCCTTTGGCATTTATTAGCTAAAATGACTTTTCAATTCCTTTTCAAAGTAGACAGTTTTGTCACAGCTCCAGCAAGTCAACTTCGACTTTTTAGTCAGACTAGTCTTATTATAACCTCGATAGATACGTTGCCCTTTCATCATCGTTACTGGGGACCTTTCATATCTCGCCACCTTTGCAATAAACTTACCAACAACTTCAATTATCTTTGACTTTTCGAAAAATCATTATATTTATTGAAATCACATCATTTACTCATTCGCATCTTGTAACGAGAATTGTCATACGAATCATCGGAAAACAGTAACCAGTATTTTGAAATCTCGCAGCATGTCTACGCCAATAGTTATATGTGTACATAAAACGTCTATCTCCTGGACTTACATACTTTGAATGTGAAGTTCTGAAAAATATTTTGAACTGCAAACTAGTTCTTGAAATGCTGACGAAGCATCAAAAACTGTAAACGATCTTTACACTAAAAAGTTTGATGACAACGAATAGTAAGGTGGTAAAGCTGAGAAAAAGAGAAGGTTTGGAACTGGAAAACGGATTGAACAGACTATGAAGGAGGTTGTGGACAAATCACAAAGACTAAATCTGCCTTCAAAGAATCCAAATGATTCAGTGCCTGCTAAAGTCATTAATGAATACCTTACTCTTTATTCTAAACCTTTACAGAAAAATCTTCATCATCATCTATCAATATTAGAAATTCTAAGATATTATCATATCTTTCATTATAAATATCCGTGATATTTCTGAAGATATTTTCACAACTAATCTTATCTGAAGTCATTTATCTCTTTGCGCTATCAGTGTTACATCATATAAGAAACTATTAGTTTCTATATTCTATAAACTTTCGAGTTTAAATTATGAATGTTTTGAAGTAGTGTTGGGAACTGAAGCATGAGTTAGTATAATATAATGACACTTGATCAATGTGATTATATTACAGTAAGTCATACTGAGTTTCTAATGGAACGTGATGATTCACAGAACATACCGGCATCATGTACTATTTACACGACTCTTACATTCTACCCAATTTCCAAACATATTAAGAACATATCATCTTGATAGCTCTATATTTTAGGATATTCTGGTAATTTTCCAAATCAAGATCGTGCCATTACGATTTTCTTCTTGGAACATTAACTATGTTCATCCAAAAATTCATATCTACAAATTCTGGACCATTATCCGCTTGACTTAAGGTCGAGAAGAGAAAACGAAAGCATGAAGCTCTGAAATATAATGGAGAATATAAAGCCCGATGACAACCCCAAAATTACAAACCTTGTATATCAATTCGTATAGCAATATAAAGACACGGGAGAATGAAAAACACAATAACCCCAAGGTAATGGTAGAAGAAAATAACTTCCTCCGGTGGTAGATGAAAAAGAAGAATGACAGATATGAAAGTTAAGAGTATATCAAGAATCAATACTGGATGAAGCATATTAACGAATGCTTTAAAGTATGAATTGGGGAGAAAGACTAGAAGGTGTGAGCTGTGGAAATAAAGAAACGAAGGGGTGGATTTATAGTAAAATATCAGACAGAGAAATCGAGACAGATTATCGCATTTAATCAAATAAGATCCTGATTTCCTTAATCGCCAAAGAACCAAATCTTATTGCAAATATTTTCTTTAAATTCCATGAATTCCGGAAATCAATCATAACTACGTCATCGATTAAAACGAATATACGTTTACTCATTTCACTCTCTTGCGATAGCTTCACTTATACTCTTCGCGTAATCAAATTGTTTTATCTATATTACTCAATGATGATAAAACTCTATTTATCAACTCATATTCGTCATGAAAACATTTTTAAAGTTAGCCATGATGACCTCGATCAAATTTCGGGACGAAATTTCTTTAACGGGTAGGTACTGTGACGACCCGGAAATTTCCGACCAAATTTAAACCTAACCTTTATATGTTTCCGACACGATAAGCAGAATTTGTAATGTTGAATCTCAAAAAGTTTGGAACTACATTCATGTAATCAATTACCCTTTGACCGTGTTCGACGATTCACGAACAATTATGTGTATATAGATATGTATATATAATATATAATAACTGAAAACATTAACAAAGTATTTGATATATATGATACTTTACATGAACGTATTTGTTTCGATATATTTATCGACAGAATTAAGAGATAATATCAAATGATTGAATTATCAGATACATTATGATATGATTACGGGCCAATGTTATGAGGTCCACTGTGATTTAAGAAATCTATTCTTTTTGATAATATTCGGAAAATGGTAAATTGATCTATAAGTAAGAAAGTTAAGTAACTCGACATTTTTCATTAAGATGATTTCATACGTTTATTAAACCTTTGGACTTTATCCCATGCTTCACCAACAGACTGTAATTTAAAAACTTGAAACCTATTATGAATATATATAATTCTACTTTTCTAAAATGTTTTATGATATAACGATTTAAATTAATATTAAATATATTTATACGCGTATTATACGTACATAGCTTTATACTTTTACTATACTTTAACTTTACCTTTACCTTACTTTTACTTTACTTTTACTTTACTTTAACTTTAATAATTCACTTTAATAATTCACTTTAATAATTCATACTTTAATAATTCACTTTAATAATTCATACTTTAATAATTCACTTTAATAATTCATACTTTAATAATTCACTTTAATAATTCAAAAATCTATTATAAATAGAATTCAATAGGTTTCATTATTTCATAGAAACTTGAAAATATTTTTCTCTAAACTCTCTCAATCAATTTACATATATATATTTACTCCGTATTATTTCAAGATATTATCAGTATACATAAAATATTACGATGGAGTGATGTCCGAGTGATTTCGAAATTGTTTTTCGAGCGGGATAGAGCTAAGGAAATTATGGGTTAAAGCTATGGAGGTTATAGGTATGGTTCGGGAGTATTGCTCGTGAGTCAAACTAGTGTTTATCATCTCCGTTGCATCTACTTACTTTTCCTGCAATATTGAATCTCAATATTGATACGTTCGTGAATCCAAGGCCAACATTACACTTGTTCAATGACGTCATATGTATTTTTACTACAAAATACAGTATAGTGAGTTTCATTTGCTCCCTTTTATATATATTTTTGGGACTGAGAATACATACGCTGTTTTTATAAATGTTTTACGAAATAGGCACAAGTACTAAAACTAATTCTACGTGGGTTTAAACCAGAAATATACCCTTAGCTTGGTAACATTAAACTACTTGTCTATGTACGGTAGGCGCGAATCCTAAAGATAGATCTATTGGGCCTGACAAACCCCATCCTGACTATGAGATGCTTTAGTACTTCGAGGTTATTTTAAACACACCTGATCTGGTGTACTTCAGAGGGTAAAACATGAACGTTAAGGCTTGTTACCGGGTGCCTACAACTTATAGAATACTTTTATACACTTGCGAGTGTACATATATTTATAAACGGAAATCTTGTGGTCTATTAATATATTAAAATGATTGATATGATAAACCTATGAACTCACCAACCTTTTGGTTGACACTTTTAAGCATGTTTATTCTCAGGTATTAAAGAAATCTTCCGCTGTGCATTAGCTCATTTTAAGGATATTACTTGGAGTCATTCATGGCATATTTTGAAAGACGTTGCATTCGAGTCATTGAGTTCATCAAGATTATTATTATGTCAATTATAGTTGGATGTATTATCAAATGGTGTGCATGCCGTCAACTTTCGTTGTAAAGAAAGTTTGTCTTTTAAAAACGAATACAATGTTTGTAAAATGTATCATATAGAGGTCAAATACCTCGCGATGTAATCAACTATTGTGAATCATTTATAATGTATATGAACGGGTCCTTTCACTTTCCTGCAATATTGAATCACAATATTGATACATGAGCATTCATATCTTATCTTTTATATATTAATTGTGTATCCATGTCTAGTGCTCGAGTATATATATTTATGCATGCTTGTATGCTAAATTCTTCGTTAAACAGTTTATGATGAATCACGAATTAAATACATATATTATTGATAAAAGGTATATGATATGCATGTTTTTAGAAAGCTGACGAAAAATCAATAACTTTTCATTTAGAAATCGCGTAATTTCGGTGAACGAATTAAAAGATATGATTAACTGAATTATGATTGACATTAATTAAAATTGCTTTTAAATCTGCAATTGATATTTAAACAACTTGTTTGTAAGATTGATAAATTAGATTTTTGAATATTACCAGCTGAGTAAATGAATCCTTATATAAGGCACGTCTTGTTTTGTTGAACAATTGTCAAAATTGATTATTTTATCATATTTTAAAGCCTTATAAAAACTATAGTCTAATTTTACAAGAATTGGGAAACTATGTGAAATGTTAAAATGTTTCGATTATCATAATCATTCAACTATAGTATTGAATCAGATTGACTTTTTGAAATGACTTTTGATAACTTTTGTATGTAAATCTCGAGCATTAGGATTATGATACACTATGACCTGACCTAGCTTGATAGATATTTATTGACCAACATATGTTCTCTAGGTTGAGATCTACGATTATTTGGTAATTCGAGTTTCAGTCACATTTTTATGAACGACTTTATATGCTGCTAAGGTGAGTTTCATTTGCTCCCTTTTTAATTTCTTTTGCAATCTATATTTTGGGCTGAGAATACATGCACTTTATTTTAAACAAAATGTATACAAGTACATGCTAAATTCTACACCGAGTTTGAACCGAAAATCCCTTAGCTTTGGTAACTAGTAACTGTCAGTTATAAGAACTGGTGGGCGAGAGTAGTTATATATGGATTCATAGGGCTTGACATCCCCGTCTGTTCCAGGTTTAGAAACCCTAGCCTGAACTATAAAACAGACGTATGCTATTTGAGTTTAGTACACGTTGAATTGTGTGTATTGTACATGTTGGTTGCATGTATGTTAAAATAGGGGTACTTATTATAACGTTAAAGTTTAGTTACCAGGGTGCTCAATCTTGTAGAATATTTTGATAAACGTTTCTGGATGAAACAACTGAAATCTTGTGATCCACCTTTATATACAGATTATGCGAAACACTAAAACTATGAACTCACCAACCTTTGTGTTGACACTTGTTAGCATGTTTATTCTCAGGCTCCTAGAAGTCTTCCACTGTTTGCTTATATGTTAGAAAAGCTTTGTACATGGAGTCATACATGCTTTATTCAAGAAAACGTTGCATTCACAAAACCATCATCATGTATCTATTTTGACTACATTGTCAACAGAAGTATTATTGTAAACTATTATTTACGGTGATTGTCTATATGTAGAAATCATCATATGTCGAAAACCTTGGGTTTAAATAATCATTTATGGTATACCTTTTCAAAAGAATGCAATGTTTATAAAACATATCATATAGAGGTCAAATACCTCGCAATGAAATCGATGAATGACGTATTCGTCCATATGGATTTAGAATGATCGTCACAATACCTATGAAACTAGGGAGCTTCGATGTAATAATTGGTATGGATTGGTTAGCCAAAACGAAATCTCACATTCTTTGCGATCTTAAAGCGATTCAAATTCCTATCGAGAATGGTGAACCCTTGATTGTCTATGGCGATAAGAGTTGCACCGGAGTCAACCTCGTCTCGTGCCTTAAAGTTGAAAAATACCTTCGTAAAGGTTGTTTCGCGATTCTAGCCCATGTTAAGAAAGTCGAGACCGACGAGAAGCATATCGATGATGTGCCAATTGTTAGTGACTTTTTCGATGTTTTTCCCGACGAATTGCCGGGTCTTCCACCTCATCGACCGGTAGAATTCCAAATCGATCTTATTCTGGGAGCTGCACCCGTGGCATGTGCACTGATATAGCTAAAATAGACGGTTTTATTCGTGCGGTGTCGTTAGGTCGCAGGGCGTCAGATTCGGTATAGCATGCAGAGATTTTCGTTTAATTTATATTTTGCGGGGCCTAAATTTACTTTTAGTTTCTAAAGTGTAGAAGGTGTAAGTTAAACTAGTGTCAAATTTTATGCTGATTAACGAATTGAAGATCAAGTGGATAACTTTCTTTTAGTTAAATTACCTAGATAAAAGATAGTAGTTGATTTTAGCTAAAGGTCCTAAATGCAGAAAAGTAAATAAAGTGGAAGGATATCCGGAGTATGCAGATCAGGGAAATGTTGACCAAGATATCAGAGTTGGGTTAGGGAAAGGTAATCATGCTTATGTTAAGACTATGCTTGAAATAATGTAGATCTGGTTGGATAAGCTAATTACACAGAACTACTTAACTCTGAACTCTCGGAGTTCTCTTTGAGCTGTGAGAAGTATGTCACTTGGTCGTATAACTGAAGTGTAACAATACCTCGAAGGTTATCCTCAGTAGAGTACTAGGTTTATTAGTGAGTTAAGCTCTAATCGTAAACCTCGTTATCAGTTTAGGTAACTGAATAACAACGTGCCGTGTTGATTGAACACTGATCACAAACGGAGGGAGTCCGTTGGTTTAAGTTTGCAAAACCTTAAATGAAAAATAACAACCATTCCATCATACTAATGAGATCACAACAAATCAAACATTATACAGCATTACAGTTAACATACTGATAGTAAAGCAGATAGAAACCTAATGAATACCTAAACAGTTGATATGACTAAGACCTAGGGCAACAATCAGACAAGAACATGCAATAGGCTTGGGTCATATAGTAAAGGCACTAACTAGATCTTAACAGCTCCTAAGAGGTCTCTTTGAAATAGTCAATAGGCATACTAGGTCATTCATGTCTCAATTCCTAGGTTCCGTGTCCTAAAAGTGCATTAGATGCCTCTCGGGAACTCCGGCCATACCGAGTTCATAGAATCTTCTGATACAGTATAACCAGGGGTCTTAATCCTATGAAGTAGCTAATTTCATATAGGTGGACACGTCCTGATCACAACCTAAGTTGGTCAATCCTTAAGATGCTAGCATACAAATCTATCAGACTTCCTAGTTCAGTATTATAACAGTAGTCGTACTAAATTAACATAATTACGCTAACCCAAACTTCTATCATGGCAATATACAGATAAATTAAGCTATCATGGCAATATCGGAATGCATTATTAAACATAAAAGGTAAGCATACATGTTTAATACAAAAGACAAGCGTTTCGGATAAAAACCTGAAAAGGCCGAACAAATCTGCCCGAGATCGCAGGGACTCGCCGGGATATCCTCCGAAAAATAAAAGCTAAGCTAACTACTACTAAAAATAACTAAAAGATTGAAAATATAAATTGAATTGCAAGTTGAGTGTGTGTTGGAATGGATGGAGAAGGCCCTTTAAATAGACCAGGTTTTTGCCAAAATACGGCTGCCAGCCCGTATGGCAGCCCGTTTGGTGGCCCATATTTGGCAGGCCGTTTTCATGGCAAGCCGTTTGGTAGCCCGTTTGGTGAGCCGTATTTGGCAGGCCATTTACATACTGGCAGGCCGTATGGCAGGCCATTTTTGGTGCCTGGGCAGTCTGATTCACTGGATCGTAACTTGATTTCTTGTCTTTCACCGTTTTCGCTCTAGAATCTTCATTTTAGCTCCGTTTTGCTTGATTCTTTTTGCATCGCCTTTTTAATTACTTGATCTACAAAATCAACAGAAAAAGCGATAATTTTGTCGAGAAAGTTTTAATCTTTATTGTTTTGGGGCTCAATTTAGGGGGTAAAAACGTAACTTTTTGCTCGATATCAAATACCCCACACTTAGCTTTGCTTGTCCTCAAGCAAGAAAGCGGGAATATAAGGATCTTTCTAATAGATTCTCCCTTGCCCTACCCATAGATCTTTTTATTATGCCTTCATCAGAAGTAGGCACATCTTTCGAAAGTATTAGAAAAAGTTTCGAGCTTCAATGATTCGTTCGCCTGATTTCAATCGCGTCCATAGTGGAAAAGGCGTACTTTCCAACTCTCGGATGTAGAGTATACATGATCAGGCTCCTCACTAGTGGATCACTCATATCACTCAGGTGTTAAGGGTGTCCTATTCTAATTGTATTGTCGCTCAGAAGCCAGTCGTGTAACAGTTCTCATTATAGGCTTGGTAAAGCATCGATATCTCCACCGGTTAAGTAAGGACGGCATTGATCTTCTTCCTAGACATTCTTTCAAGAGGAAGACGGGTTACAGGGTTTGGTTGGAAATTTATGAATTTGGTGAAAGAGATCCAGATCTCTTGATTTCTGAGAGAATTGATAGACTTTGATTCTTCAGAGTATCCATTTTGGATAGATAATGGCTGAGAATTCCCGTAAAGGTTTTCTTTGGAACAGGCGGATTTCGCTAAGGCTTTGTCTAGATTTTTCTTTTGCTCTTCCAGCTTTCTTCTTCAGGGCATCTCCTTGGGTTTCTTTTTGCCTTATTAGAGACTTTTCTCTTTCATCAAATTTTTTTTCGGCATACCCTTTCTTCATAACTTTTGTCTTTCGTTCCTGGTGCCCAGAGAGGAAGTGATAATCCACTGAAAATAGGTCTTTGACCTATCAAAAACAATCAGGGGTTCGAAATCTTTCAACAAGTGCTTTTGAAGCAAATTTGATCGATCTATCTCTTCATTAATCTCTAGATCTTTTGGTGAATGGAAAGGGAAGTGAATGGTAAATGGTGTATTTTGGGGGTGAATTTGGGGTGAATATTTCTGATTCATCAACTCTTCGTGTGAGTTGGTTGGTTTAAATTGCGTGGAATGGAAACGGAAACTGAGGGCTTTTTGTCTTCTCTATTCAGAATGATTTCGGAAGGAGTATCGCACCTGCACCACGTATGGCACTCACTAACCATTGGCCTTGAAACGTATGACTAAACCAAGTTCTAACTTGAACCGTACACCGGCACGCTCATCAATTGAAATAACAAAGTATTGCAAATTTGATGGGTCATACAGATACTTTGGGTCCGATATTCCTCACTTTTTAGAGTAGGGGTCGTGCTTGATCATGCGTAGCCTTTTACATTTTTCTTAAAAGAAATCTTTTGACACAAAACATAAGTTTCAGCTTAATCGTTCCGTTCTAATAAATGTTCCAAAAACCGATTTCTAGCAATTTTATTAGATCTTTTGGGCAAAAACAAAGTAAGAATTTTTCAAAATTACCCAATATCCATTGCTTAATTACTTTTGGACAAAAGAATTTTTCAAAACTTGGCGTTTTATGGTTACTTGACTTTAAAACTTCGACCTTTAAAAACCTTACCCGTTACCCCACACTTAGAAGAACATTGTCCCTAATGTTCTCTTAGAAAGAATATTTTAATACTTTATAAATTAAGGACACTGACTTCTAAAATTCTAAGTTAGTTGCGGGGGTTACCCCACACTTAGAGGTTTTAGTGTGTTATAATTGAAATAGGTTTAAGGAACGATTACTTCCCTACGGCCGTGTTACTTTCTTAGTGCTGGGCCTTCCTACGGTCAATCTCCTAGGGACCAGTCTCTTTTGATAATATTTCTGCATGAAGAACAAAAAGAGAAAGACAACATTTCCACTATATATAATTTTTCAGTACAATGCTTTTAAAAAGATAAAAACTAAAACATAAAATAAAGATAAAGTAGTCTATGGGATACTATCCTGGTCAATGCTGTGTTGGCGTTGCGAAATATCTGCAGATCACATCATCATCATTCTCTAGGCTCGGTATGTAGTCGAGAGGTTGCCCTATATCCAACTCAGGGTCTAGTAGTGAATCCAGACATAAGTCTGATGGCAGCTTCAGGTGGGATAAGTCTGGGAAAGGCTCCTCGTCAGGTATGCTCCCAGTGATCTCAAATAACTGGGCCATTGGTGGCTCCACTGAAATGGGAATAGTGACTAGATGACAACCCTCTGGTAACTCAGTGACTGGAACTGGCTCGGTTACTGGAGCAGGCGGCGTGATGGGAATAGGAGTATCATGTATAGGCATGGCAGCTGAGTGAACTGAGTGAACTGACGCCTGTGTGGAATGCCTGGGAGTAGCTCGTCATGTCGGCTGAACACGGCGTGCTAGCCTAAATGAAGATGGGCCCAGAGTATTGCGTAGCATCCCCTCGTGCTGGAGGTATGCTCTCAGAGCTTTGTAGAGTCTCTACTGATCTCTGAGTAGTGCCCATGCAACATCAGGGTCATTCAAAGTGGCTCCGTAGTGTATCACTATCTTTGGTTCATGCGTATCTGGCAACTGTGTGTGCTCGACTAGTCTCCTGGCTAAATGTCTAGATCGTCGGACGGGAGGAGCTGTTGGTGCTGTGCCGATATCCTCCTCAACACTCTCTAATAACAAACGCCTTGGGCCTAATTGCCCTGTTGATGGCCTGTTCTGATCAGCACTACTTCCGAAAGAGTAAACTACAGGAGTCCTCCTCCTGCAAACTGAAATGTAAGCTGATGCTCCTGAACTTGGCATTTCGCCTAAACACATTCAACAAACTTGTAAGCACTAAGCGCAAGTATGGTGCTTAGTTGTTAGTACACAGAGATAATATCTTAAGACTGAAAGTAATTGAAAAAAAAATAATAAGTAATAAAAAGGATAAGCAAGGGGTGCCTCCCAAGAGCGCTTTGTTTATCAAGTCGTTACAGCTCGACTTTTCCTTATCAGATCTTCAGAATGGATCACAGGAGAAGAGGTGCTCCTCCTTATCGTGGTCTTCAAGATAGGATTTCAACTGGTGGCCATTGACTTTGAAGTTACCAGTAGGTCCTTCCAATTCCACGGCTCCGTGAGGAAAAGCATGTACAACTTTGTATGGGCCACTCCATCATGATCTAAATTTTCCCGCGAACTTCTTAAACCGAGAATTGAAGAGAAGAACTTTATCTCCAAGGGCAAACTTTGTAGGAATCAGTTTTGCATCATGCGTAAGCTTCGTTCGTTCCTTGTAGATGTATGACATTTCATATGCTTGGTCTCTCAATTCGGCGAGTTCGTTCATTTGCATTTTCCTATGTCTTTCGGTAACTGAGGGATCGAGGTTGCAGGTCTTCAGTTCCCAGAGTGCTTTGTATTCAAGTTCCAACAGAAGGTGACAAGCTTTTTCATAGATCATGCGATAGGGTGTAGTTCCTAGAGGATTCTTGTAGGCAGTCCGGAATGACCACAGAGCATCATCTAGCTTCTCGGCCCATTTATTTCCATGATGGCCGACAGTCCGTTCTAAGATTCTTTTGAGTGCTCTGTTTGTGACCTCTGCTTGTCCGTTGGTTTGCGGATGATAGGCAGTGGACATTTTGTGGGTAACTCAGTATTGTTGCATCACCTTCATAAACTGAGTATTAGAGAAGTGTGTACCTCTATCACTAATTATCGCACGGGGAGCTCCAAATCTGCAGAAGAGTCTCTTTAGGAAATTGGTGACGACTTTGGCATCATTGGTCGGAAATGCTTGGGCTTCGACCCATCTGGAGACGTAATCTACTGCTACGAGGACATATTCTTTCCCGTTAGACTTTGGGAATGGGCCCATGAAGTCTAATCCCCATATATTGAAAATCTCGCAAGCTTGTATATTAGTCCGAGGCATCTCATTCTTCTTAGAGATAATACCTTACCTTTGGCATGCGTCGCAATGCTTTACAAGCTCTTGCGCATCTCGGAATATAGACGGCCAGTAGAATCCTGATTCGTAGACTTTTCTTGCAGTTAAGTTTGCTCCATGATGACCTCCAGTTGGTCCATGGTGACACTGGTGAAGAATCCCTGCTGCTTGCTTTTCATCGACGCACCTCCTGATTATCTGATCAGGGCAAATTCTAAACAGGTAAGGATCTTCCCAGTAGTAGTACTTGGCATCCCTGAAGCACTTCCATCTTCAGGAGGTACTCATTCCCTTTTGTACTACTCCGGCAACTAGGTAGTTGGCCATGTTGGCATACCAAGGAGTGTCAGTAAATTGTGATCCTTTGTGAGTTTGTCCTAAACTTATAAGCTGTTCTTCCGGAAATTTATCTCTGATATCTTGTTCAGCAAGTTTTTCCATTGCTGGGTCCTCCAAACGACTAAGATGATCTGCTGCAACGTTCTCTGCTCCTTTCTTATCTTTAATCTCAATATTGGATTCCTAAAGGAGTAAGATCCATCGTAGGAGTCTTGGCTTTGCGTCTTGCTTAGTGAATAGATATTTGAGGGCTGAATGATCTGTATAGACTGTAGTCTTGGACAAGATAAGATAGGAACGAAATTTATCGAAGGCAAATACTATAGCTAGCAGCTCCTTTTCCGTGGTGGTGTAATTCTCTTAAGCTCCGATTAAGGTTTTGCTTGCGTAATAGATTGGATGAAAGTGTTTATCTACCCGTTGTCCAATCACTGATCCAACTGTGAAATCACTCGCATCACACATGATTTCGAAGGGTAGACTCCAATCAGGAGCTATCATGATGGGAGCATGTGTTAGCTGTTCTTTCAGATAGTTGAATGCTTTTCGACATTCTTCATTGAAGATAAACGGGACTTCCTTTCCTAGGAGATGAGTGAGAGGTCGTGTGACCTTTGAAAAATCCTTAATGAAGCGTCGGTAAAAACTGGCGTGTCCTAGGAAACTCCTAACCGCTCTTACTGTGGTAGGCTCTGGAAGTTTAGTAATGATCTCAATCTTAGCCTTATCAACTTCTTATGTCCTAAAACTATCCCTTCTTTTACCATGAAGTGACATTTTTCCCAATTCAGAACTAAATTTCACTCTTCACACCGGGTGAGCATCTTGTCAAGGTTTGAAAGGCAAGAATCAAAGGTACTACCAAAGACTGAGAAGTCGACCATGAAGACTTCAATACAACGTTCAATCATGTCGTGGAATATTACCACCATGCATCGCTGAAATGTAGCCGGTGCATTGCATAACCCAAAGGGCATGCGTCGATAGGCAAATGTTCCATAAGGACAGGTGAAGGTTGTTTTCTCTTGGTCCTTTAGATCGAGGGGAATTTTAAAGTAGCCGGAAAAACCATCAAGGAAATAGTAGAATTCATTTCCTAATAGACGTTCCAATATTTGATCGATAAAAGATAATGGAAAATGATCATTCCGGGTTGCATCGTTTAGTTTACGATACTCTATACAAACCCTCTAACCGGTGACTTCCCATGTTGGAATAAGCTCATTATTCTCATTATGAATTACGGTCGTCCCTCCCTTTTTGGGTACGACTTGAACAGGACTGACCCATGGCAAATCAGAGATTGGATATATATCAGACCGGCGTCCAGAAGTTTGATTACTTCTTTCTTGACGACTTCTTGAATCATAGGGTTGACCCTTCTTTGCCTCTGAACTGAAGGTTTGAAATCATCTTCCATGAAGATCTTGTGGGTGCAATAGTTGGGGCTGATCCCTTTAATGTCGGAGATCTTCCACGCAATTGCCTTCATATGTGATTTCAAAACTTGAATCAATTTTGCCTTCTCTTGTGGCGTGAGGTCTTTCGATATGATCAAAGAATAAACACATATTTTTGTGAGAAGATGAATTAATCAACTTCTTTTCTTTGGATCAGAACTGAACTGTAATTTGTAGTTTTATCATCGTTAATTCTTTTTGGTTCAGATTTTAAGTACCTACACTTTTAGCTTTTGAAAATCAATAAACTCGTCAGATTTTCCTTCCAGACTTTTTGAAGATCACTTTAGCATTTAATTACTTGAACAAATTTCAATATATGCTTAAATCTTAGACTCAGTACTCATTTGAGATCGTACAATTTATTAGGTAGTCAATTCAGCACAATATATTGTAGGTGTCCGCTATAACCTTGATGTACTTTCGATTTAATCGAACAGGAAGGTTCTCAAGGTGTTTCTAGCAACCCCGGAAGCCATGAGCTTCTACCTTAAACTTATACCTTTCGATTCAGAAGGCTTTGTTTGTCTCAATTTTATTGCATACTCTAAAAAACGCAATTACCAGTCGCTATAAACCCATGCTTGAGCGGAAAGCCTTTAATGAAGGAATTATATGATAGGGGTGATGGAATTCTACATCAGAATACCCTCCAGAAGATGTTCTCAATAATCTTGATCAATCGGCACAACTCATATCACAGACCATAGAAGCATCGTCCTTCTAACTGAATATTTCAAAGACAGAATGATTTGGGTTCTCTAGATCTGAAACTCTGACACTTATCCTCCTCGAATATAGATAACTTAAGTCGTTCTGATCAGCACATTAATTGATCACCTTTCTCGTTCAACTATCTTGGATGAATAGACATTGATTCCAAAATTATATCCCTGATTACTTATTGTTGGTATGGTGCATCATCTTTATGAAGATACAAAATGACATATGTACATGAAACAGAAATACAGAATCCAACATTTTTTTTTTTGGATTTTCTGATGTTGCGCTTTAGCTTTTTCAACCATAAATGACGATAAACACAAAATGAAATAAAAATTACAACTTTGATGATGATGCACCACTTATTTTATTGAATATGAATTGCACTGCAACCTTATTTTATCTTTGGCGTTGAAGTAGTCTCCTTCCTTTGTTGACACAATCTCAAACCGATGAAACTCTGTGATACAGAATTGCACTTTTCGACCCTTCAAACTGAGAACATCCCCTTTGGATACATGAATAACCTACTAATGCATTTCGGCCCAATCAATAAAGGTAAATAGAAACTGGTATAGGTTCTAACTAAGTAAACTCACCTTGTGGACTTACTTGGCAATCCTTCACTAGAGTATAAATCGTAGTAGGGGAGACCTCAACCGTCTGTTGAGTTCTTGAATAATTGTTTCTCAGTACATTCTCAGTGATAGTTAGGTGACTACCGTCACTCGATGTAAATATTTTCATGAATTCCTTGTCAAGATTATTTACTTTATGTTTGTGTGATCATCTCATTCCAAAATTCAATCGTCAAAATTTATCAACATTCATCAACTAATCATGCATTACATACTTTATACGCAAAACAATTAACATGCAAGTTCAGTAATACAATCATTTCCCATTTTCACTAACAACTTCTCATTTTCTGATTTTTATGGTTTTTCATTTTTCAATGTTTTTGTATTTTTGGTGATGCCATTTTCTCAACTAATCTACTAAAGCAAAAAGCAAATAAACACTATCTTTTTGGTTTTTCATTTTAGAATGCATAACAGAAAATAAAATGAACATGCAAAGCAGAACACAAGCTAATTAACATGCAAAATGAAGCAACATGCAGAAGCGAATATACACATGATACAGATTGGATGGTTACTTCAATAACTCCTTATCGGATACAACCTCCGCCCTATCTTTCACTCCTAGCACATTTAATCGGAATAGGAAATGTGGTCGGTCAAAAGCTTTCGTAAACAAATCAGCACGCTAGGTTGTGGTACCTATTTGTAGGACATCTATTAATCGCTTTTCATAGCAGTCCCTAATAAAATGGTACTTGATCCCTATCGGTTTGATCTTTGAATGGTTAACCGGAATTTTAGTTACAACAATAGCAGCAGTATTATCAACATAAATAGGAGTGTTAAAAATATGCAAACCGTAATCCCGCAGTTGTTGTTGGATCCAGACAACCTGAGAAGTACAACTTGCAGCAACAATATATTCGACTTCACACGTAGATTGTGCGACAGCTGTTTGTTTCTTACACTGCCAACTCACTAGCCTGCTACTCAGAAACTGATAACCTCCCGAGGTAGATTTGAAATCTATTTTACATCCTCCATAGTCAGAGTCACTGTAAGCTGATAACTCGAACCCGTCCTTCCGTGTATACCATAAGCCCAAACTTGGAGTTCCCTTAAGATTAGGCATGATCTTCTTTGCAGCTAACATGTGATTCACATTCGGTTGTGCTTGATAACGAGCACACAAATAAGTCGCGAACATGATATCCGGGCGAGATACCGTAAGATACATCAAAGAACCAATAATAGCTCTATAAAGGGTCGGATTGACTTTAGCCCCTGTATTTTCCGGTGTAATCCCATGATCCACCGATAGAGGATTCTTAGCAACTCGTTCATCTTCCATCTTGAAACGGATCAAGATGTCAGCTACATACTTCGATTGATGTAGAAATATGCTTTTTTCCATTTGATCAACTTGCAACCCTAAGAAGAAATTAATGGCCCCCATTGAACTCATCTTGAATCGTTTCTGCATTACATCCTGAAACTCATCTACCATTTTCTGATATGTAGACCTAAAGATGATATTGTCCACATAAACATGTACCAGCATAATATCGTCACCCTTTTCTTTGATAAACAGAGTCTGATCGATGACTCTTCTCCTAAAGCCATTCTCTATCATATAGTTTGACAGAGTTGCATACCAAGCTCTCGGAGCTTGGTGAAGACCATATGGCACTTTTTCCAAGAAATACACCTTTTTTGGATGATGTGGATCAACAAAACCCGGCGGTAGAGTCACATACACAGTTTCCTGAAGAGTGCCATACAAGAATGCACTCCTAACATCCATCTGATAAACCTTAAAACCATTAAACGAAGCAAATGCCAAAAACATTCGAATAGCCTCCAGTCTAGCAACTGGAGCATAAACTAATCATAATATATTTCTGGAATCTGCTGATAACCTCTGACAACCAATCTTGCTTTGTTTCGGATCACGATAACTTGGTCATTTTTCTTATTTTTCAACACCCACTTCAGGCCATACGGTTTTCAGCCTGATGGTCGAATAACTAACCGCCAAACACCCAAATGATTGAACTGTTGCAGTTCTTCCTGCATAGCTGAAACCCACTCATCATACTGCAATGCATCCTTGACATCCTCAGGCTCGATTTGCGACACGAAGCAACAATGCGCATTCCTGAAGATTCTTCTAATCTGATTCAAATGAGTATAAAAACTTGTAACAACATTAGCAGAGGGTGTCACATGTTCATCTGAAGTAGAAGGTCCACCTGTCTTAGCACCTGAAACACCTGCAGGGTCAAATACATAATCATTAATACGTTTAGGGAGAGATACCGTTCGACTAGACCGTCGTAGTTTGTCGGTTTCGTAGATTCTTCCGTTGTGATCTGAACAGGTTCCTCAATCATCACTTGAGTTGGTATCTCATTCACCACATCATCAAATACCTCATCAAGATATACATCCTCCCCCCCGGATTGTAAGGTCGTTTCCTCCAGTCGAGGAACCGAATCATCAGAATTCGATTCATCATCATTTGTCCCTATTACCGGTGCACTTTCGTCAGCTACAATCGGTATATAGGTTTGCACACGCAGATCAGACATGCATTCAACGGAGATACGTATGTTATACATCATTTGTGCTGTAAGCTCTTCATCCTTAGAGTTATACTTAGGTAGATGGAAAGATTCAAATAACTCATCATAATCAAACTACCACGAATACCCTTTACCAGCTGGAATAGATGCATGTCTTTGAACATTGATTTCAGTAAGTTCTTCATCACACCGAGAATCTAAATTATATACCCTTTTACACGCATTCCCATAACCCAAGAATCTCCCTATAAACGCTTTTAAATTGAATTTTCCACCTAAATCCCGAACCACAATGGTACAAAGAGAGCCAAACACTTCAAGAAGTTTGATATTCGATTTTCTTTTCAACTGCAGCTCATAACTTGTCTTGTCGTGACGTTTCACAACAAGAACCCTATTCATTGTATAACACGCATTCGAAACTGCTTCACTCCAAAATGTAACCAGTAATTCTGAGTCAGCCAACATGGTTCTGGCAGTCTCAATTAAAGTTCTATTCTTTCTTTCAGCTACACCATTCATATGTGGAGTGTACGATGAACTGAATTGTTGTTGAATACCTCTTTCATTACAAAACTCTTCCATCTTATGATTTTTGAATTACGTCCCATTATCTGTCCTTCTTACCCTTAACTTGTATAACGTTTCAAGTCTCGTGATCAACAACTTGATTTGCTCAAACGTATCATCTTTACTTTTCAGCATCACTACCCACGTCAAATGCGAGTATTCATCGGTAACCACTAAGCAATAGGAATGTCCAGTGATACTCTTCTTGTTGATTGGACCGAAAAGATCCATATGAAGAAGCTCAAGAGGAGTATCAATGGAATGATGTTTCTTAACTTTATGTGGCTTCTTGGCTTGCTTCCCTTTCTTACACGGCAAACATCCATCAGGAACATGAAACGCTTTGACATTAACGCCTTCTACCAAACTTTTGTGAACTGAGTGGTTCATCTTCCTGAAAATTAAATCACCCATTCGTTTATGCCATAAAATAGACTCCTGTTCAGTACTTTTGGACACAAAAGCCTGCTGCCCTGTTGCTACTTTAACATAAGCCTTTTACATATAAAGAATATATAGGTCTTGACATCTTGGTGCCGTCGTAAGAATCATGTCCTCTGGAACTTTATAATCTTTTCTCATAATATAACACTGCTGCTTGTCAAATAAAACTTTATGCCTTTTATCACACACTTGAAAGACTGACAGCAGGTTATTCGACATTTCTTTCACATAACTCACTTTATCAAAAATGACCGAGGAATTTGAAATCATTCCTTGAGCAGTAATAAACCCTCCTTGATGTAGTGACCCGAACTTTTCCATGTTTATATATATTAATTGAGATTGATATTTACATGATTAAATGTTTCCAACATGTTAAGCAATCAAACTTGTTAAGACTTGATTAATTGAAATATGTTTCATATAGACAATTGACCACCCAAGTTGACCGGTGATTCACGAACGTTAAAACTTGTAAAAACTATACAATGAAATATATATGGTTATATATATAGTTAACATGTTTTTATTATAAGTATGTATCTCATTAGGTATTTTAACAATGAGTTATATACATAAAAATGAGACTATTAATTTAAGAAACTCGAAAACGATATATATAACGATTATCGTTATAACAACGTCTTACTAGGTACATATGAATCATATTAAGATATTGATACACTTGGTTAATTATGTTAAATGATAAGTAAATATATTATTAAGTGTATTAACGATGAAATACATATGTAAAAATAAGACTACTAACTTAATGATTTCGAAACGAGCCATATATGTAACGATTATCGTTGTAACGACATTTAACTGTATATACATCATACTAAGATATATTATATATCATAATATCATGATAATATAATAATTTAACATCTCATTTGTTATAATAAACAATGGGTTAACAACATTCAACAAGATCGTTAACCTAAAGGTTTCAAAACAACATTTACATGTAACGACTAACGATGACTTAACGACTCAGTTAAAATGTATATACATGTAGTGTTTTAATATGTATTCATACACTTTTGAAAGACTTCAAGACACTTATCAAAATACTTCTACTTAACAAAAATGCTTACAATTACATCCTCGTACAGTTTCATCAACAATTCTACTCGTATGCACCTGTATTCGTACTAGTACAATACACAGCTTTTAGATGTATGTACTATTGGTATATACACTCCAATGATCAGCTCTTAGCAGCCCATGTGAGTCACCTAACACATGTGGGAACCATCATTTGGCAACTAGCATGAAATATCTCATAAAATTACAAAAATATGAGTAATCATTCATGACTTATTTACATGAAAACAAAATTACATATCCTTTATATCTAATCCATACACCAACGACCAAAAACACCTACAAACACTTTCATTCTTCAATTTTATTCATCTAATTGATCTCTCTCAAGTTCTATCTTCAAGTTCTAAGTGTTCTTCATAAATTCTAAAAGTTCTAGTTTCATAAAATCAAGAATACTTTCAAGTTTGCTAGCTCACTTCCAATCTTGTAAGGTGATCATCCAACCTCAAGAAATCTTTGTTTCTTACAGTAGGTTATCATTCTAATACAAGGTAATAATCATATTCAAACTTTGGTTCAATTTCTATAACTATAACAATCTTATTTCAAGTGATGATCTTACTTGAACTTGTTTTCGTGTCATGATTCTGCTTCAAGAACTTCGAGCCATCCAAGGATCCATTGAAGCTAGATCCATTTTTCTATTTTCCAGTAGGTTTATCCAAGGAACTTAAGGTAGTAATGATGTTCATAACATCATTCGATTCATACATATAAAGCTATCTTATTCGAAGGTTTAAACTTGTAATCACTAGAACATAGTTTAGTTAATTCTAAACTTGTTCGCAAACAAAAGTTAATCCTTCTAACTTGACTTTTAAAATCAACTAAACACCTGTTCTATATCTATATGATATGCTAACTTAACGATTTAAAACCTGGAAACACGAAAAACACCGTAAAACCGGATTTACGCCGTCGTAGTAACACCGCGGGCTGTTTTGGGTTAGTTAATTAAAAACTATGATAAACTTTGATTTAAAAGTTTTTATTCTGAGAAAATGATTTTTATTATGAACATGAAACTATATACAAAAATTATGGTTAAACTCAAAGTGGAAGTATGTTTTCTAAAATGGTCATCTAGACGTCGTTCTTTCGACTGAAATGACTACCTTTACAAAAATGACTTGTAACTTATTTTTCCGACTATAAACCTATACTTTTTCTGTTTAGATTCATAAAATAGAGTTCAATATGAAACCATAGCAATTTGATTTACTCAAAACGGATTTAAAATGAAGAAGTTATGGGTAAAACAAGATTGGATAATTTTTCTCATTTTAGCTACGTGAAAATTGGTAACAAATCTATTCCAGCCATAACTTAATCAACTTGTATTGTATATTATGTAATCTTGAGATACCATAGACACGTATACAATGTTTCGACCTATCATGTCGACACATCTATATATATTTCGGAACAACCATAGACACTCTATATGTGAATGTTGGAGTTAGCTATACAGGGTTGAGGTTGATTCTAAAATATATATAGTTTGAGTTGTAATCAATACTGAGATACGTATACCCTGGGTCGTGGATTGATTCAAGATAATATTTATCGATTTATTTCTGTACATCTAACTGTGGACAACTAGTTGTAGGTTACTAACGAGGACAGCTGACTTAATAAACTTAAAACATCAAAATATATTAAAAGTGTTGTAAATATATTTTGAACATACTTTGATATATATGTATATATTGTTATAGGTTCGTGAATCAACCAGTGGCCAAGTCTTACTTCCCGACGAAGTAAAAAATCTGTGAAAGTGAGTTATAGTCCCACTTTTAAAATCTAATATTTTTGGGATGAGAATACATGCAGGTTTTATAAATGATTTACAAAGTAGACACAAGTACGTGAAACTACATTCTATGGTTGAATTATCGAAATCGAATATGCCCCTTTTTATTAAGTCTGGTAATCTAAGAATTAGGGAACAGACACCCTAATTGACGCGAATTCTAAAGATAGATCTATTGGGCCTAACAAACCCCATCCAAAGAACCGGATGCTTTAGTACTTCGAAATTTATATCATATCCGAAGGGTGTCCCGGAATGATGGGGATATTCTTATATATGCATCTTGTTAATGTCGGTTACCAGGTGTTCACCATATGAATGATTTTTATCTCTATGTATGGGATGTGTATTGAAATATGAAATCTTGTGGTCTATTATTATGATTTGATATATATAGGTTAAACCTATAACTCACCAACATTTTTGTTGACGTTTTAAGCATGTTTATTCTCAGGTGATTATTAAGAGCTTCCGCTGTCGTATACTTAAATAAGGACGAGATTTGGAGTCCATGCTTGTATGATATTGTGTAAAAACTGCATTCAAGAAACTTATTTTGTTGTAACATATTTGTATTGTAAACCATTATGTAATGGTCGTGTGTAAACAGGATATTTTAGATTATCATTATTTGATAATCTACGTAAAGCTTTTTAAACCTTTATTGATGAAATAAAGGTTATGGTTTGTTTTAAAATGAATGCAGTCTTTGAAAAACGTCTCATATAGAGGTCAAAACCTCGCAACGAAATCAATTAATATGGAACGTTTTTAATCAATAAGAACGGGACATTTCAGTTGGTATCCGAGCGTTGGTCTTAGAGAACCAGAATTTTGCATTAGTGTGTCTTATCGAGTTTGTTAGGATGCATTAGTGAGTCTGGACTTCGACCGTGTTTACTTGAAAAATGATTGCTTAACAAATTTTGTTGGAAACTATATATTTTTAACATGTGAATATTATGTGATATATTAATCTCTTAACGCGTTTGATATTATGTGATAGATGTCTACCTCTAGAACAAGTCCCATTGACTCACCTAATAATAATGAAGAGTCAAATGTAAATTGGAATGATTCGTGGACTGATTCACAAGTTCCCGAAGAGGAACCGGAAGAAGAGTCGGAACCGGAAGAAGAATCGGAACCGGAAGAAGAATCGGAACCGGATGAAGAAATAGAACCGGTGGGGGAAATAATAAAACGGTTAAGTAAAAGAAAATCCTCAACCAACCGACCAAGGTTAATTATGGTCAATGGTGTTTCCGCCAAGGAAGCAAAATATTGGGAGGATTACCAATTCTCCGATGAATCGGATTCCGACGAGAATTCCGATGATGTTATAGAAATTACCCCAACTAAATTTAAAAAGGCAAAAGAAAATAATAAGGGAAAGGGCATAAAAATAGAGAAATCTAATTCCAACCCCGATGAACTTTATATGTATCGTCAACCCCCGAAGTCCTTAAGTTGTAACAATGACCCGGGAACCTCTAAACCACCAGGTTTTTCTAAACCAATGTGGATCACGACGGCTCGTATTAGGGGAACATCATATATCCCTAGAAACTTGGCAAAACGAACCAAAACCGAAGAAGAAGAAACAAGCGAGTCGGAATAAGATATTTGTATTCGTGTGGTGTAATATATGTAATATAGTGTGCTTATGCTTTATGATATATGTAAAAATTGCTTGTATTAATAAGTATTTTTTTTATGAATCTAACTCTTGTCTATTTTACAGTATAAAAACACAAAATGGATAGACAACCCAATATTTTAAGAGACCTACCCGGAGACATGATTGATGAAATCTTGTCTAGAGTCAGCCAGAATTCCTCGGCACAACTATTTAAGGCGAGATCAGTTTGTAAGACATTCGAAGAACGTTCCAAGAATGTCTTGGTTTATAAGAGACTTTCGTTTGAAAGATGGGGGATAGCACATTGGGAAACCCATAAGTTACGATGTGTTTACTTTGACGCATATATTGCGGGGAACCCAAATGCTATTTTACGCAACGGGTTAAGAAATTATTTTGACTCAATATATCCGAATATTGGACTTCGTGATTTAGAAAAAGCGGCTAACATGCAACATAAAGAAGCATGTTATGCTTACGGATTAGTAATGTTCGCTTCTCACCAAAGTGAGAACAAGAACATCGGGCTACAACTATTAAACAAAATGTTTCCACAAGTGACGGAGTCGGTAATTGGGGTAAGAAATGAGGTTTTTAGATTGTTACGGGACTGTTGGACATTACGTAACCCTCGTCCCTTTGACGACGTTACAACACGCTGTCTTATCAACGGCCATAACGGTTATGTTCCACAAGACCAAGGATGGGAAGTAGTCCTAGTAAAACCAGAATGCATGACTTGTTTCTGGACGTATGAATTACGTGTCTTTATTGCCTTTGCTGAACGACTTGTGTACTAGCTAGAATTATCTTCACAACTATCTTGTATCAAAGTTATTGTATGCTATATTTCATGCTTTATGTAAAATAAGCGGTATTGTAAGTTTGTAAAATATTGTATAAAAGTTTGAACGCGAAATATTATTATAATCAGTTTTTCATATAGAATTGTAGTAGTTGAATTGTATATTAGCTACTAAGTATGAACTTAACGGGTAGGTACTACCCGAATTTAAACTTATAAAACCCTAATATGAAGAAAAAGCTTTTATAAATGAGTTCATATTATGCTACGAAATACTATTAACTACTCTTAATATTCTGTATGATTAACTTGTTCCATTTGACTATTTTGAAGGAAATGGCACCGACTACTCGACACACCGTGAATATGAATGAAGAGGAATTCCGTACTTTTCTAGCTTCAAACATAGCCGCAGTACAGGCTGCGCTACATACCAACAATAACCTTGGATCTAGCAGTACAGGAAATCGTGTAGGATGCACCTACAAAGAATTCACTGCCTGCAAACCTTTGGAATTTGATGGAACCGAAGGACCGATCGGATTGAAACGGTGGACCGAGAAGGTCGAATCGGTGTTTGCCATAAGTAAGTGTACTGAAGAGGACAAAGTGAAGTACGCTACGCATACCTTCACAGGTTCTGCGTTAACATGGTGGAATACCTATCTAGAGCAAGTGGGACAAGACAATGCGTACGCACTACCGTGGTCAGCATTCAAGCACTTGATGAACGAGAAGTACCGTCCCAGAACCGAGGTCAATAAGCTCAAGACAGAACTTAGAGGGTTACGAACCCAAGGATTTGATATTACCACGTACGAAAGACGATTCACAGAATTGTGCCTATTGTGTCCGGGAGCATTCGAAGATGAGGAAGAGAAGATCGACGCATTTGTGAAAGGATTACCGGAAAGAATCCAAGAAGATATAAGTTCACACGAGCCCGCCTCTATACAACAGGCATGTAGAATGGCTCACAAACTAGTGAACCAGATTGAAGAAAGAATTAAAGAACAGACTGCTGAAGAGGCCAATGTGAAGCAAGTCAAAAGAAAGTGGGAGGATAACGGTGATAAGAATCACCAATACAACAACAACAGCAATTACAACAATAATCGCAACAATTATCCCAACAATAGCAACATCAATCGCAACTACAACAAACGGCCCAACAACAACAACAACAACAACAGCAACAGCAACTACAACAATCATCCCAACAACAATAATAACCGCAACAACAACAACAATCAGAAGCAGCTATGCCAAAGGTGTGAAAAGTATCACTCGGGGTTCTGCACCAAATTTTGCAACAAGTGTAAAAGAAATGGTCATAGCGCGGCGAAGTGTGAGGTTTACGGACCAGGGGTTAATAGAACGAAAGGAACAAATGGTGTCGGAACGAGTAATGGCGGAGCAAGTAGTGTCGGAGCAAGTTATGCCAATGTAGTTTGTTATAAATGTGGAAAACCGGGTCACATTATTAGAAATTGCCCGAACCAGGAGAACACGAATGGACAAGGCCGCGGAAGAGTTTTCAATATTAATGCGGCAGAGGCACAGGAAGACCCGGAGCTTGTTACGGGTACGTTTCTTATTGACAATAAATCTGCTTACGTTTTATTTGATTCGGGTGCGGATAGAAGCTATATGAGTAGAGATTTTTGTGCTAAATTAAGTTGTCCATTGACGCCTTTGGATAGTAAATTTTTACTCGAATTAGCAAATGGTAAATTAATTTCAGCAGATAATATATGTCGGAATCGAGAAATTAAACTGGTTAGCGAAACATTTAAGATTGATTTGATACCAGTAGAGTTAGGGAGTTTTGATGTGATAATCGGTATGGACTGGTTGAAAGAAGTGAAAGAAGAGATCGTCTGTTACAAAAATGCAATTCACATTATACGAGAAAAAGGAAAACCCTTAATGGTGTACGGAGAAAAGGGCAACACGAAGCTACATCTTATTAGTAATTTGAAGGCACAAAAACTAATAAGAAAAGGTTGCTATGCTGTTCTAGCACACGTCGAGAAAGTACAAACTGAAGAAAAGAGCATCAATGATGTTCCCATTGCAAAAGAATTTCTCGATGTATTTCCGAAAGAATTACCGGGATTACCCCCACATCGATCCGTTGAATTTCAAATAGATCTTGTACCAGGAGCTGCACCAATAGCTCGTGCTCCTTATAGACTCGCACCCAGCGAAATGAAAGAACTGCAAAGCCAATTACAAGAACTTTTAGAGCGTGGTTTCATTCGACCAAGCACATCACCGTGGGGAGCTCCTATTTTGTTTGTCAAGAAGAAAGATGGTACATTCAGGTTGTGTATCGACTACCGAGAGTTGAACAAACTTACCATCAAGAATCGCTACCCACTACCGAGAATCGACGACTTATTTGATCAACTACAAGGCTCGTCTGTTTATTCAAAGATTGACTTACGTTCCGGGTGTCATCAAATGCGGGTGAAAGAAGATGATATTCCAAAGACTGCTTTCAGAACACGTTGCGGTCATTACGAGTTTATGGTCATGCCGTTTGGTTTAACTAATGCACCAGCTGTGTTCATGGACCTTATGAACCGAGTGTGTGGACCATACCTTGACAAGTTTGTCATTGTTTTCATTGATGACATACTTATTTACTCAAAGAATGACCAAGAACACGGTGAACATTTGAAAAAGGTGTTAGAAGTATTGAGGAAGGAAGAATTGTATGCTAAGTTTTCAAAGTGTGCATTTTGGTTGGAAGAAGTTCAATTCCTCGGTCACATAGTGAACAAAGAAGGTATTAAAGTGGATCCGGCAAAGATAGAAACTGTTGAAAAGTGGGAAACCCCGAAAACTCCGAAACACATACGCCAGTTTTTAGGACTAGCTGGTTACTACAGAAGGTTCATCCAAGACTTTTCCAGAATAGCAAAACCCTTTGACTGCATTAACGCATAAAGGGAAGAAATTTGAATGGAATGATGAACAAGAGAAAGCGTTTCAGTTATTGAAGAAAAAGCTAACTACGGCACCTATATTGTCATTGCCTGAAGGGAATGATGATTTTGTGATTTATTGTGACGCATCAAAGCAAGGTCTCGATTGTGTATTAATGCAATGAACGAAGGTGATTGCTTATGCGTCTAGACAATTGAAGATTCACGAACAAAATTATACGACGCATGATTTGGAATTAGGCGCGGTTGTTTTTGCATTAAAGACTTGGAGGCACTACTTATATGGGGTCAAAAGTATTATATATACCGACCACAAAAGTCTTCAACACATATTTAATCAGAAACAACTGAATATGAGGCAGCGTAGGTGGATTGAATTATTGAATGATTACGACTTTGAGATTCGTTACCACCCGGGGAAGGCAAATGTGGTAGCCGATGCCTTGAGCAGGAAGGACAGAGAACCCATTCGAGTAAAATCTATGAATATAATGATTCATAATAACCTTACTACTCAAATAAAGGAGGCGCAACAAGGAGTTTTAAAAGAGGGAAATTTAAAGGATGAAATACCCAAAGGATCAGAGAAGCATCTTAATATTCGGAAAGACGGAACCCGGTATAGGGCTGAAAGGATTTGGGTACCAAAATTTGGAGATATGAGAGAAATGGTACTTAGAGAAGCTCATAAAACCAGATACTCAATACATCCTGGAACGGGGAAGATGTACAAGGATCTCAAGAAACATTTTTGGTGGCCGGGTATGAAAGCCGATGTTGCTAAATACGTAGGAGAATGTTTGACGTGTTCTAAGGTCAAAGCTGAGCATCAGAAACCATCAGGTCTACTTCAACAACCCGAAATCCCAGAATGGAAATGGGAAAACATTACCATGGATTTCATCACTAAATTGCCAAGGACTGCAAGTGGTTTTGATACTATTTGGGTAATAGTTGATCGTCTCACCAAATCAGCACACTTCCTGCCAATAAGAGAAGATGACAAGATGGAGAAGTTAGCACGACTGTATTTGAAGGAAGTCATCTCCATACATGGAATACCAATCTCTATTATCTCTGATAGGGATGGCAGATTTATTTCAAGATTCTGGCAGACATTACAGCAAGCATTAGGAACTCGTCTAGACATGAGTACTGCCTATCATCCACAAACTGATAGGCAGAGCCAAAGGACGATACAAATGCTTGAAGACATGCTACGAGCATGTGTTATTGATTTCGGAAACAGTTGGGATCGACATCTACCGTTAGCAGAATTTTCCTACAACAACAGCTACCATTCAAGCATTGAGATGGAGCCGTTTGAAGCACTTTATGGTAGAAAGTGCAGGTCTCCGATTTGTTGGAGTGAAGTGGGGGATAGACAGATTACGGGTCCGGAGATTATACAAGAAACTACCGAGAAGATCATCCAAATTCAACAACGGTTGATAACCGCCCAAAGTCGACAAAAGAGCTACGCTGACATTAAAAGAAAAGATATAGAATTTGAAATTGGAGAGATGGTCATGCTTAAAGTTGCACCTTGGAAAGGCGTTGTTCGATTTGGTAAACGAGGGAAATTAAATCCAAGGTATATTGGACCATTCAAGATTATTGATCGTGTCGGACCAGTAGCTTACCGACTAGAGTTACCTCAACAACCCGTGGCTGTACATAACACTTTCCATGTCTCGAATTTGAAGAAATATTTTGCTAAAGAAGATCTCACTATTCCATTAGATGAAATCCAAATCAACGAAAAACTTCAATTCATCGAAGAACCCGTCGAAATAATGGATCGTGAGGTTAAAAGACTTAAGCAAAACAAGATGCCAATTGTTAAGGTTCGATGGAATGCTCGTAGAGGACCCGAGTTCACCTGGGAGCGTGAAGATCAGATGAAGAAGAAATACCCGCATCTATTTCCAGAAGATTCGTCAACACCTTCAACAGCTTAAAATTTCGGGACGAAATTTATTTAACGGGTAGGTACTGTAGTGACCCGAACTTTTCCATGTTTATATATATTAATTGAGATTGATATTTACATGATTAAATGTTTCCAACATGTTAAGCAATCAAACTTGTTAAGACTTGATTAATTGAAATATGTTTCATATAGACAATTGACCACCCAAGTTGACCGGTGATTCACGAACGTTAAAACTTGTAAAAACTATACAATGAAATATATATGGTTATATATATAGTTAACATGTTTTTATTATAAGTATGTATCTCATTAGGTATTTTAACAATGAGTTATATACATAAAAATGAGACTATTAATTTAAGAAACTCGAAAACGATATATATAACGATTATCGTTATAACAACGTCTTACTAGGTACATATGAATCATATTAAGATATTGATACACTTGGTTAATTATGTTAAATGATAAGTAAATATATTATTAAGTGTATTAACGATGAAATACATATGTAAAAATAAGACTACTAACTTAATGATTTCGAAACGAGACATATATGTAACGATTATCGTTGTAACGACATTTAACTGTATATACATCATACTAAGATATATTATATATCATAATATCATGATAATATAATAATTTAACATCTCATTTGTTATAATAAACAATGGGTTAACAACATTCAACAAGATCGTTAACCTAAAGGTTTCAAAACAACATTTACATGTAACGACTAACGATGACTTAACGACTCAGTTAAAATGTATATACATGTAGTGTTTTAATATGTATTCATACACTTTTGAAAGACTTCAAGACACTTATCAAAATACTTCTACTTAACAAAAATGCTTACAATTACATCCTCGTTCAGTTTCATCAACAATTCTACTCGTATGCACCCGTATTCGTACTCGTACAATACACAGCTTTTAGATGTATGTACTATTGGTATATACACTCCAATGATCAGCTCTTAGCAGCCCATGTGAGTTACCTAACACATGTGGGAACCATCATTTGGCAACTAGCATGAAATATCTCATAAAATTACAAAAATATGAGTAATCATTCATGACTTATTTACATGAAAACAAAATTACATATCCTTTATATCTAATCCATACACCAACGACCAAAAACACCTACAAACACTTTCATTCTTCAATTTTATTCATCTAATTGATCTCTCTCAAGTTCTATCTTCAAGTTCTAAGTGTTCTTCATAAATTCTAAATGTTCTAGTTTCATAAAATCAAGAATACTTTCAAGTTTGCTAGCTCACTTCCAATCTTGTAAGGTGATCATCCAACCTCAAGAAATCTTTGTTTCTTACAGTAGGTTATCATTCTAATACAAGGTAATAATCATATTCAAACTTTGGTTCAATTTCTATAACTATAACAATCTTATTTCAAGTGATGATCTTACTTGAACTTGTTTTCGTGTCATGATTCTGCTTCAAGAACTTCGAGCCATCCAAGGATCCATTGAAGCTAGATCCATTTTTCTCTTTTCCAGTAGGTTTATCCAAGGAACTTAAGGTAGTAATGATGTTCATAACATCATTCGATTCATACATATAAAGCTATCTTATTCGAAGTTTTAAACTTGTAATCACTAGAACATAGTTTAGTTAATTCTAAACTTGTTCGCAAACAAAAGTTAATCCTTCTAACTTGACTTTTAAAATCAACTAAACACCTGTTCTATATCTATATGATATGCTAACTTAACGATTTAAAACCTGGAAACACGAAAAACACCGTAAAACCGGATTTACGCCGTCGTAGTAACACCGCGGGCTGTTTTGGGTTAGTTAATTAAAAACTATGATAAACTTTGATTTAAAAGTTGTTATTCTGAGAAAATGATTTTTATTATGAACATGAAACTATATACAAAAATTATGGTTAAACTCAAAGTGGAAGTATGTTTTCTAAAATGGTCATCTAGACGTCGTTCTTTCGACTGAAATGACTACCTTTACAAAAATGACTTGTAACTTATTTTTCCGACTATAAACCTATACTTTTTCTGTTTAGATTCATAAAATAGAGTTCAATATGAAACCATAGCAATTTGATTCACTCAAAACGGATTTAAAATGAAGAAGTTATGGGTAAAACAAGATTGGATAATTTTTCTCATTTTAGCTACGAGAAAATTGGTAACAAATCTATTCCAACCATAACTTAATCAACTTGTATTGTATATTATGTAATCTTGAGATACCATAGACACGTATACAATGTTTCGACCTATCATGTCGACACATCTATATATATTTCGGAACAACCATAGACACTCTATATGTGAATGTTGGAGTTAGCTATACAGGGTTGAGGTTGATTCTAAAATATATATAGTTTGAGTTGTGATCAATACTGAGATACGTATACCCTGGGTCGTGGATTGATTCAAGATAATATTTATCGATTTATTTCTGTACATCTAACTGTGGACAACTAGTTGTAGGTTACTAACGAGGACAGCTGACTTAATAAACTTAAAACATCAAAATATATTAAAAGTGTTGTAAATATATTTTGAACATACTTTGATATATATGTATATATTGTTATAGGTTCGTGAATCAACCAGTGGCCAAGTCTTACTTCCCGACGAAGTAAAAATCTGTGAAAGTGAGTTATAGTCCCACTTTTAAAATCTAATATTTTTGGGATGAGAATACATGCAGGTTTTATAAATGATTTACAAAGTAGACACAAGTACGTGAAACTACATTCTATGGTTGAATTATCGAAATCGAATATGCCCCTTTTTATTAAGTCTGGTAATCTAAGAATTAGGGAACAGACACCCTAATTGACGCGAATTCTAAAGATAGATCTATTGGGCCTAACAAACCCCATCCAAAGAACCGGATGCTTTAGTACTTCGAAATTTATATCATATCCGAAGGGTGTCCCGGAATGATGGGGATATTCTTATATATGCATCTTGTTAATGTCGGTTACCAGGTGTTCACCATATGAATGATTTTTATCTCTATGTATGGGATGTGTATTGAAATATGAAATCTTGTGGTCTATTATTATGATTTGATATATATAGGTTAAACCTATAACTCACCAACATTTTTGTTGACGTTTTAAGCATGTTTATTCTCAGGTGATTATTAAGAGCTTCCGCTGTCGCATACTTAAATAAGGACGAGATTTGGAGTCCATGCTTGTATGATATTGTGTAAAAACTGCATTCAAGAAACTTATTTTGTTGTAACATATTTGTATTGTAAACCATTATGTAATGGTCGTGAGTAAACAGGATATTTTAGATTATCATTATTTGATAATCTACGTAAAGCTTTTTAAACCTTTATTGATGAAATAAAGGTTATGGTTTGTTTTAAAATGAATGCAGTCTTTGAAAAACGTCTCATATAGAGGTCAAAACCTCGCAATGAAATCAATTAATATGGAACGTTTTTAATCAATAAGAATGGGACATTTCACTTGATCCCCCGAAAATGAAACAGGTCCACCATTAATAGATTTAACATCATGAATCAGTGACATGTTTTCTGTCATGTGCTTGGATGCCCCTCTATCTACAATCTACGTATTTCTCTTTGGACTGTAGGCGACCTGCACAAGTAAAGAAAAATGATTAGTTTAAGGGGGATACACATGCCTTGTCAACAATGAGTTTTCCGTTGACATTAACAGCCTTATCATCTTCCCTGTCATTAGCAGCACCCGAGCTGCTAGCCCCAACGACTTCATCCTTAGATTTCCACATTTGATTTTCATGTAAAGGTTTCTTAAAGTAAACATTGTTTTGAACGACCTTTAAATCATTTGTTGATTTTGACGGATGAGCAGGAATCACATGCTTTTCAGACTTTGTAGAGGTAGATGTGGAAGACATATGATTCTTTGGAGGAGAAACGGATCTAAATTTATGAAATTTCTTAGGGGGGACTTAGCTCAATCCTCCTCCTGGGTGCGATGAACCTTTTTGGACAATTAATTGCCCTGTGACCTCCCAACCCACAATGAAAACACGAACGTATAGTTTCTACATTATTGTCCCTATAGTAAGAGTTAAACCTAGGGTTGTATGCAGGTGGGGATCTAGGTCTTTGAGGCCTTGGAGGAGACCTCGTTTGCACAGGCGACCTTTCAGGAGTCCTAACCGGAGACCTTTTAGGTGGAAGAACATATTTTGGTGGTGAGTTACACGATGGTTTCAAGAAGTCCTCCTCCTCAAAACTAGGACCTTTAACAAATTTAATTGAGGATCGATTCCTAATTCTGAGTGGTATCTGATTAGCTGGGTTTTTCAATATAGTCACATGTTTGGGGTTAGATTTTTCTAATTTTTCAGTCTTACCTACTTCGACCTTAGGGGTCTCGTTCTTATCCGTCCCCTTACCCTTATCGTGTTCAGTCACTACAGGTTCAATCGGAATAAAATCCTCACCAAATTATTTCTCAGGAGGTGAGAAACTGTAATCAAGCTCAAATGGTGGAGGACACTGTTTATAATCACTACTAGACTCCTTTACAGCTACATTTAGACAATACTCTAAGACAAAAGCAGACCTCTTATAGATATATGTGTTATCTCTCTCAGTTTCATAACTTATCCAAAAGGATTCTTTATCTCTCTTAAGGTCATCTATCTCAGCAATCTGCCTCATTATGGTCTGAGTATTAAGCAACACATTCGATTTCAAATCAGTCACTTGGTCATCTAAGGTTTTAATGATTTCCCTAAACTCTTTCTCTCTAGTTTTAAAGATCAAGTTATCATCATACTGTTTCTTTAGAACCTGATTTCCTTTCTGAAGCACATCAATTTCCTATTCTAAGGTAGTACAGTTATTACAGTTTAGGCAAATCTCAGTCAGTTTCTTAATCTGATCTTCTAAGGTGACACATCTAGTACAAGTTTTTAAAGATTCCCTAAGTTCTTTAAGTTTCAAATCTAAGCTAATATAATTTTCACAAAAAGTATTAGTTTCATATTGTACCTTTGCTTTATTAGAAGAATCTACCATAAAAGCATAGAGACGTGCTACTTTTTCATCGTCTCGACCAGATTCTGATTCTGATTCTGATTCGGATTCTGAACTCGAACTATCTGATCCAATGTTCAAACCACCCATCATTTCCTCATTAACCTCATTAGGCTTAACAGTTGCTGAGTTGCACACGGATGACTGACCCACGTACACACAAGATTTCTTTGAGTGATCGTCTGAGGATGAAGACTAACTGTCTGTCCATACGTCCCCATCACTGTGAATGGCCCACTTAAACTTCTCTTGCACCCTTTTGTTCACAATCTCTCGATGCAAGTAATTTTCCCAGTACCAAGCCCTGTTAATTCTTTCTTCCATCTTGCATCCAAGGCATTTACACAACTTGTCGCGTCCAACACATCCCATTTTCTCTCTCTCATCTTTCTCTTTCTCAACTTCTTCCTCAGTCATTTGAACTCTTACAACATTTGCATGATGATCATATGTATCAGTCACATCAATGGACCAGTCGTACACCTCATCTTCATACGTAGCAGCCAATGCCTTTGAAGACTCTTCAACAATCAGAATGTAGATCTTAGCTGTCGGTTCTCGCTTTTGATTGTGAAATATATTATGAAAACCTAGTTGCTTCGGCTTACTACAGCTTCTCTTGAAATGACCCAATTCATTACAATTGTGACACCTCACTTTATTCATATCGAAGCCAAACTTGGTGTTCTTATTGTCACCCAAATTCTTCTCACCGATCTTCTGCAGATACTGTCACACCCCCAAAATGGACCAGGGGTAATTGTGACCAATCATATCATAACACAGTTGTATAAACGAGAACGACTCTATATGAGACTTTTTAAATAAAACCTTTGTTAATAAAATAGCGGAAGCAGTAATAAATGTTTACATTATTATTAAAATGTAAAATAAATGTTTATGAACTAAAATATAATATGCGATGTGGACTCCATGTAAGCATCAAATCTATCATCACAAAGTTGCAAACAGCTAGCTCAATCATCACCTGAGACAAAACATGCTTAAAGTGTCAACCAAAAAGGTTGAGTGAAATTCACAGGTTTATAAATAATATCCAAAGTTTTAGACCACAAGATTTAGTTTAAAATTGATCAATATAGATATTTCAATCTAAAAGTGTTGCTGCAGTTTGTAATATCGCTACTAAACAATTTACCCTATGACACCTTGTACTGTCAGTGTCGTGGAATCATTATTATGTAACCAAAGACCAACAATCGAATGGTTAGAGACATTACTCTCAATAGGCCTACTCACAATAATTAAGTTTGCATTTAAACGTAGCAATTGACGATATTACGGTAGGGATTTAGCATGAATCAAAGCATGACAACATAGTTAACAATTTAGTACTTGTGTCTAAGCGTAAAGCAGTTATAAAACAAGCATGTGTCTCATCCCAAAAGTTATAAAAACGGTTATGAAACAGTAAAAAGTGGGGCTATGAAGTTCACCTTAGTATCAAGTAAGTTATTCCACGCAAAGAAGAATGAACGAAGTAAGTGATCGGAGATCTTAACCTAGAGATATAATCTTTGATTAGTTAATGTCTGATAATGATAAAAACGAACATATATTTCATAGCATTATCCCTCAAGAAAGACAAGCTTTTGGTTGTAATTGTTCTATTTACAAGTGATATCCATTTAAATAATAAAAGGTGAAGACAAAAGACAGATTCAACGCTTTAAAGACGCAAACGACCAAAAAGTTAAAAAGTACAAAGTACAATCAAAGTGGTTCAAATTATTGATGAGAAACGTCTAAAAATTACAAGAGTACGAGCCGCAAAATGCAAAGTACAAGATATTAAATTGTACGCAAAGACGTTCGAAAATCCGGAACCTGGACTAGAGTTAACTCTTAACGCGCGACGCAACGGAGCGAAAATTACAAGTTAACTATGCACATGAATATAATATAATATATAATTAATTCTTAAAATTATATATATATTATATTATATATTAAAACCGTCGGCAAATAAAAAACAAAAGATCCTGAGCTGTAAAAAGGTGCCATGCGATCGCATGGCCAGAAGGCACAAGATCTATGCGGTCACATGGATCACTGTAGCAGGCCACATTCTTTAAATAGCACGATTTCTGGCCGAATTTTATCCATCCTAATTCAATCTCTCTCTCTCTCTCACGATATATATATATATATATATATATATATATATATATATATATATATATATATATATATATATATATATATATATATATATATATATATATATATATATATATATATATATAATTTATAATTTTAATTTTAATTTAAGATTAATAATAATAAGGGTATGTTAGCGAATGTTGTAAGTGTGTAAGTCGAAATTCTGTCTGTGTAACGCTACGCTATTATTAATCATTGTAAGTTATGTTCAACCTTTTTAAATTATTGTCTCGTAGCTAAGTTATTATTATGCTTATTTAAATTGAAGTAATCGTGATGTTGGGCTAAAATATTAAAGACGGGGTAATTGGGCTTTGTACCATAATTGGGGTTTGGACAAAAGAACGACACTTGTGGAAATTAGACTATGGGCTATTAATGGGCATTGTATTTATTTAATTGAATGATAGTTCGTTAATTTGATATAAAGATTTACAATTGAACGTAATTATAAATAACCACATACACTCGATCGGACACGATGGGCGGGATATTTATAAGTACTAATAATCGTTTATTTGACCGGTCACGAGAATGGATTAATAGTCAATGGACTCATTAAAACAGGGGTGGATTATATGCAAGGACACTTGGTGTAATTGATAATAAAGTATTAAAACCTTATTACAGTTTAAGTCCCCAATTAGTTGAATATTTGACTTCGGATATAAGGATAATTTGACGAGGACACTCGCACTTTATATTTATGACTGATGGACTGTTATGAACAAAAACCAGATGGACATATCGAATAATCCAGGATAAAGGACAATTAACCCATGGTAATAAACTAAAATCAACACGTCAAACATCATGATTATGGAAGTTTAAGTAAGCATAATTCCTTTATTTCATATTTCATCGCATTTTTATTTACTGTCATTTTATTTATCGCACTTTTAAGTATCGTACTTTTTAATTATCGCAATGTTATTTATCATCATTTTATTTATCGCACTTTAATTTATAGCACTTTAATTATCGTTATTTACTTTACGCTTTAAATTAAGTTATATTTATTTTTAATATTTTACATTAGGTTTTAACTGCGACTTAAGACATAAAATCGACAAACCAGTCATTAAACGGTAAACCCCCCCCCCCCCTTTATAATAATCATACTACTTATATATATATATATATATATATATATATATATATATATATATATATATATATATATATATATATATATATATATATATATATATATATATATATATATATATATATACAAATATAGTTTTTAAAAATATAGCGTTATTCTTGGCTAGTTCCCTGTGGACGAACCGGACTTAACTACACTACTATACGATTAGGTACACTGCCTATAGTGTTGTAGCAAGGTTTAGGTATATCCACTCTATAAATAAATAAATAACTTGTGTAAAATTGTATCGTATTTAATAGTATTTCATAATAAATATATAACTATTTTGTATACACCTCTGCACACATCAAGTATTTTTGGCGCCGCTGCCGGGGACCCGAAAGCTAAACGCTATAAAAAAAGATTTTTATTTTGCTTTAATTCATTTTTATAAAAATACGTTTTATATAATACAATTAAAAATATAAAAGAAAAAGAAAAATATATATCTATATTTTTAAGTTTAGTTAAATTTAAAAAGTTTATATTTATATTTATTGTTAAAAGTTATAAAAAACTAATAAGTAAATTTTTTTTCTTATAAGTTTTATATAAATATTTTACAAAAATATAAAACATAAAAAAAATAATAGTAAAAAGTAATCGGGCCGATGACTGTAGCAGCCCAACTTTCTAGCCTGGTATCCGATCTCATGCGATCGCATGAGCCCAAGCCTTGAAACCCATGCGACCGCATGGTCCCTTCTGACACGCCAGGTTTGACCTGGTACTGCATTAATTACGGAGTATTATTAATTATTATAATTAACTAACCCTAATTAGGGTTTAATTAGTTAATGTTTAATATTATTTTTAATTTTATTATTTAAATTGTAATATTAAGTTTATTATAGTTTTAATTAATTATAAAATTAATACTTTTATAAAATAATAATATAAAAATAATATTTTTTATAAAAAAAAAAATTTGTACTTTTATAACTTTAAGTTTTATTTTTATATTTGTATCTTTTTAATCGTTTAATTCGTAATTTTTAATTTTTCGTTCGTAATTAGTTCGTAACTTAGTATTTTGCCGTAGTTATTTTATATTTCTAGATTTTTAGACTTTGCCGTAGAATCCCGTAAGTGCTTTTTCTTTAGACTAAGATTTAGATGCTTTAGAATTTTGCAACGCCGTTTTAAGATTTTAGTACTTTTTAAGTTATTGCCGTTTTGGATATAGAATTTCTTTTATGCTTTAGTACCTTTAGACGTAAGTTTTAAATTTTAGTTTTTAGACTTTTAAGTTTCGACGCTGCATTTTATTATTTTTCGACGCTTATTTTTCGACCTTTTATTTTTCGACGTTTTTCGACGCGCTCTTTTTCTTTCTTATTTCTCGACGCTCTAGGTTTTAGGACATAGAATTTTCTATTTCTTCTCTAAAATTTCTTTAAATTTCGACGAAAAATTATTTTAAGTGGTTAAATTGATAGACATCCAAAATTTTCTAGTTCGTAGTAATAGTTGAATTTGTTAGTGGCGAGTTGTGGGCTTTCGATTTAAAGGGTCCTGGTTACCTGCTGCATCTATTGGCTATTCGAAACGTGGGCAAAATCAGAAAAGTCTATTAATTTGATAACTTATATAATTTTTATTTTTATAACTAATAGGATATTCTGTGAATGCACCGAGAAAAACGTTCACCACCTTTCATACGTTCACCACCTGTAACTTGATCAAGACATCTAGCCAATATTGTCGCCGTTGATTTTTCTTTAGAATCGTCATCCAGTCGACCAAGTACTCCAATTCAAATTTCTGATAATCCATTTTTTTAACCCGACCTCACAATTGAGAATCCGGAGGATATTCAGGGACAATTCAGAGATCCTGAACCACTAATCATTCCTCCTGAACCACAAATCACTCATCCAGAGATTGTCGAGGAAGAAACCATTAAGTCAGAATCCTCTAGTGATTCAGATTCAACAAATTCAATCATGGAAAATCTGGAACCTTTAAGTCTGGAAGACCGAATGAGAGCTAAACGCACTGGCCAAGGTCACGCAATTACTCAACCAGACATTAATGCGCCATATTATGAAATCAAAGGACAAATTCTACACATGGTAACTAATCAATGCCAATTTAGTGGTGCGCCGAAGGAAGATCCAAATGAACATCTTCGTACCTTTAATAAGATCTGTACTCTATATAAAATCCAAGAAGTGGAGGATGAACAGATTTATCTCATGTTATTTCCCTGGACTTTAAAGGGAGAAGCCAAAGATTGGTTAGAATCATTACCTGAAGGGGCGATTGATACATGGGATGTTTTAGTTGAAAATTTTCTTAAACAATTCTTTCCAGCATCTAAAGCCGTAAGACTTCAAGGAGAAATTGTTATGTTCACGCAAAAGCCAAATGAAACTCTATATGAGGCATGGACAAGATTTGGAAAGTTGTTGAGAGGATGTCCGCAACATGGTTTAGACACTTATCAAATAGTACAGATATTCTACCAAGGATGCTACATCACTACAAGAAAAGACATCGATATAGCAGCTGGTGGTTCCATTATGAAGAAAACCGCAACAGAAGCTTACAAAATTATTGATAACACTGCTTCCCACTCACATGAGTGGCACTAAGAAAAAGATATCGTTAGATCATCTAAAGCGGCTAGAGCCGATTCTAGCCATGACTTTGATTCCATTTCTGCAAAGATAGATGCTGTCGAGAGACGAATGGAAAAGATGACTAAAGATATTCACTCAATACGAATTAGTTGTGAGCAGTGTGGAGGACCACATTTGATAAAAGATTGTCTCAGTATTGAACAGACAATGGAACAAAGAGAAAAAGTTTCATACATGAACCAAAGGCCTCGAAATAATTATCAGAATAATTATCAACCGCCAAGACCAATCTACAATCAAAATCAGAATTATAACTGAAATGTTCCATACAATAACCAACAAGGTCCTAGCAATCAACAAGTATCCAATAATACTTACAATCAGCAAAGACCTATTTTTCCAAATAAACCACCACAAACCGATGATAAAAAGCCAAATTTAGAAGATATGATGTCAAAGCTAGTTGAATCTTAAACTCAATTTTTCACATCTCAGAAACAAACCAATGAACAAAATGCCCAAGCATTTAGAAATCAACAAGCTTCTATTCAAAATCTGGAACAAGAAGTAAGCAACCTAGCAAGGTTGATAGGTGAAAGAAAACCGGGAAGTCTACCTAGTGATACAAATGCTAACCCCCGGAATGAAACAGCTAAAGCCATTACCACAAAAAGTGGTATTACACTTAAACCACCTGAAATACCTGTAATTTCTGATGACTCTATTCCGACTACACAGGCACCACAACCTGAGCAAGAAAAGGAAACAGAACTGGTAGTTGAAAAGGTTAATGAAGATAACACAGTTAAGGCAAAGCCTTATGTTAAACCATACGAACCACCACTTCCTTACCCGAGTAAAATGAGAAAAGAAAGACTTGAAGCCGAGCAATCCAAATTCTTGGATATGTTTAAACAAATAAATGTCAATTTTTCTTTCATTGATGTGATTTCAAGAATGCCTAGATATGCTAAATTCTTGAAAGATCTAATCACAGATAGAAAGAAAATGGAAGAACTCTCGACTGTTACTATGAATGCTAATTGTTCTGCAGTATTGTTGAATAAGATACCAGAAAAACTCTCTGATCCAGGAAGTTTCACAATTCCATGTTTTCTGGGTAGTCTTAGTTCATTAGAAGCATTGGCAGACTTAGGTGCTAGTATAAATTTAATGCCGTATTCACTATACGTTAAACTAGACCTTAGAGAATTGAAACCAACACGAATAAGCATACAACTAGCCGATCGATCAGTAAAATATCCTAGAGGGATAATGGATAACATGCTAGTTAAAGTTGGTACTTTAGTATTTCCAGTAGATTTTGTTATTCTGGACATGGAAGAAGATTCTCGAGTTCCTCTCATATTAGGAAGACCATTCTTAAACACGGCTAAAGCAATAATAGACGTGTTAGGTAAGAAACTGACCCTAAGTATAGAGGACAAGAGAGTTACCTTTTCTGTTGATAGAGCCATGCAACAACAGCAATCTGCAGATGATACATGTTATTATATTCAAACTATAGATTCACATGCAGAATTGTTAGAAGAATTTCCAGAATTACAAGGAACAGGAGAATGTTCTTTAGGAGAAGGAACTGAACCAATTGATGAAGCTGAAATGTTAGCTACACTCATGGCTAATGGATATGAACCAACAATAGAAGAAATTCAAATGCTAAAAGAAGAAGACAGATATCAATACAAATCATCGATAGAAGAACCACCGACATTAAAGTTAAAGCCACTTCCAAGCCATTTGGAATACGCTTATTTACATGGTGAATCTGAATTACCTGTAATAATATCATCTTCTCTTACAGAAAATGAAAAATCTCAACTCATTTCCGTGCTAAAAGCTCATAAACCAGCTATTGCACGGAAGATTCATGACATTAAAGGCATAAGTCCTTCGTATTGCACACATAAAATCCTTATGGAAGAAGGTCATAAAACGTATGTGCAACGCCAACGAAGACTAAATCCTAATATGTAAGATGTTGTTAAGAAAGAAATTATTAAACTGCTAGATGCAGGTTTAATTTATCCAATCTCTGATAGTCCATGGGTAAGCCCAGTTCAATATGTTCCTAAGAAGGGTGGCATGACTGTCATCACAAATGAAAAAAATGAGCTTATTCCTACTAGGACTGTAACAGGATGGCGTGTCTGTATTGATTATAGAAAATTAAATGACGCCACCAGAAATGATCACTTTCCCATACCTTTCATTGATCAAATGTTGGAAAGGTTGGCCGGGAACAGTTACTATTGTTTTCTTGATGGTTTCTCCGGATATTTTCAAATTCCAATAGCACCCGAGGACCAATAGAAAACCACGTTCACGTGCCCTTATGGTACTATTGCATACAAACGTATGCCATTTGAACTTTGCAACGCCCCTGCAACCTTTCAAAGGTGCATGATGGCGATTTTTCACGACATGATAGAAGAATGCATGGAAGTTTTCATGGATGACTTTTTAGTCTTCGGTGATACATTTGAATCATGTCTAGTTAATCTTGAACGAATGCTTATTAGATGCGAACAATCAAATCTAGTTCTTAATTGGGAGAAATGCCATTTCATGGTTAAAGAAGGCATCGTTCTTGGTCATAAAATTTCAAAGGAAGGAATTGAAGTAGATAGAGCTAAAGTAGATGTAATTGCTAAACTTCCATATCCCACCAATGTTAGAGGAGTTAGGAGTTTTCTAGGGCATGCCGATTTTTACCGACGTTTCATAAAAGATTTTTCTAAAATTGCCACTCCTATGAATAAACTCCTAGAAAAGGATGCTCCATTCATCTTTTCAGATGAGTGCATTAAATCTTTTAATATTCTTAAAGAGAAACTCACTAATGCGCCGATCATGATAACTCTAAATTGGAATCTACCATTTGAACTCATGTGCGATGCAAGTGATTTTGCAATGGGAGCCGTTTTAGGACAAAGGATTGAAAAACGATTTCAACCTATTTATTACGCTAGTAAGACATTACAAGGAGAACAAACAAATTACACAACTACTGAAAAAGAACTCCTTGCTATTGTCTTTGCTTTTGACAAATTTCGTTCATATCTCGTTCTAGCTAAAATGGTGGTCTATACCGACCATTCTGCTCTTAGATACCTATTTTCAAAACAAGATGCCAAATCACGATTAATCCGTTGGATCTTACTCCTACAAGAGTTCGATATTGAAATCCGAGACAAAAAGGGAGCAGCAAATCTCGCCGCTGATCATCTTTCTCATCTTGAAAATCCTGAATTAGAAGTTCTAAATGAATCGGCCATACAAGATAACTTTCCTGATGAATATCTATTGAAGATAGATTATAGTGAAATTCCATGGTTTGCAGACTATGCAAACTACTTAGCATGTGGATTCCTTGAAAAAAGGTTATCGTACCAAAAACGAAAGAAATTCTTTAGTGATATAAAACACTATTTCTGGGAAGATCCACATTTATTTAAAAGTTGTCCCGATGGAGTAATACGCCGATGTGTATTCGGGGATGAAGCCAGTCAAATCTTAAACCATTGTCACACAGGACCAACAGGAGGGCATTATGGGCCTCAACTCACAGCAAGAAAAGTTTACGATGCTGGATTCTATTGGCCTACAATTTTCAAAGACGCACACCTTCTTTGTAAATCCTGTGATGCTTGTCAAAGGGCCAGAAAAATAAGTCAACGTGATGAAATGCCACAAAATGTCATTCAAGTATGTGAAGTATTTGACGTTTGGGGTATTGACTTTATGGGTCCATTTCCAAAATCTCATAATAATCTCTACTATCTCGTTGCCATTGATTATGTATCTAAATGGGTGGAATTACAAGCTCTCCCAACTAATGATGCACGAGTGGTAGTCAACTTCTTAAAACGTCTTTTTGCTAGGTTCGGAACACCGAAAGCTTTAATAAGTGATCGGGTACTCATTTTTGTAATAATCAACTTGAGAAAGTTCTCAAAAGATATGGAATAACTCATAAAATCTCAACCACGTATCATCCACAGACAAGTGGACAAGTTGAAAATACCAACCGAGCATTAAAACGTATTCTAGAGAAAATCATAGGATCAAATCCGAAGGAATGGTCCATGAAATTGGAGGATGCACTCTGGGCTTTTAGAACAGCCTACAAAACTCCAATTGGAACCACACCTTTTAAAGTCGTTTACGGAAAAGCATGTCATCTTCCAGTAGAAATTGAGTACAAAGCATTTTGGGCTTTGAAGACATGTAATCTTGATTTACATGAATCCGGACATCTACGGTTAAGTCAATTAAACGAATTAGAAGAATTAAGACATGAAGCATACGAAAATTCGTTAATCTATAAAGAAAGAACGAAGAAATGGCATGATAAAAGAATCAAAAGTTCAAAAAAATTTAAAGAAGGAGACAGAGTTCTTCTTTTCAATTCACGATTCAAGCTATTTCCTGGAAAATTGAAATCAAGATGGTCTGGACTATTCATAGTCAAAAGAGTTTTCCCGTACGGAACAGTAGAATTAATAAATTCAAATGGGATTGAATTTAAAGTTAATGGTCACAGAGTTAAACATTACATAGATAGTCCAATGGAAGTTAAAGATGAAGTTAATCACAATTTCGACACCACAACTAACTAAGTGTGGGAAAATTCGAATCTTTTTAGGGTAATATGTATTTCTGTTAGAATTAGATATTCTGTTTTCGTGTAGTTCTCGAGAATGGAATCCGTATGGTCTTTCCCTAGCAGACCCTAAAGAACTAGTCTTCTCCCTCCATTCTGAATTTTTATTTTTTTTAGGTTTTACAAGATGAAGAATTCCTTTGATCTGAACCATGGTCTACTACTACACGCTATGATTACTAAACGTAATAATGACACACTCCCGAGTGAAGTGGTATCATTTATAAGAGGCAAAATGGACGAAGTGAGGAAAGAACTCAGAAAAGATCATCATAAGATGCATTTTGGAAGATGTTATAAATGCGGAAAATCGTCACACGAAGGTAAATGTTCAAACAATCAAACATATTCAAATACCGAATTTGTTACTCTATGCAGAGAAGGACCGTTCATATGTTTATAAGAAAAGATATTGAAGAATCGAGCTTACGCTTATGTAGCTATGGAAAACCAAATCATACGACTCTCCTATGAGTCGGCTAAATCAGGTCTCTAAGAATTCTATCTCACAGGTAAGTATGTACAGTTTTTATTTTTATTTTTATTGCTTTTAACCTTTTGATAATAAACGTTGAATCGTTCACTACAAAGTATTAAATTTGTATTCAATAAAATTAGGTATGCGAAACCGAAATTAGTGATATCATGCAAAAATTTATTACACCACTGCGAAATTTACCGTTTATTCTTAAGGTATAAATATCTTTAATTAATCAACCCAAAATATTTTAAAAATTCGTCAGGAGTAAAACTAGGTAATATAGCCAAAATTACTTTACCGAAAAGAGGGGCGTATATTTTTGTTAATATTTGATTGATTGAAGTGGGATAAAAGACCAAAAAGATTTTTAATTTTAATCTTTACCATGTTTTTAAAATTAATATTATTTTATTATTGTAAATTTTTAAAATCAATATATTTAAATTTTTAAATATTTTAAAAAATTAATATTTTTAATATAAGCTTGTAAAATTAATGTATAAAAATATTAATGATATTTATATGAATTTTTAATTTTATGCATTTTAATTTTAAGTTTGATGTGAATTTAAAAACAAAAAAAAAATTACTTTATTTCATTAAGTTAAAAATTTGATATTTAAAATTCGTCGTGAGTTGAAAACTAGGTCGTTTAACCGAAATTGCTTTACCCAAGGGAGGGACGAGAAATTTTATCATCATTATTTTTAATCTTATTGAATTAAAGTATGCCAAAAACATAAAAAAACCAAAAATCTTTGTTTTTAAAATGACGCTTAAAAAGTAACAAATTTTAAAACTTTATCGAGAGACGGACTAGGACTAAGATCCGAAACGCCCTCATTCTAAAAGAAACAAAATTTTAAATAATTTAATTATTTGTTTTATTAGTCAAAGGTTTTTATAAAAAAAAAAAATCAGACCCCATGCGATCGCATGGGGTTTCCTTGTAAAATTCATGCGGTAGCATGAAGGTTAAAATCTGGCCAGGATCATAAAGTCAGTCGAGCTCTCTGTCTCCATTACAAACACACACACAATTACGTAAATCCTTCCAAAAACACCCATAAATTCGCCATTTTTCAACCAAATTTCTCGCTATAATCGTGTCTTTCTTCAGATGGGGAGGCAAGAAGGTAGAAATTTTACCCCTAAACTCTTTAAATTTTCAGTTTTAGTGTTCTTGAGCTAATTTTTACCTAATTTAATTTTTTATTTTCTAGTGTAATTAGAGTTAAATTGTTAGTATATTATGCATGTATAACCTAGATTGATGCTATTTAACATGATTTGAAGCCAAAAACTTCAAAAATTTTAGAAATCTAGGGTTTGTGTTCTTGAGCAATTTGGGGCTTTTTGATATAAACAGGTTATGGCCGATTTTTGTCATGAATTATTGCTAAATTAAGTAGTGTAACATGTTTAGGTAGCTAAATGATCCAAACTTTGATCCTAAACATGATTTTTGAGAATTAAAGTGGACTTTTTAAGTCTAAAATTCATGAACTTGATTAAATTGATGTAAATGCCATTTGAAACTTGTTTAATTGCTAGTAATGGTTATTTTGACATGTTATTTGAGTAGAATGCTTATGAACTTTGTAAACATTTTCATATATGCTTATTTGAAAAAGTGTAGAATTGATAAAAATATGAAAATGAGCATGAGTTTAATATGGATTAAACATGTCATTGTAATTGTTTCAAGTTGTTATTTTGCTAACACTAATGCATATTTGGATGCACAAATTTTGTGTTTAATGTGTTTTGCAGAAATATACCGAATCTGGCAGTGGATCATCATCCAGACAACCTGAAAACGAACCTGAACCAGAAATGCAATATGAACCAGAACCTGAACAGGAACAACAACAACAACAACCTGATCAACACGTACCATAGTATGATTCGCAACAAGAATATGTTAATGCCTACATACAATTTCTGATTCATCCGATAATAGAACACCCAACAATTCATGAAGAACAGTTGCATCCCAATTTGAGATTTGATCGAAGTTGGAGAGATTACCCGACGTATCAAAGTAACAAATTTAAATTGGTAACGAAAAATGTATAAGTGCCGAGGATAATCGATTGGGAGCCTTTGGAAAGGGTCCAACTTGTTAACTCAGTTAGGCAGCATCTGATCCAAAGGTATGGGAACTCTTCTTTCCCCGATTGGGAACGTTTATTCACCATTCGTAGGCCTGTATATAAAGAGTGGTGCGTTGAGCTTATGAGTACTATATCACTTAATGTGGATGTAGTTAGGTTAGACGATAGGAATTTTCTTAGATTTTTACTTGGCTGTAGGATGTATAGGATGTCCATGCTGGGCATGGCCAGGACTTTACAGATTTATACTCCTGGTGAATTACTACTACCTGATTGTACAAATTTTATTTATCATGGTGAAAGGGTAGATAGGAATTTTGAAGCGGACGCCGTCTGGAGGCGTATGTCAAATTATAATGTTTTTACGCTGGGAGGAAGACACTCCTATTTAGATATTAACAAAGCAGAGCTTCGTATTATACATAGATTTTTAGCTAATTCGATTACACAAAGACCTAACAATAAGGAGAAGATGACCCTACACGATTTATTTTACCTTAAGTGTATTCGAAACACTAGAAGCTTTGTTAATATCCCCTACTGTGTTGGTTTTTATCTGTCCAAAATGGTGGCAGGAATACAGGACGGGGGAATAATAGGAGGAGGTATTTTTGTTACTCTCATTGGAGAGTATTTGGGTGTAGATAAGGATCAAAGGGGTCCACTGATGGTGTGTAGGGAACAGGTTAAGACTTTAGGATTGCGTGTGCAAAGGTATTAAAGAGCAGACGCAATCAGGCAGTACCATATGAGGACTGTCATCCACAGGTATAGAGGTTCAGATGAGAAAATGGAGGAACCGGATGACATTAGGGATGTCATTAGGGAGGCTATTACTGACGTTTACCAGCGTATATATGAGGTAGAAATGACAAACGAGGCTAGACATAGTCAGTTCGAGCAGTGGCACACCGAGAATGTGTAAAAGCATTCTAGGCAACGTCAGCATGATAGATGGTACTATCATCAGCATCAGATCATGAGCCAGCTATCACCTCAGGTACCAAATAACTACGTACCGACCCGACCTGCTTACTATCCTCCACACCAGCCCAATATGCGACCACCATTTACTCTCTACGACCCTAACCAGGCTTATCAGTACACCTATAACCAACCGTAGAACCCGACCGACGACATGAACTGGAACCCCTATCCAGATTGATACAGTTCCCGTTGGTGATTTGTATTTTTTTATTATTTTTATTTATTTATGTTTAAACATATAATATTGTGATACTTTTATGTAAGTTTTAACATTTTTATTATGTTGTTCTAATATTTCAAATTACCATGCATGTTATTATTTGTATGTATGTATATTGTAAATTGTACACAACATGGTAAAATAGCGAACTTTCAAAGACTGGCATTAAGTTCAGCAAAAGCTACTAATTTTGACGACAAAACGAAAAACAAATGTGATGTAACAACAAGACAGAATGAACAAATGACGTGCCCCATTTATCATTCAATAAACAAACGCCAATATGTTTGGAAACTTTGGTAAAATTTAATCATTTTTCAACGCTAATCACCCTCAATAATTTAAATTGTTACTGATTTCTTGCAAATGAGGGCATTGCAAGATCTTAAGTGTGGGAAGGGATTAAATTCTTTTGGATTTTTAAAATTTTTGACTTATACACTTGGTTACCATTAAAAATACTAGTAACGCAGTAGTTGTATTAGAATCTAGTGCTCTCTGATAATAAAGAACAGCCCTAGTCTTATATACTGACTACCCAATTCTAGTAAAATTTTTCAAAATTTTCAAATAAATGAATTCAGAATCATGTTTATACATATTTATGAACGATAAAACTAGGTGTTAACACCGAAATTATTGTTACCTCGAAAAGGACATAAATTGAGAAACAACCCAAAATGTTAGAATTCATTTAAAATGGAATAGAGGAAAATAAAAAGGCAAAGAAAGGAAAGTAAAAGCCAAGTGTGGAAAAAATTTACCAAGTTATTTAAAACATATATCACATATTTTTGTACAAATAATTAAAGATACTTTTGTTTTGGATAATATTAATCACTTTTACTCGGTTTATTGTAATATAAATGAAATTTAAAAGGAAGTAAAGTCTTCCGAGAAAAAGACGCGCGCTTCTTGATTTAGGTCAGGAAGTTGTCGTCCAGACCAGTTGTAGAGTCTACGAAAAACCTTGAAAAGTTTTCTCGAAAATCAGCTGGAAATCCACGGACCTCAGCATCAAACAGGGTCACCAAGTGGTCAGACTTATCCTAACCATGAGAGGATCTGCCTTGTACAATGGGGGGGCACCGTGCAAATTAGCTTATAAGACTAATGAATCAGATCCCCAGAAAGGATAATCTCCTTAAAGATCAAAAATCAGCTTTTAAGACTGATATTACTCAATCCTTGGGATTGACCTTAAAGATTGAGAATTACAAACTCATGGAATTCAATGATATCTAAACTCGAGCTTGAACGAGAAAATATTTTGATCAAAATTACAAACCGATTTGTTTTCTGAAAACCCATTTTTAATGCGTTCATTACCATTGAACGTAAAATCCTATAAATTCACCTGGAATTCATTAGGTCACCTGAACCAAATCGGGTGTCAACCGTAAGAACGGTGGTTGCATAGCATGGTCGATGACAGGACCTTGTGCCAGACCGAAAAACTATAGGGTGATCTTTACTATTGCTCTTACAAAGGATAGTAATTGCATCCGACACATTATAGACCATAATCAAAAGCATGTCACGGGACATTACCTTAACAGTTGCTTGTTCAACGCTTTCCTTTACAACCGGTCGGTAGTTTACCGAAAGGTAATATACGGAGCAAGTATACTGGACGTATTGCTTTTCTAATACAAGGTTAGTAAGTGGGTGACACAAAATCGCAAGTTTTGAGCTAAAATTTTCAAATCTGAAACCCACAAAACCCACAAAAACAATTTGCAAACACCGGTGAAGGGTTATTCCGGAAAACTTATCTAGTGTAAAAGCTAGATTGAATTTTTAAAAGATCAAATATTTCATAAAGATCCAATTTCCTAAAAGGATCTAAATTTTCATAGTCATGTGGGACTGTAAACCACAACGTTACTATCATTGTTCATACCGCCAAATCGAAATCACTGATTCTAGTATTTTTATTTCAAGACTATATTGCTTGAGGACAAGCAACACTCAAGTGTGGGAATATTTGATAATGCTAAAAACGAACATATATTTCATAGCATTATCCCTCAAGAAAGACAAGCTTTTAGTTGCAATTGTTCTATTTACAAGTGATATTCGTTTAAATAATAAAAAGTGAAGACAAAAGACAGATTCGACGATTTGAAGACGCAAACGACCAAAAAGCTAAAAAGTACAAAGTACAATCAAATTGGTTCAAATTATTGATGAGAAACGTCTAAAAAATGCAAGAGTACGAGCCGCAAAATGCAAAGTACAAGATATTAAATTGTATGCAAAGACGTTCGAAAATCCGGAACCGGGACTAGAGTCAACTCTTAACGCGCGACGCAACGGAGCGAAAATAACAAGTCAACTATGCACATGAATATAATATAATATATAATTAATTCTTAAAATTATATATATATTATATTATATATTAAAACCGTCGGCAAATAAAAAACAAAAGATCCTGAGCTGTAAAAAGGTGCCATGCGATCGCATGGCCAGAAGGCACAAGATCTATGCGGTCGCTTGGATCACTGTAGCAGGCCACATTCTTTAAATAGCATGATTTCTGGCCGAATTTTATCCATCCTAATTCAATCTCTCTCTCTCTCTCACGATATATATATATATATATATATATATATATATATATATATATATATATATATATATATATATATATATATATATATATATATATATATATATATATATATATATATATATATATATATATGTATATAATTTATAATTTTAATTTTAATTTTAATTCAAGATTAATAATAATAAGGGTATGTTAGCGAATGTTGTAAGTGTGTAAGTCGAAATTCTGTCCGTGTAACGCTACGCTATTATTAATCATTGTAAGTTATGTTCAACCTTTTTAAATTAATGTCTCGTAGCTAAGTTATTATTATGCTTATTTAAATTGAAGTAATCGTGATGTTGGGCTAAAATATTAAAGACGGGGTAATTGGGCTTTGTACCATAATTGGGGTTTGGACAAAAGAACGACACTTGTGGAAATTAGACTATGGGCTATTAATGGGATTTATATTTGTTTAATTGAATGATAGTTCGTTAATTTAATATAAAGATTTACAATTGGACGTAATTATAAATAACCACACACACTCGATCGGACACGATGGGCGGGATATTTATAAGTACTAATAATCGTTCATTTGACCGGACACGGGAATGGATTAATAGTCAATGGACTCATTAAAACAGGGGTGGATTATATGCAAAGACACTTGGTGTAATTGATAATAAAGTATTAAAAACTTATTACAGTTTAAGTCCCCAATTAGTTGGATATTTGACTTCGGATATAAGGATAATTTGACGAGGATACTCGCACTTTATATTTATGACTGATGGACTGTTATGGACAAAAACCAGATGGACATATCGAATAATCCAGGACAAAGGACAATTAACCCATGGTAATAAACTAAAATCAACACGTCAAACATCATGATTACGGAAGTTTAAATAAGCATAATTCCTTTATTTCATATAAAAGGACCCGTTCATATACATTATAAACGATTCACAATAGTTGATTACATTACGAGGTATTTGACCTCTATATGATACATTTTACAAACATTGCATTCGTTTTTAAAAGACAACCTTTCTTTACATCGAAAATTGACAGGCATGCATACCATTTCATAATATCCACTATCTAACTATAAATTGATTTAATAATAATTTTTGATGAACTCAATGACTCGAATGCAACGTTCTTCGAAATATGCTATGAAAGACTCCAAGTAATATCTTTAAAATGAGCAAATGCACAGCGGAAGATTTCTTTAACACCTGAGAATAAACATGCTTTAAAGTGTCAACCAAAATGTTGGTGAGTTCATTAGTTTATCATAATCATTTATTTCTATCATTTTAATAGACCACTAGAATTTCATTTCCAGTTCTCATAAATATACGTCCCATGCATAGAGACAAAAATAATCATTCATATGGTGAACACCTGGTAACCGACATTAACTAGATACATATAAGAATATCCCCTATCATTCCGGGATCCTCCTTCGGACATGATATAAATTTCGAAGTACTAAAGCATCCGGTACTTTGGATGGGGTTTGTTAGGCCCAATAGATCTATCTTTAGGATTCGCGTCAATTAGGGTGTCTGTTCCCTAATTCTTAGATTACCAGACTTTAATAAAAAGGGGCATATTCGATTTCGATAATTCAACCATAGAATGTAGTTTCAATTACTTGTGTCTATTTCGTCAAACATTTATAAAAGCGCATGTATTCTCAGTCCCAAAAATATAAAGGGTAAAAAGGCAAATGAAACTCACCATACTGTATTTCGTAGTAAAAATACATATAACGTCATTGAACAAGTGCAAGGTTGGCCTCGGATTCATGAACCTAAATTAATTATATATATTTATGTGTTGGTCAATATTTGTCTAACAAATTAGGTCAAGTCATAGTGTACCACAATCCTAATGCTCGAGACTAATATGCAAAAGTCAACAAAAGTAAATTTGACTCAAAATAATTTCCAAAAATCTATACATGATTAATATATAGTTTAAATATCGTCGTTTTATATTTTTAAATATTTTTAAAAGATTTATTAGAGTAAATAATATAATCTATTTATTAATAAATAAAATTTTATATTAAATTTATATAATAAAATTTACTTTTATATATATTTAAGTAATAAAATTTATAGGGTTCATTTAATATCATAAAGATAATATGATAGGTATTATTAAAGTAAGTTATTACACGTAGTAAAATATGTCTGTATCACATATTTATTTGATAAAATAATATCTATAATGATAGTAAGTAAAAGTTGTATTATTTTGTAATAATAATTATTATTATAAAAAGATCAATATTTATAATTATTAAGATGACATTATGATAAAACGATAATTCTAATTATGATAACTTTAATATTTACGATAATTTTTAATATTATCTTTAAAATAATAATTCTATTTAAAATAATAATAATAATACTGATATTTTATAGTAACAATGACATTTCTATTAAAATGATAATTTTTGTTAAAATGATAGTTTTAATACTAACAATACTTTTAATAATAATAGTAATGATAAAAATAATAAGAACGATAATTTTATCTAAATAAATATCTTATAATATTTTAATTTCATCATGAAACTCTTACCTATTATTTCCTAATCGTTTCGTTTAATAGCTTGTAATCGTCTTTTATATCGTGTTCATAATAATGATAATAATAGTAATCAAAATAATTAGGTGTTACAAATATTTATTTTAATTACACTAATATTAATAATAATAATAGTTACTATAACATTATTAACGATAATACTAATAATTATCTTAGTGATAATATAGTAATAATAATAATAACAATAACAATGACTATTTTTAAATAATGATATATATATATATATTAATAATGATAATAATAATAATAATACCAATAATAATAATAATAATAATAATAATAATAATAATAATAATTGGATAATAATAATAATATTAATTATAACTTTAATGATAATAACGATAGTAATAAAAAAAATAACAATTTTTAATGATAAATCCCTTTTATTGATAAAGATAATAATAATGATAATAATAAGATAAAACTGGAACGACGATAAAAACGACGATAATAATAATAATCATTTTTAATAAAAATATCGAAAATTCAATTGATTATAACTTCTAATCCGTTCATCGAAACCATTCGATATCTAAAGGAAAAGTTCTTAATTTTTCGCTAGCTTTCCAAGGACATGCATATCTTATACCTTATCTCAACCGCAAGTGTAACTAATTCAAGATTCAACCTAACCTGTTTAAGGGCAATATCAAAAGTACAAGCATGCATAATCCTAAATACTCGAGCACTAGTCAGGGATACACTATTAGTATGTAAAAAGTTAAATTATGAGTACTCACGTATCAATATTGAGATTCAATATTGCAGGAAAGGTACGTAGATGTAACGGAAATGATAAACACTATATTGACCTCACGAGCATACCCGTGAACCATACTCAATCACCTCCATAGCTATAACCCATAATTTCCTTAATCCTATCCTACTCGAAAAATAATTTCGAAATCACTCGGACAGCACTTCGTCGTAATATTTTATGTATACTAATAATATCTTGAAATAATATGGAGTAAATATATATATGTAAATCGATTGAGAGAGTTTAGAGAAAAATATTTTCAAGTTTCTATGAAATAATGAAACCTATTGAATTCTATTTATAATAGATTTTTGAATTATTAAAGTGAATTATTAAAGTATGAATTATTAAAGTGAATTATTAAAGTATGAATTATTAAAGTGAATTATTAAAGTATGAATTATTAAAGTGAATTATTAAAGTATGAATTATTAAAGTAAATTATTAAAGTATGAATTATTAAAGTGAATTATTAAAGTTAAAGTAAAGTAAAAATAAAGTAAAGGTAAAGTTTAAGTATAGTAAAAGTATAAAACTATGTACGTATAATACACGTATAAATATATATAATATTAATTTAAATCATTATATATATTTAATAAAATAAAATATAAATATCGTTATCTTTATCATACTAGTTAAGTAATGAGTTGTCAAAAGTGGTTCTAGATATTTATAAAAGTTATATACGTTTTAATAATAAAGTTCTTTTTAAACTGAAAACGTTTTTGTACGTTTGAAACTAAATAGATCAATCGAGTCTTTATGAGATTCAATCTTCCACTATCCTTTGTCTAGTTCTCAATGATTGACAATTTGTTCTTATTTATAAATCACTTTACCATTTTTCGAATATTGTTAAAATAGAAAGATTTCTCAAATCAACGTGGGCCTTTCAACAGAGACTTGTAATCATAATTCAATATATCTGATAATTCAATCATTTGATCTTATCTTCTAATTCTATTGATAAACATTTTGAAACAGATACAATCATATAAAGTATTTAATCTAATATTTTGTTTACGTTTCAAGTTATAACATATATACACATATACATATATAATCATATTCGTTTAATGGTTCGTGAATCGTTGGAACTTGGTCGAGGTTGAATGAATGTATGAACATAGTTTAAAATTCTTGAAATTTAACTTAACAAATATTGCTTATTGTGTCAGAAACATATAAAGATTAAAGTTTAAATTTGGTTGGAAATTTTCGGGTTGTCACAGTACCTACCCGTTAAAGAAATTTCGTCCCGAAATTTGAGTGGAAAGGTCGTGAATGATAATAAGTATGTTTTCATGATGCATACGGGCTGAAAATTAGAGTTTTATTATCAGTGAATAATTTGGATAAACAATCCATTTATATGAAGAGTACGAATGAAGCTAACATAGAAGAGTGAAATGAGTAAGTGTAGATTCATCTTATCATTTGACGTAGATATGATTGATTCCTAGATTTCAAGGGATTTGAAGAAAATCTTCTTAATAAGATTTGACTCTCCGGTAATCAAGGGAATTAGGATCCGCTTTAAATGTGATCGTCCATTTTAATTGTTCTGTCGGAGATTTTCTTATAAATTCACCTCCTTCGTTTCCTTACAACTCACACCTTCTGTTGATGCATTTTATGCAAGTCCCTAGACATCTACCCACGTCCATTGCAGGTACAACAGTTTACAGGCCACCATGATTGCTCGTTATTATACTATCCGTGTTTGTATGTGGTTACAGGAACTGCAGGAACGAGATTTAGATGTTTGACTATGTTAGACTAAGTCAGACGTACGAGTGAAGCCTCACTAGTACGGCTGACAGGCTCATACGCATGGTTGATGCTGAGCTAAGTCACAATTACAACCTAAATGAGAAGACACGAGTGAGTGATCACCCGTACGGCTGATGAAGCCAACTCGTACGTGTAATGAATAAATCGTATGGGTGAGTCAATAGCAGGGGTATATAAAGTCTTATATTCTTCATTTTAGGTTAAGCCTCTCATTTGTTACACACACTCAGATCTAGTGAGCTCCTCCGATTCTCTCTCAATCCAAATCACCCAGGTGGTGAATAATAGCTCTAGGTGTTGATCTAATCACACTTGATTTAGCTGTGGTTTGACTAAATTAATCAAAAAAAACTTAACCTATTCACTAGAGGGTTTGATTCACTTATTCCGCCATTGTGTGAGTTAAATCTGTTTATTTCTAAGTTCCTAGTCATGTTTCATCACCTTCTATTCTTTCCCCCTCAACTCATATTTTAAAGTATTCATCAATATGCTCCATCCAGTTCTGATTCTCGATATACTTCTAACTTTCATATCGGTCATTCTTCTTTTTCATCTACCGCCGGAAGAATCTATTTACTTCTACTATACTCTTGGGTTTATAGTGTTTCTAGTTCTCCCGTGTCTTTATATTGCTATATGCATTGATATATATATGGTTTATAATTTCTGGTTTATCATTGGGCTTTATATGTTCCCTTATATTTCAAAGTCTTTGCTTCTGTCTTCTATAATCATTATCATTCACAGTTAATGCTCTCTTTTATTTGCTGCAATTTATACCCCAATTTCTATTTCGGAGTTTTGTCCTTTCGTTTCTTCTTCTTGCGATTAAGCACCGCTTGTAATGGTCCAGAATTCACAGATATGAATTTCGGAATGAACATTGTTAATGTTCTAGGAAGGAAATTGTGATGGCACGATCTTGACTTGTCAAATTACTAGAATACCTTGGAAAAGGCCGAATCATCAAGAAATATTTTCTTGATATTTTAGAGGTTAAATAGAATACAAGAGTCGTATAACATGGCACATGATGATGTTATGATCTGTGAATCATCACGTTCCATTTAGAAACTCAGCATGACTTACTGTAATATAATCACGTTGATCAAGTATCATTATATTATACTAATTCATGCTTCAGTTCCCAACACTACTTTAAAATATTTCTATTTTAATCTTGAATGTTTCAGAATTTAGAAACTAAAATAGTTTCTTTTATGATGTAATACAGATAGCGCGAAGAGGTAAATGATTTCAAATAAGAAAAATTAAGAAAATATCTTCAGAAATATGGAGGATATTTATAATGAAAGATATGATGATATTTTAGAATATCTAAGATCAGAGGATGATGAAGAATATTATTCACAAGGGTTTAGAGTCAGGAGTAAGGTATTTGATAATAATTTCAGCAGACACTGAATCATTTGGACTCTTTGAAGGCAGGTTTAGTCTTTGTGATTTGTCCATAGCCTCCTTCATGGTTTGTTTAATCCGTTTTCCAGTTCCAAACCTTCTCTTTTTCTAAGCTTTTCCAACACACTATCCTTTATTATCAAACTTTTGACTGTTAAGGTCGTTTACAGTTTTTGCTGCTTCATCAGCATTTCCCAAACTTCGGAGAACTAGTTCGCAGTTTAGGGTGTTTTTCAGAAACTTCACATTCAAAGTATATAAGTCAAGGAGATAGACGTTATATATATACCTATAACTGTTGGCAGAGACATGTTGCAAGATTTCAAAATACTAATTGTTGATTCCCAGTAATTGGCATGACAATTCTTGTTACAAGATGCGGATGAGTAAATGATGGGGTTTCGATAAATATAATGACTTTTCGGAAAGTCAAAGATCAGTGAAGTTGTTGGTAAGTTTATTTTTAATGTGGTGAGACATAAAAGGTTCTCCGGTAACGATGACGAAAGGGCAACGTCTTAATCAAGCTTATAATAAGACTGTTTCAACTGAAAAGTCGAAGCTGACTTGCTAAAGCTGTGACAAATACGACTAATTTGAAAAGGAATCGCAAAGTTATTTTTGCTAATAAATGCCAAAGGGTCTGACACGGATACGTGTTAAATTATGACTCTGGTTTCGAGAGCTTTTCAGATGCAAGACTGTGGTTAATATGTGGTTGGATCATCATCTCGATTGTTTATTATTTGAAGTGTCTTCAGGAATTTCAAAGGGTTTTGAACACAGATTGTAATCGTTAATATACATATGATGTTCTAACACAGTTTTGAAGTCAAAGTATAGCTTGTGAAAGATGTAAGGATCTAAGAGTGATGATTTCGATCATATCTCGAGTTGAATTCTAAGATTTTAAAATCAGAATATGCAATTAAATTTTGAATGAGTATGGTTGTTTTGATTTCTATAAAAGAATATATATTGTTTGAGAAAATAGTGATTATTGTTGATGATTGCTGAATCAGATTCGAAGAATGTAACATATTAATTGTGAATTTATATATCTCTCGGGTATTACCTACCCGTTAAAAAAATATTTCACAATTAATATTTTGTACAAAAGAATTTTTATTACAGTCTTTTTAAAAAAATATATATATATATATGTATATATATATATGTATATATATATATATATATATATATATATATATGTATTTTTTCTTCAGATGTAACATCGATTTAATGAGTTAATATTAAATTAAACTCATTTAATTTACGGTTGAAACTAGAATTGAATAATCCCTTAAAGGCTTTAGAGATTACATAAGTATTACTTCAATAATATTGAAATTATGAATCAATACTTCGTTATTTGTTGGGGCATGATGTTGGTTTTCATTAAATTCTTGTGAACTTCGCAAAGTACGAATGATGTTATCTGAAAAGTTTCGAGTACATTGATGACGAAAGTGTAAAATCAACATATATTTGAATAATACACTTGATTTATTATGAATTGGAATTTATTGAATTGAGACAGAGGTTGTAGTTAACGATAGTTAAGTTGCGGACGAAGGACGTGCATTATTGCATATTAGTAATATGAATTAACCGAGTAGTTAAGATTCACACATAATAGCTTAGTACGGAAAGATTTATTATGGTTTAAAGATTTATATATAAGATATACATATAAATCCTTCAGTAGAAATGAGTTAATTCTTCATAACTTGTTGATACAATATACTCGTTGTTGATTCATAATGATGTCCGCGGTGATTCTTGAACTGACGGAGCTTGTGAGATTATAGGTGCTGCTAATGCTGATGCTGACAACACTGACGATGCTGGTGATGCTGGCGGTACTGTTGATGCTGTTGGTAAAACAAGTCTAGTTTGTAAATCGTGCACCATTCTGGTCAGGATTTCTTTTATCATTTCGGTCCACTCATCTGATTTATGGTTAGATCTAGAATAAGTAATCTCTAAAATTTTAGAGATTACATAATCACCGTAAAATATTTCTCCGATGAAGTCATGAATTAATACTTCATCGTTTGTTGTTGTTGGTCTTCCATGTTATTTACAGGACGTATGACCTTGATACTCGTGGGACAGATTGTGGAGTTGAGGTTTACAACGCGGTTGTGGTTGGGGGTGGTAATGGTACTGTTGACGTTGATGTTGGTGATACTGATTATGCTGCTGGTGCTGCTGCTGGTGTTTGTAACCTTTGCACCATATTCTCCAAAGCCACTACCCGAACGCGAAGCTCGTTGACTTCTTCTATTACACCGGGATGATTATCGGTTCGGACAAGCTGATAAATAAAATCTAGAATTTGATGTAGTATATAATCGTGACGAGATACTCTGGAAATGAGAGAGAAAATAGTGTTTCGGACAGGTTCGCCGGTAAGTGCTTCAGGTTCTTCTTCAAAAGGACAATGTGGTGGATGGAAGGGATCACCTTCTTCTTGTCTCCAATGATTTAGGAGGCTACGAATCCATCCCTAATTCATCTAGAATAGGTGATGACTGATTGGTTAATCCATTCCGGTCACACTGCTTTCGGAGCTTGAGTGGGATTCCATTTCATAATCTGAGGAACTTGAACTAATGACGAATTCCATTTCGTACAATTGAATAAAGGATTTTTCGATATGAAATGATTTTTCGGCTATCGAATGGTATTCTAATTACATAGAATATCTATATATATAGAGAAAAAGATTTCGTAGATTACGGAGGAATTTACGGAATATTTCAGACAAAGTTTAAAGTAACAGATACGATAAGATATGATTTAGCAGATACGCTAAGATATGAATTTTGTCTATACACTACTCATGCAATTAATGTAGCAAGACGTGTTTAGACTAATAATGATAAGCTGGTAATTTCCTAAGGATGATAAGCAGATGATTTCCGACTAGAAATGATAAGCAAAACTTTTGACATGTAGACACGGTCGAAGTCCAGACTCACTAATGCATCCTAACGACTTATCAGTTAGACACACTAATGCAGACCCGGTTCGCTAACACCACCGCTCTGATACCAACTGAAAGGACCCGTTCATATACATTATAAACGATTCACAATAGTTGATTACATTGCGAGGTATTTGACCTCTATATGATACATTTTACAAACATTGCATTCGTTTTTAAAAGACAATCTTTCTTTACATCGAAAATTGACAGGCATGCATACCATTTCATAATATCCACTATCCAACTATAAATTGATTTAATAATAATCTTTGATGAACTCAATGACTCGAATGCAACGTTCTTCGAAATATGCTATGAAAGACTCCAAGTAATATCTTTAAAATGAGCAAATGCACAGCGGAAGATTTCTTTAACACCTGAGAATAAACATGCTTTAAAGTGTCAACCAAAAGGTTGGTGAGTTCATTAGTTTATCATAATCATTTATTTCCATCATTTTAATAGACCACTAGAATTTCATTTCCAGTTCTCATAAATATACGTCCCATGCATAGAGACAAAAATAATCATTCATATGGTGAACACCTGGTAACCGACATTAACTAGATACATATAAGAATATCCCCTATCATTCCAGGATCCTCCTTCGGACATGATATAAATTTCGAAGTACTAAAGCATCCGGTACTTTGGATGGGGTTTGTTAGGCCCAATAGATCTATCTTTAGGATTCGCGTCAATTAGGGTGTCTGTTCCCTAATTCTTAGATTACCAGACTTTAATAAAAAGGGGCATATTCGATTTCGATAATTCAACCATAGAATGTAGTTTCAATTACTTGTGTCTATTTCGTCAAACATTTATAAAAGCGCATGTATTCTCAGTCCCAAAAATATAAAGGGTAAAAAGGCAAATGAAACTCACCATACTGTATTTCGTAGTAAAAATACATATAACGTCATTGAACAAGTGCAAGGTTGGCCTCGGATTCACGAACCTAAATTAATTATATATATTTATGTGTTGGTCAATATTTGTCTAACAAATTAGGTCAAGTCATAGTGTACCACAATCCTAATGCTCGAGACTAATATGCAAAAGTCAACAAAAGTAAATTTGACTCAAAATAATTTCCAAAAATCTATACATGATTAATATATAGTTTAAATATCGTCGTTTTATATTTTTAAATATTTTTAAAAGATTTATTAAAGTAAATAATATAATCTATTTATTAATAAATAAAATTTTATATTAAATTTATATAATAAAATATACTTTTATATATATTTATATAATAAAATTTATAGGGTTCATTTAATATCATAAAGATAATATGATAGGTATTATTAAAGTAAGTTATTACACGTAGTAAAATATGTTTGTATCACATATTTATTTGATAAAATAATATCTATAATGATAGTAAGTAAAAGTTGTATTATTTTGTAATAATAATTATTATTATAAAAATATCAATATTTATAATTACTAAGATGACATTATGATAAAACGATAATTCTAATTATGATTACTTTAATATTTACGATAATTTTTAATATTATCTTTAAAATAATAATTCTATTTAAAATAATAATAATACTGATATTTTATAGTAACAATGACATTTCTATTAAAATGATAATTTTTGTTAAAATGATAGTTTTAATACTAACGATACTTTTAATAATAATAGTAATGATAAAAATAATAAGAACGATAATTTTATCTAAATAAATATCTTATAATATTTTAATTTCATCATGAAACTCTTACCCATTATTTCCTAATCGTTTCGTTTAATAGCTTGTAATCGTCTTTTATATCGTGTTCATAATAATGATAATAATAGTAATCAAAATAATTAGGTGTTACAAATATTTGTTTTAATTACACTAATATTAATAATAATAGTTACTATAACATTATTAACGATAATACTAATAATTATCTTAATGATAATATAGTAATAATAATAATAACAATAACAATGACTATTTTTAAATAATGATATATATATATTAATAATGATAATAATAATAATAATACCAATAATAATAATAATAATAATAATAATAATAATAATAATAATAATAATAATAATAATAATAATAATAATAATTGGATAATAATAATAATACTAATTATAACTTTAACGATAATAACGATAGTAATAAAAAAATAACAATTTTTAATAATAAATCCCTTTTATTGATAAAGATAATAATAATGATAATAATAAGATAAAACTAGAACGACGATAAAAACGACGATAATAATAATAATCATTTTTAATAAAAATATCGAAAATTCAATTGATTATAACTTCTAATCCGTTCATCGAAACCATTCGATATCTAAAGGAAAAGTTCTTAATTTTTCGCTAGCTTTCCAAGGAAATGCATATCTTATACCTTATCTCAACCGCAAGTGTAACTAATTCAAGATTCAACCTAACCTGTTTAAGGGCAATATCAAAAGTACAAGCATGCATAATCCTAAATACTCGAGCACTAGTCAGGGATACACTATTAGTATGTAAAAGTTAAATTATGAGTACTCACGTATCAATATTGAGATTCAATATTGCAGGAAAGGTACGTAGACGCAACGGAAATGATAAACACTATATTGACCTCACGAGCATACCCGTGAACCATACTCAATCACCTCCATAGCTATAACCCATAATTTCCTTAATCCTATCCTACTCGAAAAATAATTTCAAAATCACTCGGACAGCACTTCGTCGTAATATTTTATGTATACTAATAATATCTTGAAATAATACGGAGTAAATATATATATGTAAATCGATTGAGAGAGTTTAGAGAAAAATATTTTTAAGTTTCTATGAAATAATGAAACCTATTGAATTCTATTTATAATAGATTTTTGAATTATTAAAGTGAATTATTAAAGTATGAATTATTAAAGTGAATTATTAAAGTATGAATTATTAAAGTGAATTATTAAAGTATGAATTATTAAAGTGAATTATTAAAGTATGAATTATTAAAGTGAATTATTAAAGTATGAATTATTAAAGTAAATTATTAAAGTATGAATTATTAAAGTGAATTATTAAAGTTAAAGTAAAGTAAAAATAAAGTAAAGGTAAAGTTTAAGTATAGTAAAAGTATAGAACTATGTACGTATAATACACGTATAAATATATATAATATTAATTTAAATCATTATATATATTTAATAAAATAAAATATAAATATCGTTATCTTTATCATACTAGTTAAGTAATGAGTTGTCAAAAGTGGTTCTAGATATTTATAAAAGTTATATACGTTTTAATAATAAAGTTCTTTTTAAACTGAAAACGTTTTTGTACGTTTGAAACTAAATAGATCAATCGAGTCTTTATGAGATTCAATCTTCCACTATCCTTTGTCTAGTTCTCAATGATTGACAATTTGTTCTTATTTATAAATCACTTTACCATTTTCCGAATATTGTTAAAATAGAAAGATTTCTCAAATCAACGTGGGCCTTTCAACAGAGACTTGTAATCATAATTCAATATATCTGATAATTCAATCATTTGATCTTATCTTCTAATTCCATTGATAAACATTTTGAAACAGATACAATCATATAAAGTATTTAATCTAATATTTTGTTTACGTTTCAAGTTATAACATATATACACATATACATATATAATCATATTCGTTTAATGGTTCGTGAATCGTTGAAACTTGGTCGAGGTTGAATGAATGTATGAACATAGTTTAAAATTCTTGAAATTTAACTTAACAAATATTGCTTATCGTGTCGGAAACATATAAAGATTAAAGTTTAAATTTGGTTGGAAATTTTCGGGTTGTCACATCACATTTCATCGCATTTTTTTTACTGTCATTTTATTTATCGCAATTTTAATTACCGTACTTTTTAATTATCGCAATTTTATATATCATCATTTTATTTATCGCACTTTAATTTATCATACTTTAATTATCGTTATTTACTTTACGCTTTAACTTAAGTTATATTTATTTTTAATATTTTACATTAGGTTTTAACTGCGACTTAAGACATAAAATCGACAAACCAGTCATTAAACGGTAAAAACTCCCTATTATAATAATCATACTACTATATATATATATATATATATATATATATATATATATATATATATATATATATATATATATATATATATATAAATATAGTTTTTAAAAATATAGCGTTAAACTTGGCTAGTTCCCTGTGGACGAACCGGACTTACTAAAAACTATACTACTGTACGATTAGGTACACTGCCTATAGTGTTGTAGCAAGGTTTAGGTATATCCACTCTATAAATAAATAAATAACTTGTGTAAAATTGTATCGTATTTAATAGTATTTCATAATAAATATATAACTATTTTGTATACACCTCTGCACACATCAAGTATTTTTGGCGCCGCTGTCGGGGACCCGAAAGCAAAACGCTATAAAAATGATTTTTATTAAGCTTTAATTCATTTTTATAAAAATACGTTTTATATAATACAATTAAAAATATAAAGAAAAAGAAAAATATATATCTATATTTTTAAGTTTAGTTAAATTTAAAAAGTTTATATTTCTATTTATTGTGAAAAGTTATAAAAAACTAATAAGTAAATTTTTTTCTTATAAGTTTTATATAAATATTTTACAAAAATATAAAACAAAAAAAAAATAGTAAAAAGTAATCGGGCGGATCACTGTAGCAGCCCAACTTTCTGGCCTGGTATCCGATCGCATGTGATCGCACGAGCCCAAGCCTTGAAACCCATGCGACCGCATGGTCCCTTCTGACACGCCAGGTTTGACCTGGTACTGCATTAACTACGGAGTATTATTAATTATTATAATTAACTAACCCTAATTAGGGTTTAATTAGTTAATGTTTAATATTAGTTTTAATTGTATTATTTAAATTGTAATATTAAGTTTATTATAGTTTTACTTAATTATAAAATTAATACTTTTATAAAATAATAATATAAAAATAATATTTTTTATAAAAAAAATTATACTTTTATAACTTTAAGTTTTATTTTTATATTTGTATCTTTTAATCGTTTAATTTGTAATTTTTAATTTTTCGTTCATAATTAGTTCGTAACTTAGTATTTTGCCGTAGTTATTTTATATTTCTAGATTTTTAGACTTTACCGTAAAATCCCTTAAGTGCTTTTTCTTTAGACTAAGATTTAGATGCTTTAGAATTTTGCGACGCATTTTTAAGATTTTAGTACTTTTTAAGTTATTGCCGTTTTGGATATAGAATTCCTTTTAAGCTTTAGTACCTTTAGACGTAAGTTTTAATTTTAGTTTTTAGACTTTTAAGTTTCGACGCTGCATTTTATTATTTTTCGACGCTTATTTTTCGACCTTTTATTTTTTGACGTTTTTCGACGCACTCTTTTTCTTTCTTATTTCTCGACGCTCTAGTTTTTAGGACATATAATTTTCTATTTCTTCTCTAAAATTTCTTTAAATTTCGACGAAAAATTATTTTAAGTGGTTAAATTGATAGACATCCAAAATTTTCTGGTTCGTAGTTGTAACATCCGGCCTTTTTTCGTTTACTTTTCCGTTTAACTATTTAAATTCTGTTATATGTTTATAACATCTCCCGTTGATACGCGTTTTAAAAATATCTCGTTTAGGTAATTCACGCACCCGCAACCGAACTCGAGGGACTAGTTACGCCAAAGAGCCAAAGAGGTGACTAGCATTTGACTAGTCAACCCCACCTCCTTTCTTTTTCATTTTCATTTTCCTTTTCTTTCACTACTTCTTCATTTTCTTTCAATTATCCTTTTCAAAGAATCATCATTTAAATCCAAGCTAGCGGGTATCTTGCAAAACAAATTACATATTTGGAATCCTTGCAACTTCCTCTTCGATTCCATACCGATTTCATCAAGTTTGGGTAACTTTCTAAAATCACTAGATTTTGTGTTCTTGATGTTTTTAACTTATAAAGTAGTTAATTAGTGTCTATGGCTCAAGTCTAACATGAATATATGATTTATATGTTCGATTTTGTTATTTGAAGTAACTAGCATGAACATAAAATTTGGTGTGTTTGATTTGGTGATTTAGTTGTGTGGATGATGTTAAATGTTATAAATGCATGTACTAAATGTGTTCCTAACATCACTAGCTTCAATTGAATGTGTTGGTTGTTTTAGAAAACTTCATAAACATGATTAGTGATTTTGATGTTGTTAGTTAGGGTTTGATAGAATTGAATGTGAACATTTAATGTATTGAATGCCATGAATTGTGGTTGGTAACTGGTTAGTTTGATTGTATGCTTGATTACCTACGAAACGGCGTGTCATATGTGTGCATTTAATTCCCGAATTCTATTTTGTGCATTTATCAACTTGAGTATTAATTGAGCATTAAATGTTGGAAATTTGGTTATTGCAAATGATGTTTTTGGTTGATGAAATGTGTTTAGTTGTGTTCTTTGTCAAATTAGCTTTCCAACGATATAAAATGCGTGTCATAAGTGTTTACGGTTTGTGATTTGTGTTTGATCGAAGTTCGGAAAAAGACTTGAACAATTGAAACTAACCAGGCACCAGCACACGTTATGTGCCGCGGCGCGGCCAGCCTATGTCACGGTGCGACATAAGGCGTATCCAGGTTCTGACCTCCTTGGTCAAAATACAAAAAATGTTTGGCATGCTATGGACCTCCAATTCACATGAGACTTGTTCTAACATGCTTATATATGAATAAAAACCTCAGAAAAATAGTTCGGGACCCGGCCCGAACGTGTTGACTTTTTCGTTGACTTTGACCAACCAAAGTTTGACTTTTTGTTAAACTTAACCAAATGATTATGCAATCTTTCTAATTTGTTTCTATACTTGTATCTTGCATGAAACTTGACAATTTGATTCACATGCTGCATAATCGAGTCGTAACGAGCCATAGGACTAATTGAACATCTTTGACCTATCGTGTTTACCGTTATTAATACGACCTATTTGTTTAGGTCAAGACTAGCATTATCCTTTGCACACGTTACTTTTTGAAGTACTTTTCATACGTGCACTCAAGGTGAGATCATAGTCCCATCTTTCAACAACTTTTATGCTTTAAACTATGGGATGAGAAACATATACGTATCATACTTTTTCACATTGAACACAAGTACGAAAATGAACATTCCACGTACGGGTTTGAACAAAAATCCTCAATTCAATTATCATTAGTTACACTTGCAGGGTGTAAACGTGAACTTATATTATGTGATCACATGGGCTTGACGAGCCTCATTCGGACGGTTCGCTACCGTTAGCGGATGAAATATATTTTCGGGTCTAGTGTATGTTCTCACACTATGCAAAGGGTGCAAAACAGTTAAGTTTGATAATTGGGTGCCCGCGAAACAAATAACAACTTTGGAATGCAAATGATTTTGATAATCATATTATATTAAATCTTGTGGTTCAAATGCAACGTTTACTGAAACACCTATGATTTCACCAACGTTTTCGTTGACAGTTTTCTATATGTTTTCTCAGGTCCTTGAACGCTACTTGATACATGCTTCCGCACTCTTTTTGATACTTGCTTGGATTTCGAGTATACATGCATAGTTGGAGCGTCTTTTGACAACTTTTAAATTGTGTCGCATAGGTTTCATTCGTACGTTAAACTTTGTAATGTAACTAGTCTTTGAACTACTTTTGTAAACTTGAAACATCCTTTTACTTATGAAATGAATGCGACATATTTTGGTCAAACGTCATGTTAAAGACTTATGACCACGTAACGGGACCTAAGTAGACGGCGTCGTCAAACATGATTTGGTCGGGTCGCTACAGATGGTATCAGAGCGTTGGTTGTAGGGATTTAGAGTTCATTGGTGTCAACCCCGAGTCATAGGGTACATTGGTGAGTCTAGACTACAACCGGCATATAGACTTGAAGTAGGAATTACTTGACTACTTGTGCATTATACTCGAACTCGTCTATCATATCTAATTCTTATTCAATCTTAATCTCACGTTACTTGATTTAATTGACGCGCCACCTTGACTATATGAATTAGTGTCGAATGCACATATGAATTAGGGTAATATAATTTCCGGGATTATATTACGGTGACTCATATGAACATTTCAACATTATGACATAAAGAACTTAAGGCGAGTCAAGGAAAATTTCTCTCTATCCTTAGTCCATATCATGGTTAGTATTATTAAGAATACTAATCAACGGTATTCTTGTGTTTTGAAGGAACAATGCCTCCTCGTCATGTGCCACACCATGAGACTCCCGAACAAGCTCTACAACGAATGATAGCCACCGCCGTGGAAGCGGCCATGGCCGATCACTCCTCCAACAATAACAACAACCACAACAACAACAATCAAGGGGTCGGTAACTCAAGCGAAGGGTGCTCCTACAAAGCCTTCATGGGGTGCTGTGATAACCCGAACTAATCCTCCCGGACGGAGTCTTCAACAGTTGGTTCCATTGCGATGATCGACTCCAAGTAAGGTCCTTAATATGAGTTATTGCACAGCGGAAGACTTAATTTGTACCTGAGAATAACATGCTTTAAAAGGTCAACATAAAGTTGGTGAGATATATAGGTTTGATGCTAGCAGCGTTATAACAATGGACCACAAGATTTCATATTCAAAAAAAACATAATACACTCGCAAGTATATGAAAAGCATTTCACGCAGTGGGCACCCGGTAACTAGCCTTAACAAGAGTGTGTACCCCTGAGTTATAATAATATGTGCACCGAATCAAGTGCGTTCCGTTAACCTCGAAGTACTAAACACCCGTTCTTCTAGTTTACTAGAACAACATCTGGGTGGGGGTGTAAAACCCGATAGATCTATCTTTAGGATTCGCGCCTACCAGTTCATAAACCAATAGTTAAAGTTACCAAGCTAGGGGATTTTTGATTCAAACCCATGTAGAACGTAATTTTAGTCACTTGTGTCCATAACGTAAATCATTTATAAAAATAGCGCATGTATTCTCAGCCCAAAAATATTTAAAGTTTAAAAGGGACTATATACTCACCTAATGTATTTTGTAGTAAAAATACATATAACATCATTGAATAAATGCAGGGTTGACCTCGGATTCACGAACCTATATCATTTGTATAATTATTAAAATATATACTCATAATCGAACAATTTAATATCTTATAACTTTATATATATTATATACTTAGTTTGTATATATTTTTAAGAATGTTTATTATTTATATAGTTATATGACTTACTAATATAATTGCAGTATATGTGATAAGTATGTTTTATATACAAAAATATTTATCTATTTAAAATGATAGTATTAATGATTCACTAAGAAAATATTAATACACCTAATAACTTTATTAATAAAAATCATAAAAATATTCATTTTACTACTAATGAGAATAATAATTATAAGTTTAATAATAATAATAATACCAGTAATAGTAATGATAATAAAAATAAAATTTTTGGTAATACTACTTATTACTTGTTAATAATAATAATATTAAAAATCTTATTCCTAATGATGATATTAATAATAATACCAATTAATACTAATTCCTTTAATGATACAATTTTTGTAATAACAATAATATTAATAATAAGTATAATTGTAATGATTAATAATAACAATAACAATAATAATAATAATAATAGAAATTAAATTAAGAGTATATACCCATTTAAGTCTTTTATAAAAAGAAGTGCTCACAACGGGTCTCGAACCCGGGACCTCTCGCTCACCCAAATCACTCTCAAACCATTCCTCCGTTACAGCTTTCTTGTTTTAACACTCAACACAAAATATATATACCCGTTTTAAACTGTTTCAGTTTCTTCCCCCATCCATAAGTATTCCGGTCCATTTACCAAATAAATCACAGCCCAACAAATCAAAACATGGGAATTTCGGCCCAGTATAATCTGTGAGTTCGGCCAACCAAAGATACAGCCCAAGTTCCAAATATAAATCTCGTAAAGTGCTGAAGGGTTTCAGTTTAAAAAAAATATTAAGGAAAAACAAGTGGTGGCCGCTAATAATTATCCTCAGGACCGATTGAGAGAAAAGAATATACAGCTGTTGTGGTGACATCAATATCCACTCGCATCATCTTTTTCATCATTAATATTGATTAATTCTTGCCATCATTAAGTGATTTCGATTGGAATTACAACAAAGAAAAATTGAGCAGGGTGGTGTTTGGTCAGCCGCAATGAAGAACAAGTGAATATTTGAAATAAATACAAACAGAAGGTGTCATAGTGACGTTGGAGGTGTCGGTTTGGTTATGGCGAGGTGTGGTTGCAGGTGGCTGTAAACCGGCGGTTGAAAGTAATCGGTGAAGTATGGTGTTGCAAAGTGGTGGCGGTAGCAGTAGGAAAGGATGATCTTATATGTTGATTAGACGGGTTCAATCCGTGGAATGGTGGTCTAGGGTGTTTGTTGGTCGAGTTAGGAAAAGAAGCAAGGTGGTTCTGATGATTTCTTCGAATCAATTGCAGTCACAAAATAGTAGTGGTGATCAATGATGTGGTATTAACAAGGTGGTCCGGTGATGGCTATTATGAAGGTGGTGGTGGTTGTTACGAAAGAGAAAGGTGATGTTTGATGATCAAATGATGGTTTGTTGGTGATTTAGTTCTTGTTGCAAGTTGAATATGATATCATCAGTAGGTATCGATAGCAGCAGCAAAAATTCAATGGTGAGGTGGTGTTCTTGGTGTTCTTAGTTAACAGATAGCTATAGTCATGTTAATTATGTTAAGGAGTAGTATGAATTGTTTAATAGATTAAATGAATCGATTCCTATATATATTGTAAATGGTTTAACAGAATGATTCGATCCAAAAGAAAAACAACAACATACAGTAAAGCAGATAGTGAAATAAGTAATTTAAAATTAAATCTGATTTTGACATTGGAGATAGGAACAATTTTGTGATACAGTTTGATTAAAACGTGAATCCTGACTTTTGATACTAATTCATACGCATGATTTTATCAATTTATCAATAATTAATAATTATAATTATAATAATATTTTAAATAGAATTAATATCGATTTCTAAAAAATATAACTGCCTATATATATTTTGTATATAACTGTGTATATCTATTACTATTAAATTATTATTATTATTATTATTTTATAGTTTATAATTAATATCTTAATAAATATAACTATATTGATAATATTTTTAATATAATTATTGATAATATAATAGTAATTATAATAATCTCTTTACTAATGATAATAACAACAAATACCATTAATAATGTTTTTATATAATTGTAATACTTTTAATATTAATAATAATAAATAGTATTACTAATACTAATATAATTAATTTTTATTAGTAAAGGAAATAATAATACCAAAATAATATTAAGTATGATATCAATAATAATGATATTTAATATGAATAAAAATAAAAATACTATAATGATAATAGTTCGTGAATCATCAGGCTTGGTCAAAAAGGTAACCGATTATCCAAATATAGATTTCAAACTTTCTAGACTCTAAATTACAGATTTTGCTTATCGTGTCGGAAACATATAAAGAATAAGGTTTAAATTTGGTCGGAAATTTCCGGGTCGTTACAGTACCCACCCGTTAAAGAAATTTCGTCCCCGAAATTTGAGTGAGGTCGTCATGACTAACAATAAAATTGTTTTTATGACGAATAAGAGTTGACATAATAGGGTTTTGTCAACATTGAGTAATATTGATAAAATATTTGAATTACTCGAAGCGTACGAGCGAAGCTGTCACTAGAGAGTGAAATGATTAGGTATAGATTTGTCATATCTTTTGACGTAGATAGGATTGATTTCCAAATTTAAGAGATTTGGAGAAAATCTTCGTAATAAGATTTGATTTTTCGGTAATCAAGGTAAATTATGATCCGCTTTAGATGCGATCATCTGTTTGATTGCTTTGTCGGATATTTTACTATAAATCCAATCCCTTCGTTTCCTTATTCTCCACAACTCACATATTATATTCTTTCTCCTTGATTCTTATTTTTAAGACATTCGTCAATATGCTCCATCCCATTCTGATCCTTAATATACTCTTAATTTTCACATCTGTCATTCTTCTTTTTCATCTACCACCAGAAGAATCTATTTACTTCTACTATATCCTTGTGTTTATAGTGTTTCTAGTTCTCCCGTGTCTCTATATTGCTATATGCATTGATATACACGATTTGTAATTTTTGGAGTTGTTATCAACCTTTGCATTTTTCATTATTTTTCAGAGCCTCATGCTTTCGTTTTCTCTTCCTGACTTCGAATCAAGTGAGTAATGGTCCGGAATTCGTAGGTATGAAATTTGGAATGAACATAGTTAATGCTCTAAGAAAGCAATGGAAATGGCACGATTTTTGATTTGTCAAATTACCAGAATATCCTGGAAAAGATAGAACTGTCAAGATGATATGTTCTTAATACATTTCGGAATTGGATAGAATGTAAGAGCCGTGTAACATAGCATATGATGACGGTACTGTGAATCATCACATTCCATTAGAAACTTAACATGACTTACTGTAATATAATGAAGTTGATCAAGTTTCATTATATTATACTAATTCATGCATCAGTTCCCAACATTACTTCAAAACATTCATATTTTAATCTCGAAGGTTTCAGAATTTTTAGAAACTAACATAGTTTCTTTCATGTTATAACGCAGATATTACAGAGAGATAAATGATTGCGGATAAGAATAGTTGTGAAAGTATCTCCAGAATATTGAGGATATGAAAAATACGATAATATCTTGGAATTTCTAATGTCGAAGGATGTTGATGAAGATTGACCCGTAAGGGTTTAGATCCGGAAGCAAGGTGTTCACTAAAGATTTCATTAGAAATAGAATCATCTGGATTCTTTAAATACAGAGTTTGGTCCTTGTATTTGTCCTTGGTCTCTTTCATGGTTAGCTCAATCATATTTTCAATACCAAATTTTTCCATCGGGTGTTTCCAACACCTCCTTCTTTATCATCAACTTTTGGTCATTAAGACCATCTACAACATGCTGTTTCGTCAGCATTTTCAAAGTTAATGAATTTGGGTCATTGATTTTCAAACCGAGGTGATTTTAAGAGATTTGTGTTTTTAGATGATTAAACGCGGATGATAGTATGGTGGAAAAAAAAATTCTCCAGTAACGACAACAAAAGGATACGTATTTATATCGAGATGATAATAAGACTAGTTTTTCTGAGAAGTCAAAGTGGAGCTGTGATAAAAGTGGCTAATTTGGAAAGAAATTGCAAAGTCATTTTGGGTAATAATAACACTAAAGGAATTTACACTGTTACGTGTTGACTCAGTTTCCGAGAGTTTTCAGGTGCATAACCATATGCAGGAATCTTTCTTCCGTAGACGAGGTGTAACTGGTTCAACTTCTCGATCGAGGCGTTTTCAAGAATCATGAAAAGTTGAACGTGGAACATAATAGTCAAGATACGAATGAGGTTTAGGATAAAATCAAGTGGCAAACTTGAAGAATTGTTTAGTTTCATATGTTATAATCAATATTTTAATTTATTTTACTTGTCCATAGTTAGCAGTCTATTAGTCCGATTGTCCAATAATTTCATATGTAAATTAAATATATAATATTCGAATTACTTAATACGTATCGTGACCCGTGTACCGGTCTTAGTGTCGATCACAACTCAAAGTATATATATTTTGGAATCAACTCCGACCCTGTATAGCCAACTCCCACCTTCACATATAGAGTGTCTACGGTTGTTCCGAAATATATATAGATGGGTCGATATGATAAGTCGAAACCTTGCATACGTGTCCCGTTATTTATAGTGCGTAAAAGTAAATAACAGAAATTAAATGACGATAAATAAAATTGCGAGAATGTAAATTGCGATAAATTAAATGTTAATCAGTTAGCTGGGAACAGTTAGCAGGAACAGTTAGCGTGAAATCCTATCACAATTCCAATTAATTAGTTCGTTTGTTTCTAACACTTTTTATTTTTGTCCAATGTTTTCTTCGTTATGCCACTTGTTGGATTCTGATAGGTCAAAATCCAAATATGAAATTTGAATGGAAATGGTTATTCTGTGATGAACGGACACGTGTATCGGTGATTGTGTGTAGGATAGTAAATGATTGTTGAATCGGATTCGAAGAATGTACAGTGTAACTTATTAATGTGAATTCTAAATATTCCTCGGGTACTACCCACCCGTTAAAATATTTTCATCATTAACAGTTTGTACAAAAGAATTTTTAATTACAATCTTTATGAAAATATACTTGCATATATATTTTCTTCGGATGTAATCATAGATTTAGTGAGTCAATAAGATATTAAACTCATTTGTTTTATCGTTAATACTGGATTACATGATCTCTAAAACATTAAAGATTTCATAATCACCATGTCGAACGAAGATATATGAGGTAGAACGTTACGTAAAGCGAAGGTAATCGATGTAGAACGATATATAGAACGAAGATTATACTTGAAGTACAGATGATGATATTGAGGCAGATGATGTTGATATCCGAGGTACAGATCGTAACGTTGAGATTTATGACGTGATTGTGGTTGGTGTGATAAGAGTATTGTCGGCATTGATGATGGTGGTACGGTTTATGCTGCTGGTGCTGCTGCTGGTGTTTGTAACCTCCGCACCAGATTTTCCAAAGCCATTACTCGAGCACGTAGTTCGTTAACTACTTATATTATGTCGAGATGATTGACGATTGAAACGAGCGGGTGAGTAAGATTCAAATATAGGATAATATATAATCGTGACGGGATACTCTAGAAATGAGAGGGTAAATGGTTTCTCGAATAGGTTCGCCGGTAAGTGCTTTCAGGTTCATCGCCAAAAGGGCAATTTGAGAAAGATCTTTGGTGTGAAATGATTTTCGAATATAGGATGATATTCTAACTTCATAGAATATCTATAATACTAAAGATTTCGTAGTCTACAGAGGAACTTACGGCATATGACAAGCAAGTCTACAGATTCGCTAAGATATGAATTATCAGATACGCTAAGATATGAATCTTGTCTATACACTATCGATGCACTAAATGCAGTAAGATGTGTCTAGACTTATGAATGATAAGCAGGAAATTCCCTAGGGATGATAAGCAGATGATTTCCGACTAGAATGATAAGCAAAACTTTTTGATAGGCAGACACGGTCGAAGTCCAGACTCACTAATGTATCCTAACAACTACTAGTCAGACACACTAATGCAAGGCCTGGTTCACTAAGACCAACGCTCTGATACCAACTGTGATAACCCGAACTAATCCTCCCGGACGGAGTCTTCAACAGTTGGTTCCATTGCGATGATCGACTCCAAGTAAGGTCCTTAATATGAGTTATTGCACAGCGGAAGACTTAATTTGTACCTGAGAATAACATGCTTTAAAAGGTCAACATAAAGTTGGTGAGATATATAGGTTTGATGCTAGCAGCGTTATAACAATGGACCACAAGATTTCATATTCAAAAAAAACATAATACACTCGCAAGTATATGAAAAGCATTTCACGCAGTGGGCACCCGGTAACTAGCCTTAACAAGAGTGTGTACCCCTGAGTTATAATAATATGTGCACCGAATCAAGTGCGTTCCGTTAACCTCGAAGTACTAAACACCCGTTCTTCTAGTTTACTAGAACAACATCTGGGTGGGGGTGTAAAACCCGATAGATCTATCTTTAGGATTCGCGCCTACCAGTTCATAAACCAATAGTTAAAGTTACCAAGCTAGGGGATTTTTGATTCAAACCCATGTAGAACGTAATTTTAGTCACTTGTGTCCATAACGTAAATCATTTATAAAAATAGCGCATGTATTCTCAGCCCAAAAATATTTAAAGTTTAAAAGGGACTATATACTCACCTAATGTATTTTGTAGTAAAAATACATATAACATCATTGAATAAATGCAGGGTTGACCTCGGATTCACGAACCTATATCATTTGTATAATTATTAAAATATATACTCATAATCGAACAATTTAATATCTTATAACTTTATATATATTATATACTTAGTTTGTATATATTTTTAAGAATGTTTATTATTTATATAGTTATATGACTTACTAATATAATTGCAGTATATGTGATAAGTATGTTTTATATACAAAAATATTTATCTATTTAAAATGATAGTATTAATGATTCACTAAGAAAATATTAATACACCTAATAACTTTATTAATAAAAATCATAAAAATATTCATTTTACTACTAATGAGAATAATAATTATAAGTTTAATAATAATAATAATACCAGTAATAGTAATGATAATAAAAATAAAATTTTTGGTAATACTACTTATTACTTGTTAATAATAATAATATTAAAAATCTTATTCCTAATGATGATATTAATAATAATACCAATTAATACTAATTCCTTTAATGATACAATTTTTGTAATAACAATAATATTAATAATAAGTATAATTGTAATGATTAATAATAACAATAACAATAATAATAATAATAATAGAAATTAAATTAAGAGTATATACCCATTTAAGTCTTTTATAAAAAGAAGTGCTCACAACGGGTCTCGAACCCGGGACCTCTCGCTCACCCAAATCACTCTCAAACCATTCCTCCGTTACAGCTTTCTTGTTTTAACACTCAACACAAAATATATATACCCGTTTTAAACTGTTTCAGTTTCTTCCCCCATCCATAAGTATTCCGGTCCATTTACCAAATAAATCACAGCCCAACAAATCAAAACATGGGAATTTCGGCCCAGTATAATCTGTGAGTTCGGCCAACCAAAGATACAGCCCAAGTTCCAAATATAAATCTCGTAAAGTGCTGAAGGGTTTCAGTTTAAAAAAAATATTAAGGAAAAACAAGTGGTGGCCGCTAATAATTATCCTCAGGACCGATTGAGAGAAAAGAATATACAGCTGTTGTGGTGACATCAATATCCACTCGCATCATCTTTTTCATCATTAATATTGATTAATTCTTGCCATCATTAAGTGATTTCGATTGGAATTACAACAAAGAAAAATTGAGCAGGGTGGTGTTTGGTCAGCCGCAATGAAGAACAAGTGAATATTTGAAATAAATACAAACAGAAGGTGTCATAGTGACGTTGGAGGTGTCGGTTTGGTTATGGCGAGGTGTGGTTGCAGGTGGCTGTAAACCGGCGGTTGAAAGTAATCGGTGAAGTATGGTGTTGCAAAGTGGTGGCGGTAGCAGTAGGAAAGGATGATCTTATATGTTGATTAGACGGGTTCAATCCGTGGAATGGTGGTCTAGGGTGTTTGTTGGTCGAGTTAGGAAAAGAAGCAAGGTGGTTCTGATGATTTCTTCGAATCAATTGCAGTCACAAAATAGTAGTGGTGATCAATGATGTGGTATTAACAAGGTGGTCCGGTGATGGCTATTATGAAGGTGGTGGTGGTTGTTACGAAAGAGAAAGGTGATGTTTGATGATCAAATGATGGTTTGTTGGTGATTTAGTTCTTGTTGCAAGTTGAATATGATATCATCAGTAGGTATCGATAGCAGCAGCAAAAATTCAATGGTGAGGTGGTGTTCTTGGTGTTCTTAGTTAACAGATAGCTATAGTCATGTTAATTATGTTAAGGAGTAGTATGAATTGTTTAATAGATTAAATGAATCGATTCCTATATATATTGTAAATGGTTTAACAGAATGATTCGATCCAAAAGAAAAACAACAACATACAGTAAAGCAGATAGTGAAATAAGTAATTTAAAATTAAATCTGATTTTGACATTGGAGATAGGAACAATTTTGTGATACAGTTTGATTAAAACGTGAATCCTGACTTTTGATACTAATTCATACGCATGATTTTATCAATTTATCAATAATTAATAATTATAATTATAATAATATTTTAAATAGAATTAATATCGATTTCTAAAAAATATAACTGCCTATATATATTTTGTATATAACTGTGTATATCTATTACTATTAAATTATTATTATTATTATTATTTTATAGTTTATAATTAATATCTTAATAAATATAACTATATTGATAATATTTTTAATATAATTATTGATAATATAATAGTAATTATAATAATCTCTTTACTAATGATAATAACAACAAATACCATTAATAATGTTTTTATATAATTGTAATACTTTTAATATTAATAATAATAAATAGTATTACTAATACTAATATAATTAATTTTTATTAGTAAAGGAAATAATAATACCAAAATAATATTAAGTATGATATCAATAATAATGATATTTAATATGAATAAAAATAAAAATACTATAATGATAATAGTTCGTGAATCATCAGGCTTGGTCAAAAAGGTAACCGATTATCCAAATATAGATTTCAAACTTTCTAGACTCTAAATTACAGATTTTGCTTATCGTGTCGGAAACATATAAAGAATAAGGTTTAAATTTGGTCGGAAATTTCCGGGTCGTTACAGGTGCAAACCTCACACTTTTGATGGAACCGGGGGACCGGTTGTACTCACTCGATGGTTCGAACAAACAGAAGCCATTTTTAGCATAAGCGGTTGTCGAGACCAAGATAAAGTCAAATATTCCACCCACACCTTTGCCGGTATCACCCTCACGTGGTGGAACACGTATGTACAATCGGTGGGTACCGACGAAGCTCACGCCCTCTCTTGGGCCGATTTAAAGGAAAGGTTGATCGTCGAGTTTTTCCCTCGTGAAGAAACCCGAAAGCTCGAGCAAGAGCTAAGAACTTTAAAGGCGGTCGGAAACGATCTCAAGTCCTACAATCAACGATTCGCCGAGCTATCCTTGATGTGTCCTAACCTCGTGAACCCCGAATCTCAAAGGGTTGAACTCTACATGGATGGTCTTCCAAAGAGCATCAAATAAGGAGTGATGTCATCCAAACCCGCTAACCTACAACAAGCCTTAAACATGGCCCGCTAATTGATCGAAACGGTTGACGAAATTGTAGTTCCGGCACCTAAGGCCGAGGATAAATCGGGCGGCAACAAAAGAAAATGGGAAGCCCCCCAATCAAGCAACAACTACAACAACAACTTCACCAAAAAGCCTTTCACCTCCGACTCCAAGAAAAGTTATGGCGGAAATAAACCCTTTTGCAACAAATGCCACAAACACCACTATGGTGAATGTAGCAATCTATTTTGCCACCGGTACCAAAGGGGTGGTCATGTGGCCAACGATTGTAGAAGTGCCGCCCCGTCGCTCAAAAGGTGCCCAATGCACCAAAATCGGGTACTTGTTATGAATGTGGCCAAACGGGGCATTTTAGAAATGCATGTCCGAAGAAGAAAGCCAACCCCAACACACGTGGTCGAGCTTTCAACATCAACACCGAGGAAGCTCGAGATGACAATGAATTAGTCACGGGTACGTTTCTCCTCAACAACACTTATGTTACTTGTTTATTCGATTTGGGTGCCGATAAGAGTTTTGTATCCAAGACTTTGACTCATTCTTTTAGCACTCCACCACTTCCACTAGATACCACTTATACCATTGAAGTGGCCAACGGAAAACTATTGAGTGCCGACACATATTACCGCGGGTGTACGTTAAACATTTTGGGTAATGAGTTTGAAATTGACTTGATACCCATGGAACTAGGAAGCTTCGATGTAATAATCGGCATGAATTGGCTAGCCAAAACGAAATCTCACATCCTTTGTGATCTTAACGCAATCCGAATTCCTATCGAGAATGGTGAACCTTTGATCGTCTATGGTGATAAGAGTTGCACCGAAATCAACCTCGTTTCATGCATTAAAGTTAGAAAACTACTCCGTAAGGGTTGTTTTGCGATCCTTGCTCACGTTTAGAAAGTCGAGTCCAATGAGAAGCAAATCGATGATGTGCCAATTATTAGTGACTATTCCGATGTATTTCCCGACAAATTGCCGGGTCTTCCACCTCATCGACCAGTTGAATTCCAAATCGATCTTATTCCGGGAGCCGCACCCGTAGCACGTGCACCATATAGACTCGCTCCATCCGAAATGCAAGAATTGCAAAGTCAAATCCAAGAACTACTTGATCGTAGTTTTATCCAACCTAGCCATTCACCTTGGGGCGCTCTGATTTTGTTTGTTAAAAAGAAAGATGGATCCCTACGAATGTGCATTGATTATCGTGAACTAAACAAACTGACGGTTAAGAACCGATATCCTCTTCCTCGCATCGATGACCTCTTTGATCAACTACAAGGGTCTTGTGTATATTCGAAAATCGATCTCCGCTCGGGTTATCATCAATTAAGGGTTAAGGGGAAAGATGTCTCCAAAACCGCTTTCCGAACTCGTTATGGTAGTTATGAATTCCTTGTCATGCCATTTGGTCTCACTAACACACCGACGGTGTTCATGGATCTTATGAACCGTGTGTGCAAACCGTATCTTGACAAATTCGTTATCGTGTTCATCGATGATATTTTAGTTTATTCTAAAAGCGAAGAAGAACACGAGGAACTCCTCTGACTTGTGCTTGAACTTTTAACACAAGAACGACTCTATGCCAAATTCTCCAAGTGTGAATTTTGGTTGAAGGAAGTTCAATTTCTTGGTCATGTTGTAAGTGATCAGGGTATTAAAGTCGATCCATCAAAAATCGAAGCCATTAGTAAATGGGAGACTCCTACTACTCCTACTCATATTCGTCAATTCTTGGGTCTAGCTGGATACTATCGTAGATTCATCAAAGATTTCTCTTTGGTTGCTTGTCCTCTAACCGCGTTAACTCATAAGGGAAGAAAATTCGTTTGGGCAACCGAACATGAATCCGCATTCCAAATCCTTAAAACGAGGCTAACCACCGCTCCTATCTTGTCACTTCCCGAAGGCAATGATGACTTTGTTGTATATTGTGATGCCTCGAAACATGGTTTTGGGTGTGTATTGATGCAACGAACAAAAGTCATTGCTTATACTTCTCGACAACTCAAAATTCATGAACAAAACTACACAACGCATGATCTCGAACTCGGAGCCGTTGTCTTTGCACTTAAAATGTGGAGACACTATCTTTATGGAACCAAGAGTACTATCTTTACCGATCACAAAAGTCTCCAACACATCTTCGATCAAAAGCAACTAAACATGAGACAACGAAGGTGGATGGAAACCTTAAACGATTACGATTGCGAGCTTCGTTACCATCCCGAAAGGTAAATGTAGTAGCCGATGCCTTAAGTCGAAAAGAAAGAGCGGTGCCTCTTCTTGTCTGAGCCTTAAACATCACCATCCACACAAACCTTAATAGCCAAATTCGGGTAGCCCAAGATGAAGCTGTCAAGGATGAAAATGTTTCACACGAGCTCTTGAACATTCTCATCTCTCGATTCGAAACTAAGGAAACCGGACTCCGATATTTCGCCAGAAGGATTTGGGTGCCTAGTTATGGGGACCTATGAAGTCTTATTTTAGATGAAGCCCATAAGTCACGATACTCGATTCACCCCGGTGCCAATAAGATGTGCCACGATCTTAAACAACAATATTGGTGGCCGAACATCAAAAGGGACGTAGCTACTTATGTTTCCAAGTGTTTGACATGTTCCAAAGTCAAAGCCGAACACCAAAGACCGTTCGAACTACTTCAATAACCCGAGATCCCGCAATGGAAGTGGGAAAGGATAACGATGGATTTTATCACCAAACTACCAAAAACGACGGGCGGTTATGACACCATTTGGGTTATTATTGACCGTCTCACCAAATCCGCACACTTTCTCGCCATGAAGGAGACCGACAAAATGGAGAAACTTAAACAACTTTACATCAAGGAGATCATAGCCCGAGACTGTATACCTTTATCGATTATCTCCGACTGAGATGGCCGTTTTGTTTCTAGATTTTGGCGTACCTTGCAAGAAGAGTTGGGAACGCGTTTAGACATGAGCACCGCATATCATCCTCAAACCGATGGGCAAAGCGAACGCACAATTCAAACCTTGGAGGACATGTTACGGGCTTGCATTGTTGATTTTGGAAAAGCTTGGGACAAGCACTTACCTCTCACCGAATTCTCCTACAACAATAGTTATCATGCGAGTATAAAAGCCGCCCTATTCGAAGCGTTATATGGCCAAAAATTCTGTTCTCCTCTTTGTTGGGCCAAAGTAGGCGACGTACAAATCACCGGACCCGAACTCATTCACGAAACCACCAAGAAGATCGTTCAAATCCGAGATAGGTTTCGGACGGCCCGGAGCCGTCAAAAGTGCTATACCGACAAAAGACGCAACGACCTTGAATTTCAAGTCGGTGACCGCGTCATGTTAAAAGTCGCACCTTGGAAAGGTGTCATTCGTTTTGGAAAACGTGGGAAATTAAATCCGCGGTATATTGGTCCTTTCGAAATCTTGGAACGTATTGGAACAGTTGCTTATCATTTAGATCTTCCGTCCCAATTGAGCTCCGTTCATCCTACCTTCCATGTATCTAACTTGAAAAAGTGTCTTGCCGAGCCCTATATCGTCATCCCTCTCGAGGAACTTACTATTGATGACAAACTTCATTTTGTGGAGGAACCGGTTGAAATTGTGGACACCTCCGTCAAGACATTGAAACAAAGCCGAATCCCGATTGTCAAGGTTTGTTGGAATGCCAAAAGAGGACCCGAGTTTACTTGGGAAAGGCAAGATCAAATGCAAAAGAAATACCTTCACTTATTCCCGATTCCGGAAACGCAAAATTCCGAGGAAGAAACAACGACTACTACGCCTACTTAAATTTCGGGACAAAATTTCTTTTAAGGAGTAGGTAATGTAACATCCCGCCTTTTTCCGTTTACTTTTTCGTTTAACTATTTAAATTCCGTTATATGTTTATAACATCTCCCGTTGATACGCGTTTTAAAAATATCTCGTTTAGGTAATTCACGCACCCGCAACCGAACTCGAGGGACTAGTTTCGCCAAAGAGCCAATGAGGTGACTAGCATTTGACTAGTCAACCCTACCTCCTTTCTTTTTCATTTTCATTTTCCTTTTCTTTCACTACTTCTCCATTTTCTTTCAATTATCCATTTCAAAGAATCATCATCTAAATCCAAGCTAGCGGGTATCTTGCAAAACAAATTACATATTTAGAATCCTTGCAACTTCCTCTTCGATTCCATACCGATTTCATCAAGTTTGGGTAACTTTTTAAAATCACTAGATTTTGTGTTCTTGATGTTTTTAACTTATAAAGTTGTTAATTAGTGTCTATGGCTCAAGTCTAACATGAATATATGATTTATATATTCGATTTTGTTATTTGAAGTAACTAGCATGAACATAAACTTTGGTGTGTTTGATTTGGTGATTTGGTTGTGTGGATGATGTTAAATGTTATAAATGCATGTATTAAATGTGTTCCTAACATCACTAGCTTCAATTTGATGTGTTGGTTGTTTTAGAAAACTTCATAAACATGATTAGTGATTTTGATGTTGTTGGTTAGGGTTTGATAGAATTGAATGTGAACATTTAATGTATTGAATGCCATGAATTGTGGTTGGTAAGTGGTTAGTTAGATTGTATGCTTGATTACCTACGAAACAGCGTGTCATATGTATGCATTTAATTCCTGAATTCTATTTTGTGCATTTATGAACTTGAGTATTAATTGAGCATTAAATGATGGAAAGTCGGTTATTGCAAATGATGTTTTTGGTTGATGAAATGTGTTTAGTTGTGTTCTTTGTCAAATTAGCTTTCCAACGATATAAAATGCGTGTCATAAGTGTTTACGGTTTGTGATTTGTGTTTGATCGAAGTTCGGAAAAAGACTTGAACAATTGAAACTAACCAGGCACCAGCACACGTTATGTGCCGCGGCGCGGCCAGCCTATGTCGCGGCGCGACATAAGGCGTGTCCAGGTTCTGACCTCCTTGGTCAAAATACGAAAAATGTTTGGCATGCTATGGACCTCCGATTCACATGAGACTTGTTCTAACATGCTTACATATGAATAAAAACCTCAGAAAAATAGTTCGACCCGAACGTGTTGACTTTTTCGTTGACTTTGACCAACCAAAGTTTGACTTTTTGTCAAACTTAACCAAATGATTATGCAATCTTTCTAATTTGTTTCTATACTTGTATCTTGCATGAAACTTGACAATTTGATTCACATGCTACATAATCGAGTCGTAACGAGCCATAGGACTAATTGAACATCTTTGACCTATCGTGTTTACCGTTATTGATACGACCTATTTGTTTAGGTCAAGACTAGCATTATCCTTTGCACATGTTACTTTGTGAAGTACTTTTCATATGTGCACTCAAGGTGAGATCATAGTCCCATCTTTCAACAACTTTTATGCTTTAAACTATGGGATGCGAAACATATACGTATCATACTTTTTCACATTAAACACAAGTACGAAAAAGAACATTCCACGTACGGGTTTGAACGAAAATCCTCAATTCAATTATCATTAGTTACACTTGCAGGGTGTAAACGTGAACTTATATTATGTGATCACATGGGCTTGACGAGCCTCATTCGGACGGTTCGCTACCGTTAGCGGATGAAATATATTTTCGGGTCTAGTGTATGTTCTCACACTATGCAAAGGGTGCAAAACAGTTAAGTTTGATAATTGGGTGCCCGCGAAACAAATAACAACTTTGGAATGCAAATTATTTTGATAATCATATTATATTAAATCTTGTGGTTCAAATGCAACGTTTACTGAAACACCTATGATTTCACCAATGTTTTCGTTGACAGTTTTCTATATGTTTTCTCAGGTCCTTGAACGCTACTTGATACATGCTTCTGCACTCTTTTTGATACTTGCTTGGATGTCGAGTATACATGCATAGTTGGAGCGTCTTTTGACAACTTTTAAATTGTGTCGCATAGGTTTCATTCGTACGTTAAACTTTGTAATGTAACTAGTCTTTGAACTACTTTTGTAAACTTGAAACATCCTTTTACTTATGAAATGAATGCGACATATTTTGGTCAAACGTCATGTTAAAGACTTATGACCATGTAACGGGACCTAAGTAGACGGCGCCATCAAACATGATTTGGTCGGGTCGCTACAGTAGTAATAGTTGGATTTGTTAGTGGCGAGTTGTGAGCTTCCAATTTAAAGGGTCCTGGCTACCTGCTGCATCTATTGGATATTCGAAATGTGGGCAAAATCAGAAAAGTCTATTAATTTGATAACTTATATAATTTTTATTTTTATAACTAATAGGATATTCTGTGAATGCACCGAGCAAAACGTTCACCACCTTTCATACGTTCACCACCTGTAACTCGATCAAGACATCTAGCCAATATTATCGCCGTTGATTATTCTTTAGAATCGTCATCCAGTCGACCAAGTACTCCAATTCAACATAATTCATATTTTATTTTTGGTTAAAAATATTTATTACGAATTTTACATTGTTTTTACGTTTAAATACTACATAATTCGTATTTAATTATAAATAATATTCCATAAATTATCAAAATTATTTTTATACATCATAATACTTATAATACTAATTATAACATATAAACATAATTTATATATATTAATTTCGAATTTATAAAGAATATATAAAAAATAAAAGCAATTCAATAAAAAAATATAGAAAATACCTCAAGTAGTTTCCCAAGTTTGTGAGAGAGTTTTTTCAAAGATTTGATACAAGTTTTTATGAAATGGAAGTGGGTATTTATAGGAAAAAATGGTTAGTGAAAAGAAAAAATATAAATAAAATAAATGTGCCAATTTTGACAAAAAAAGAAAATATGTTAAAAATGTTTTTAATATGTTTTGTCTTTGAAAATATTTAGTCAAAATTCATGGCCTCATTATTTAATTTATAAAAAAAATCTTATTTCTTTTTTTTTATAAGCTAAAAATATAAATAATGATTAAAATAACTTATCATTTAATTAATAAATATGTTACATATAGTTTTATGTATAATACACATTAATATTAATATTAACTAAAGTTATTTTATATAATTAGTATAAACTTTAGTTAACAAAACGTGTCGACAAAAAAATAAATATTTAATCAACGTCGAATTTAATTATATATTAAGTATGGATAACAACCCTAGGGGCAAATTAGTCAATTCAAGTATGGAAATGTGAGGGTTGTTATAGTACCTACCCGTTAAAGAAATTTCGTCCCGAAATTTGACAGAGATCGTCATGGTTGATAATAAGTATGTTTTCATGACGGATATGAGTTGGAAAATAGAGTTTTATCACTATAGAGTAATAAAACAATTCGATTACGTGAAGAGTATGAGTGAATCTATCGTAAAAAATGAAATGAGAAAAATAAATGTTCGTCTTAACTTTTGACATAGCTAAAGTTGATTTTCGAAATTCAAGGGACTTAAAGAAATCTTCATAATCTTTATAAGATTTGATTCTCCGGTAATTAAGGAATTTTGGGATTTCTTTGATTAAATGCAGTGAAATGCCTCGATTGCTGTGTTTGGAATTTTGCTATAAATTAGCTTCTTCCGTCTCATTATCTTCACCACTTCTATACTTTCTTCCTCAATTCATACTTTCAAAACATTTGTTAATATGCTCAATCCCGTATTGATCCTTGTTATTATATTGATCATATATACAGCCATTCTTCTTTTTCATTTACCACCAGAGGAATTTTTTTCTTCTACTATTCCCTTGGGGTTATAATGTTTTTAATTCTCCCATGTCTTTACATTGCAATACGTATTGATATACACGGTTTGTAATTTCCGTATTGTTATCGGGCTTTATATTTTCCCTTATATGTCGGAGCTCCGTGCTTTTGTTTTTCCTTCCCGACTTCAAGTCAAGCGAATAATGGTCCAGAATTTGTAGGTATGAAGTTTCGAATGATCATAATATACAAAGCAGAAAGGAAAGGTAATAGCACGATTTGAATTGTCAAATTACCAGAATATCCTTGATATGTTTAGAGGTTAAATAGAATGAAAGAGTTATGTAACATGGTTCATGATGAGGGTATGATCTGTGAACCTTTATCACGTTCCATTAGAAACTCAGCATAACATACTGTAATATAATCACGTTGTGTAACGACCCTGGATTTTCCATCTTTAATTACTAATGTTTATTATTAATACTTGTGATTTAATGAATGTATGTTATTACATTTACTGCCCCAAACGTCTTTGTGACACACATACTTTTCACGAATGATATTTTTAAATATCGTTTACATTCATGATTTAGTTTTATTAATCATTTTTAATTAACTATGGTTATTAGTTAATTACTTGGGCTTTTATTGGATTTACTTGTTAATTACTTAAACTTGGGCTTTTATTAGTATTAATGGACTTAAGAGCCCACCCTACTTCTTTAATGGACTAGTTAGCCCATTTCTTTCAAGCAAGTATTACTTGAGATGGAATTAGATTAATTATGTATAAGGAATCTTGTTACATGTTACTTGCACATCATTCCCATAAAAATAAACCTAATGACCAACTTTTAAGCCTTTACATGCATAAACCTTGTGGTCAAACTCCTCCTCCCTCTCCTCTTGTACAAACCATCCGCACTAGGCCCTTTAGAGGGAGTTTGTTCCATTTTTTTTTTTACTACTTCATTCACTAGTCTCCATTTTATTACACACATACAATACTTGTAACTCTTTTTTCTCTCTTTTCTCTCTAAACTTTGTAAGTATCTTGAGCAATTCTTCTCTTCTTTTCCTCTTGCTTAAACCGAAACATACATCTATATACATCATCATCATTTGTTGTTTTATCACTTGTTCATGGTTGTTGATTAATTACTTGTCTTTGTTAGTTGTTACTTACTAGTTACAAGAATCAAACTACCTAGTTTAATTCTTCATATTATCTTGTATTTACAAGAACACACAAGAATCTAACTTACTAGTTATGTTCTACATTTATTTTTTTAAAAGATTGTAAGTTCACATGTTGTAAAATCATACTTGTAATTCATGTTTGTAAACTTAAAGTTTACTTTCTTAAAGATCAATATTTTGGCTTGAATCTTTAAAGTATGAACAACAATGAACTAGTTACTTGTTTATTTAGTTTATTACTTCATTTCTTGCATCTTTAAATTCGTGATTTATATTGTTCTTGGTCAAGTGTTACTAGTTAACTTTGATCTCATTTTTCTTGAACTAAAGTTAACTTTAAAAGTTCAAGAACATGGAAGTGTAACTCTTTAGTTATAACTTCACATACACATGAAAGATCTAAGCTTCTATAGCTTATGGTCTACTTATTTTGTCATAAACAAAAGCTGGAAAGCTTACATGTACTTTACAAGGTGAAAATCTAAGTTTTATAGCTTATGGTTTCATTAAAGTAAAGATTCAAGTATTATTACTTAGGATTTAACTTAATAACTTTAGATCTAGACCTTTGGGTCTTGGATCTTCAAGATCTAAATAAGAACTATGTACTACATCTTAAGATCTTAATTAGTTAGTTTACTTTCTAGTTTGTAGTACAATATTACTTTTATAGTTCATGTATGTGTCGGATCTAAGATCTTGATGTAACTTTAGTTCATCAAACTACTTGCAACACTTAATTGAGTTGTGCTACTTATCTTAGACTTACACTTGGGTTATTATGGTCAAAACTTGGTAAATATGATGTGAACACATCAACGAGTTGTACACTTGAAGCTATACGCATCAAGGATGAGAACCGTGATAAGCATCGAGCACCAAGAACCCACCGGAACCTACTGTTTACTGTTTTCTGGAACAGACCCGAATACCTGGGCTACTGTAAAGTTGATTTTAAGATATCTCTGTTCGATTAGATAACTTTTCATTTATGACTCGTCTTAATCCGAGTTACGGTTTAGGATTTATGGCCCTCCGATCGTCACTATGTCCTTTTAACGTTGTGCTGAAAATTCTGACCTACTCGCACTTAGACCGTCGCCACGGTCAAACGAAGACGAGTTTACTTCTAGAAGTTTTACCACAATTAAAGGACTCATATACAGAGCCATGGCCACTGGTCTCACCTTATTTCAGTAGGTATTGAGGCCATGGTGACTGATCCAAGTCAGCCTTTGTTTTAAACTTCTTTCATGAACGAAACTAACTTTACACCTTTTGTTTGATGATGAATGATGATGACCTTTAAGACCTAATTTACATAAATTTAAACCTATTGGGATGATTTACTGACTTAGTAACTTTTGACTTAAGTTGAGGACCCATTTGGACAACCTACATACTTGCTTACTTTTCCCAAGTCATACTTTACCGCTACTTTATCATTGTGAGTTATAGCATCCCTTTTTACTTTAACTTATTTTAGGAACTGAGAATACATGCGCATTTTATGTTTTACATACTAGGTATGAGTACCTAAACTTTATATATGTGTAGGTTATACAACGGCAGAAACATTCCCTTTAGCTCGGTAACGTTTAGTCATTGGTTTTTGAACCGGTGAACGCGAATCTTAGATATGGATCCATAAGGTTTGACATCCCCACTCGGGCTAGTCGCGCTAGCATTTAACGAGTGTTTAATGCTTCGTATACATACGCACTTGCCAAGTGTACTTTCAGGGGGTGATAATTAAACGTTAAGTTAGTTACCGAGTGCCCACGGTTGAACATATACTTTATCTTATTGATTTAGATTACTGATTTAAACACTTGTTGAAGCACTGAAATCTCGTGGCCTACCTTACATTACTGTTACACTTAAACTATAGCTCACCAACCTTTGTGTTGATGTTTTTAAGCATGTTTTTCTCAGGTGCTTAAGGTTGCTTGCTTCCGCTGTGTACTAGTCATGCCTCATAGACTTCCGCTTCTTTAGAGATGTCACCGCATGAACTACTTTGTCTTGCATTCAAACTTAATTACTTTTGAACTATGATTTGTAACGACCTGAGGGTCACATACTATTTCTAATTGCTTCTGTTCATTGAAGCATACTTTTGATGTAAAACATTTGACGTTGGTTATGACGTCACCTTTTATCATGAATGCAAACTTGTTTTGAAAACGCATATAGTGTTTGACCTTGTAATGATCCTGTTGTTGATGGTCCGTACATGTTGATTTAGTACGGGGCGTCACATTTGGTATCAGAGCATTGGTTGTAGGTAATTAGGTTGCATTAGTGAGTCTAAGACCGACCCGAGTAGGATTCACTAATAGGACTAATCTACAACTTGCTAGTTTACTTGTTTCTGCGGAACCTGCTGCATGCTACGGTGTTATATTACTGTAAGTTACTGTTTACTACTACTGCATGCCACTACCTACTTCTACTGCTATGTGAACTTGTTGCATGCTACCGTTTCCTTTTACTTCTATGTAAACTCGCCGTATTCTTTTGCTTACTCTCGCTACCGCATGCTACTATCTGCTTTTGATTGCACGTTACTTCTGTTTAGTACCGTTACTATTTCCATGTCACGTGCTGCTATAAACGATCTAGGCTGCTGTAGTTGATATACTTGATTACGCTCTTGCTACACGTCTACTAATTGCTGTACCGACTTGGAGAACTTATCCTTCTCAGTTCAGATGTTTTCCTGAACTACTTTCCCACTCGTCTAACCCTAAGAACTAGTAGTGTAATCCACCTGTTACTACTGCTCCATCACTCCAGAGATCAAAACATTACCTCACGCAATTTAGAAGATCGTTACGTTGACACATACCCTGTACACTTTCATGACCGTCACTTAACCCTTTCATTCTTCACCACCGCCCGACGATCTAACGACACTTCTGGACTTAGGTCCCCAACACTCCTAGACATTGGAGAAGACGGGAAGGCATTCCCTTTAAAAAAGTCATAGTGTCTCCTACTGATGCTCAGCCACACCCAAGGACTTGGTAGTCGCCTCAAAACATATCGTATTACTACTTGCTACACGTACAACCCAACGCGAGACCTGAATTGAATATCTAGAAGGAACCTAACAACGTTACCTGAATCCGAACCTTTGAAGAAACTTCGGGACATTTAGGCATTAATGCATGATCTACGGAAGCTACTCACCCACATCAAGAAACTGCGAGATTAGTTATGTAGATTCTGTTTTAGGATGGCATAGATAAAGCACCGTTAGATGAAATTGTGTATAAGTGGAAGTGATCACGTTACATTGACCATATGAAGTGATATTGGAATGAACGCACGATTTAGAACAATATAATGACGCCAGGCCAGCGTGATTATATTGAAGTGAATCATGCAGAAGTTCCAATGTTACTATATGAGGAATACGGGGTGATCCAGGGAAAATGTTGGCAGGGATCACCTGAGCATACGCATTATAGCCTGTTAAAGGTAGGGAAGGAATAACCACGTAGCCCAGATACTATACAAGAAGGGCTTTGATTGCAGAATTGATAACCCGAAAATTTGTTATAGATATCGACACCCTGGACATTTAAGGAAAAAGTTCCCATATAGGAAAAACTTTAAACTTACCTGCGGTAAAGCAATCGTTATCTTATTTATGGAAACTCACATGGATCCTGATTTTAGTTAGGGTACGTTTCTTCACAACATTTTATTATCTCAAGGTTGTTTAATACTGGAGCGATAGAAACCTTATATTTAAGCACCTTAGTGTTATGACTAATAAGCCATTAACAACCATGAGGGTTAAGTATTCTATAGGACAAGCAAACGGTAAGCTGAGAAAGATAGAGGAATAATTTAAGGTAGTACTTTAAGATTAACAGGTGGATCATTTGGAGATGACCTCATATTAACCAAACTTGGGAGTTTTAATGTGGTAGTTGAAAAGGATTAGTTACCTACGTACATGCATATGTTATTTAAGAAGATTGAAAAATTTTCACGGCAGAATAATAAGATTGGTTGGAATGAACCTTAAGATTTACCTAACACCCATCAATTAGGGAAATTGGATGAAATAGTTGGGATGAACTTTAAGATTAACCCAATACTCATCAAGTTAGGAATCTTTGATGAAATAGTTGGAACGAACTGACTTTCAAGGATGAAAGCGAAGGATATTGATAGTGAGAAAATTTTTGGTATACCGCGCGAGAATGGCAAGCCAAAAGCCACCTGGGTTACTTCAACAACTCGAAAGCCCACAATGGAAGTGGGAAGGAATAATAATGGATTTCATCATGAAGCTACTGAAAACGGTAGGCGGTTAGGACATCATCCGGGTTATTATTGACCATCTCACCAAAACTGCTCACTTTCTAGCCATGAAAGAAATCGATACAAAGGACAAACTTGCACAACGATACTTAAAGGAAATCCTATTCCGTTACTTCAGCCATTCAAATTCTATATTAAAGATTACCCAAGAATCTTATTTTGATACAAGTTCTTACGCGACTCTAAACCCTCACCTATTCCGAGAGATTCCTTATTTAATGATAACCACAACATCATCCTTCGTACTTCGATATTAGTCATACCAGTTCGAAGTTTTCAAAATCAATGGGTAGTTAACTCCCATCCTCATACTCTCCCTTTCATACCTCACTTATAAGCAACAGCTCCACACTTAAGCATTTTTGGGTCGAAGAACTTATGCACTACTAATAGTCATCAACCACATTTAAATCCAACAGTTTTCATTACCTCGTAACATTTTTGCTCAAATATCACCTGAAACGTTCAAAAAAAAAAATCTTTTAATCGATCCTCATCCATCATTTTCTAATTTGTAACCACCGAAATATGAAAATTTTGTTTGCCAAAAATTTTTCACCCACTATTTTTATGGAACGATCCTCTCAAAGTTTTATAAAAGTAAATTTAATTTTATCTGCCATTCATGCAAATTTTTGAAATCGTATCCGTTATATAAAATAAAGTAAATGATTACTTATTTTTTTTATAAATACATATGAAACTTTACTTTCACTTTCACAAATCAAATCTTTTATTCAAAAGATATTATACTTTGAACGGTACGTGTTGTACATAACCCTAATTTACTAAGAACTTCGTTTCTTCTCTTACATTATCACCATAAAAAAAAATTATGAAACTTTCATTGCTTATTATATAAAACTTTTCGTTGCTTATCCGTATCCAAGTCATCATGGAGACTTTATAACCGTCAAAATCGAGAAATTCATGTGTATGTGATAAGGGCACTACCTACCACGTCATGCAAGGCCTTCGGGCATCCACTAACACTTATACCATTCAAAACTATTGCGTTACCCCGTGGAGTTATTTCACCACACCTGTTGGAACAATGCTCTTCCTTACATAACTTTAAGTCCTGACTTATTACAAGGGATTCTCATTTAGTGGTATTAATACCATCATTATTCCAACTTTAATGCTAGTCATAACCTGTTTGGCACTTTGCAAATTCAAGAAGCAATTAACTTCTCATCCTCGTGCTCTATCCTTCGTACCACACTTTTAGCAACAGCTTCGCACGTAAATATTTTTGGCCCAAAGACTTGTGTCCTGATAATTACCAAAACTACATTTATGTTATTAGCTTTCATTACCTAGTAACTGGTCACCCGATGATTCAAAGCTTTTTCACTCAATCTTTTTTTTTAACTCGTAACCTTTGAAATACGAAAAACTATGTTTATCAAAATTTTTACACGTCGTTTATTTATGCGGTCCTCACAAGATTTACAGACAATGAAAGTACTAAAAACTTTTCTGTCCCTTATACGATTCATAAAATCGTATATGTATAAATTTATACTTACTTATTTTGATACTAAGTTATATCTTCAAATTATTTAAAAACCGCTCCTTTACCGAGTTACTCAACTTAAGTCAAATAGTTTTGTGCAAAATGGTACACGTTGTGCCTATTTCTAAATTTACTAGGAAATTCGTTCCGTTTATGTTTTCACAACAAACATTTAAAGGTTTTGTTTTTTTTAAAACTCCCTTAGTTGATTTTATCAAAAGTTTTCGTATTAAGACTACACCATGAAGGGATCACACTCCCTCTCGCCCTCCGATAGGGATGAATCTTACTATTAAGATCTTTGTTAAAAACTCTTGAGCCACTTGGATGGCGGTTTTATAAAATTTGTTAGAAAATCTTTGCACCCATAAAATGTTCTTTTTAAAGTTAGACATGATAAAAATGCGAGCCAATAAATCAGTTTTTTGAGGTACACTCAGTGGTCACCCTATTGTGGGAAAGGCACTAGGTGGGTTTCTGTTCTCAATACTTCACAGCAAATCACAACACCCTCGTAAACCTCATCTCTACGAATCAGTATGTTGAGACACAAGAATCATTTTTGGAGATTCTTTTCACTCGGAGTAAACCATTCTTTAGGACCAAGAGTTCACGTATCTTCTCATCCGCACATCCCCTTAAGTACACGGATAAATTCAGAATGAACCACTCGAAGAGTTCACTCTCATTCAAAGACCACACCTTTCGTGCGACTTTCTTTCGGAAATGTAATATAAGATACTCTGAGAACCTATGAATCTTGTTATCCCTTTTGATAGGGGACTGCTTAAAACATTTACGATGCCGATGTGGATACTCTATATTTCCCCCTTCGTTGGTTGCAACTATCTGTTGTCCTAGTTAACGTTAACCCTAACTTCAACATGTAACTGGAAGGATGAAGTTACATTATAGAACTGTGCTTTCATCTCATCCAAGGATAGGTTCACCTGCAGTATGGTAAACTGGGTGATATCCCTCATTGTTCATTCAGACCGTACTGAAGACACTATAAATAATTATGGCATGCAAGTCCGATTGGTCACTTTCAACTAAAATTTCAACTCATTTATTCAAATGAAACGTTCTTAAATATCGATTTCCTATGCCTATGGCCTCCTTCCGAAATCAAGGGGTTGGTAAAATATGTGGCTAATGCTATCCAGACATCAAAACGCATGGTTATAATCACTATGTTTTCCATTCTACCTGTCAGCTTATATTACGACATACACGCTCAATGTTTTAGATGAGCTTAGAATCATTCGTGATGCATTTCACGCATCCAACTTACTGAAGATGCCTGTAAGGCTAAACACACCATCTTTCCTTTTGTGGATATACATTCAGATGACATACTCCTGTTAATCAGAAACGAAAGCAATTTGTGGACCTCTTAGGACAAGAGACTTAATTAATGGCATGTACCTATTCTTACTTTCGTACGCCGAAGTACCTTTCAAGGAAAATAACTCACTTCTGAGCCACGAGTCTCATGGAACTTTGATACGCTCCTTCTTATTTAAATGCGGTACCATTGTTGGTCACTCCTCAAAATTTCGGGACGAAATTTTCTTTAACATGTGGGTAATGTAACGACCCTGGATTTCCATCTTTAATTAATAAATGTTTATTATTAATACTTGTGATTTAATGAATGTATGTTATTACATTTACTTGTTACCGCGATTAACTTTTGAATGCCCGAAACGTCTTTGTGACACACATACTTTTCACGAATGATATTTTTAAATATCGTTTACATTCATGATTTAGTTTTATTAATCATTTTTAATTAACTATGGTTATTAGTTAATTACTTGGGCTTTTATTGGATTTACTTGTTAATTACTTAAACTTGGGCTTTTATTAGTATTAATGGACTTAAGAGCCCACCCTACTTCTTTAATGGACTATTTAGCCCATTTCTTTCAAGCAAGTATTACTTGAGATGGAATTAGATTAATTATGTATAAGGAATCTTGTTACATGTTACTTGCACATCATTCCCATAAAAATACGCCTAATGACCAACTTTTAAGCCTTTACATGCATAAACCTTGTGGACAAACTCCTCCTCCCTCTCCTCTTGTACAAACCGTCGGCACTAGGCCCTTTAGAGGGAGTTTGTTCCATTTTTTTTTACTACTTCATTCACTAGTCTCCATTTTATTACACACACACAATACTTGCAACTCTTTTTTCTCTCTTTTCTCTATAAACTTTGTAAGTATCTTGAGCAATTCTTCTCTTCTTTTCCTCTTGCTTAAACTGAAACATACATCTATATACATCATCATCATTTGTTGTTTTATCACTTGTTCATGGTTGTTGATTAATTACTTGTCTTTGTTAGTTGTTACTTACTAGTTACAAGAATCAAACTACCTAGTTTAATTCTTCATATTATCTTGTATTTACAAGAACACACAAGAACCTAACTTACTAGTTATGTTCTACATTTATTGTTTTAAAAGATTGTAAGTTCACATGTTGTAAAATCATACTTGTAATTCATGTTTGTAAACTTAAAGTTTACTTTCTTAAAGATCAATATTTTGGCTTGAATCTTTAAAGTATGAACAACAATGAACTAGTTACTTGTTTATTTAGTTTATTACTTCATTTCTTGCATCTTTAAATTCGTGATTTATGTTGTTCTTGGTCAAGTGTTACTAGTTAACTTTGATCTCATTTTTCTTGAACTAAAGTTAACTTTAAAAGTTCAAGAACATGGAAGTGTAACTCTTTAGTTATAACTTCACATACACATGAAAGATCTAAGCTTCTATAGCTTATGGTCTACTTATTTTGTCATAAACAAAAGCTTGAAAGCTTACATGTACTTTACAAGGTGAAAATCTAAGTTTTATAGCTTATGGTTTCATTAAAGTAAAGATTCAAGTATTATTACTTAGGATTTAACTTAATAACTTTAGATCTAGACCTTTGGGTCTTGGATCTTCAAGATCTAACTAAGAACTATGTACTACATCTTAAGATCTTGATTAGTTAGTTTACTTTCTAGTTTGTAGTTCAACATTACTTTTATAGCTCATGTATGTGTCAGATCTAAGATCTTGATGTAACTTTGGTTCATCAAACTACTTGCAACACTTAATTGAGTTGTGCTACTTATCTTATACTTACACTTGGGTTATGATGGTCAAAACTTGGTAAAGATGATATGAACACATCAACGAGTTGTACACTTGAAGCTATATGCATCAAGGATGAGAACCGTGATAAGCATCGAGCACCAAGAACCCACCGGAACCTACTGTTTACTATTTTCTGGAACAGACCTGAATACCTGGGCTACTGTAAAATTGATTTTCAGATAGCTCTGTTCTAGTAGATAACTTTTCATTTAGGACTCGTCTTAATCCGAGTTACGGTTTAGGATTTATGGCCCTCCGATCGTCACTATGTCCTTTTAACGTTGTGCTAAAAATTCTGACCTACTCGCACTTAGACCGTCGCCACGGTCAAACGAAGACGAGTTTGCTTCTGGAATTTTTACCACAATTAAAGGACACATATTCGGAGCCATGGCCACTGGTCTCACCTTATTTCAGTAGGTATTGAGACTGTGGTGACTGATCCAAGTCAGCATTTGTTTTAAACTTCTTTCATGAACGAAACTTACTTTACACCTTTTGTTTGATGATGAATGATGATGATCTTTAAGACCTAATTTACATACATTTAAACCTATTGGTACGATTTACTGACTTAGTAACTTTTGACTTAGGTTGAGGACCCATTTGGACAACCTACATACTTGCTTACTTTTCCCAAGTCATACTTTACCGCTACTTTATCATTGTGAGTTATAGCATCCCTTTTTACTTTAACTTATTTTGGGAACTGAGAATACATGCTCATTATGTTTTACATACTAGGCACAAGTACTTAAACTTTATATATGTGTGGGTTATACAATGGCAGAAACATTCCCTTTAGCTCGGTAACGTTTAGTCATTGGTTTTTGAACAGGTGAACGCGAATCTTAGATATGGATCCATAGGGTTTGACATCCCCACTCGGGCTAGTCGCGCTAGCATTTAACGAGTGTTTAATAATTCGTATACATACGCACTTGCCAAGTGTACTTTCAGGGGGTGATAATTAAACGTTAAGTCAGTTACCGAGTGCCCACGGTTGAACATATACTTTATCATACTGATTTGGATTACTGATTTAAACGCTTGTTGAAGCACTGAAATCTCATGGCCTACCTTACATTACTGTTACACTTAAACTATAGCTCACCAACCTTTATGTTGACGTTTTTAAGCATGTTTTTCTCAGGTGCTTAAGGTTGCTTGCTTCCGCTGTGTACTAGTCATGCCTCATAGACTTCCGCTGCTTTAGAGATGTCACCGCATGAACTACTTTGTCTTGCATTCAAACTTAATTACTTTTGAACTATGATTTGTAACGACCTGAGGGTCACGTACTATTTTAACTGCTTCTGTTCATTGAAGCATACTTTTGATGTAAAACATTTGACATTGGTTATGACGTCACCTTTTATCATGAATGCAAACTTGTTTTGAAAATGCATATAGTGTTTGACCTTGTAATGATCCTGTTGTTGATGGTCCGTACATGTTGATTTAGTACGGGGCGTCACATGTTGGCCCGACGTCATTATATTATACTAACTCATGCTTCAATTCCCAACACTTCACCAGAATTCATTCATAATTTATACTTAGGTTTTACAGAAGTTTCCAATATAATTTAATACAGATAGCACGAAGAGGTATATAATTTCGGATGAGAATATTTATGAAAATATCTTTAGAAATATCGAAGATATTTATGATGATATTTTGGAATTTCTAAGTTCGAAAGTTGATGAAGAAAAATTTTTCGCAAGCTTTTAACATGACTTCGGAGCAAGATATTCTCTAAAGATTTCATCGGATCCAGAATTACCTGGATTCTTTGAATATAGGGTTTGGTCCTTGTATTTGTCCTTGGTCTCTTTCATGGTTAGCTCAATCCGTTTTTCAGTTCCAAATCTGAGCTTTTTCAATACGTCATTCTTTATCATCAAACTTTTGGCCAGTAAGACCATCTATAGCTTTTGCTGCGTCGTCAGCATTCTCAAGGTTAACGAATCTGAATCATTGATTATCAATCCGAGGTGTTTTCAAGAATTTTGAATTTGAAGTGTTTAAGCGTAGGATGTAACCATCAATGGTTCTAATTTCGGTGGTTTGACGTGATAATTCATCACAGAATACGAATGAATATATATATATATATGAATTTAGTAATCTTTAGGAAGATAACACCTGCTAAAGCTTTACTTGGATTTTGATATGTTAAAATCAGAATATGTAATTGAATTTGTATGAAAATGGTTGTTCTGTAGTGAACGTATACATATATCTTGTGAACGTAAGTAGTATAGTTACTGATTATTGAATCAGAATTGAAGAATGTACAATGCAACATATTAATGTGAGATATAAATATTTCTCTGGTATTACCTACCCGTTAAAATATTTTCACAATTAACAGTTTGTACAAAAGAACTTTAATTACAATCTTTATGGAGATATACGTTCATATATGTATTCTTCAAATATAATATAGATTTAATGAGTTAATATAATATTAAACTCATTTGATTTGCGATTGGAACGAGAATAAATAATCTTCAAAACTTGAGAGATTACATAATCGTCGCGGAATATTTCTTTAATGGAGTTATGAATCAATACTTCATCGTTCATTGTTATTGATATACCTCGGTATATGATGTTGGTGCTCGTGGAATTCTTGTGAAATTCACAAGTCACGAATAATGTTTTCTAAAAACTTTCTAGTACATCGAAAATGGAAGTGTAAAATCAAACATGTATTTGAATAATACACTTGATTTATTATGAAATGGAGTTTATTGTGCTGAAGCAGTGATTAACGATTGTTAAGTCATTAACGAAGGATGTACATCATAGCATATTAGTGATATGAATTAATCAAGTAGTACATACTAGTTAAGATTCACACGTAATAGCTTAGTACGAAAAGATTTATTATTGTTCCAAACCATATATATATAAAGTATACATATATAATTCTTCAGGAAGAATGAGTCAATACATCTTAACTCATTATTACTAATATTCCTTGGTATCTATGGGCGTATGATGTCGATGTTTGAGGTATCGATTATGATGTTGAGACGTGGGATGCTGATGTTGTTGTTGGTGAAGCTGATGCTGTTGGTGGTGATGCTGATGGTACTAGTGGTGCTGGTTATGCTGGTGGTGCTGCTGCTGGTGCTCGTAGGTTTTGCACCATATTTTCTAAAGCCACTACTCGAGCGCGAAGCTCGTTGACTTCTTCTATTATTCAGGGATGATTGGCGGTTCGGACAAGGGGATGAATAAGATCTAGAATTTTAGATATTATATACTCGTGGCGAGATATCCTGGAAATGAGGGTGAAAATGGTGTTCCGGATTGGTTCGCCGGTCAGTGCTTCAGGTTCTTCGCCAATAGGGCAATGTGGTGGGTGAAAAGGATCACCTTCTTCACTTCTCCATTGATTAAGTAGACTACGAACCCATCCCTAATTCATCCAAATAGATGATGGCTAATTGGTTCGTTTGTTCTGGTTACGCTGCCATTGGAGCTCGAGGAGTTCGAGGAATCAAGTGAGAAATCCATCTTATGTGATTGGAATTAGGGTTTTTGATACGAGTGGGTGTTGAATACTGAATGATATATTCGTCCCCATGAATACGTATATGTAGCAAAAAGATTTCCGTAATTTACGGAGAAAATTTAGGAAAAGTGTTAGACAAAGTTTATTGAGATAGATATGATAAGATGTGATTTGTCTATACTCCATTTATGCAATAATTGCAGTATGACGTGTCTAGATTAAAAATGATAAGTATGTAATCAGATAATGATTAAAGACTTTCAATTCGTAATGGCATATTCAAGTCTAGGGGCTTGAGCTATAGGATCCTTTAAATCGGTAATCCAAACCCTTCCATTCTAGAGTTTCGTAGACGCCATCCGTCAAGAAAATTCAATGATCAAAAATAACGAGAAATCAAAGATTTAAAAGTAATGAATATGAGTAGTGATGACATTATAATGTCTTTGAGATTCTCGATAACTCAATGACATTTTCCAGTTCGCAAACCGATGCATAAAGGCATAAAGCATATAGGTACGTGATATAACAAGGAGGTTATATACGTTTAAGTATGAATAGTAACAAATATAGGAGTTTCAAAAATTATGGATAATATTTCATGTAATACATATGTAATACCCAAAACCATGATAGATGATATAGGAATGTCGAAAATGGTGTCGCATTTAAATGTGGTGGCGGAATTGAATACTACTTAGGAGAATGAGCAGAGTTCTTAGATTGGCTCGGCATTCTAAGATAAGTAAAGTTTCTAAAGTATGGTGTAGCATTTAACAGTTAAAGGCAACAATTAAAGGCACTATAGTCAAGGAAAGTTGTAGTCCTACATTGCTAAGGTACCTAATTGTATAAGGCACACTTAAAATGCAATCCTGGTTCTCTACAACAGCCTGCTCTGATACCAATCTGTCATACCCCCAAAATGGACCAGGGGTAATTGTGACCAATCATATCATAACACAGTTGTAAAAACGAGAACGACTCTATATGAGACTTTTTAAATAAAACCTTTGTTAATAAAACAGCGGAAGCAGTAATAAATGTTTACATTATTATTAAAATTTAAAATAAATATTTATGAACTAAAATATAATATGTGATGTGGACTCCATATAAGCATCAAATCTATCATCACAAAGTTGCAAACAGCTAGCTCAATCATCACCTGAGACAAAACATGCTTAAAGTGTCAACCAAAAAGGTTGAGTGAAATTCACAGGTTTATAAATAATATCCAAAATTTTAGACCACAAGATTTAGTTTAAAATTGATCAATATAGATATATCAATCCTAAAAGTGTTGCTGCAGTTTGTAATATCGCTACAAAACAATTTACGCTATGACACCTTGTACTGTCAGTGTCGTGGAATCATTATTATGTAACCAAAGACCAAAGGTCAAATGGTTAGAGGCGTTACTCTCAATAGGCCTACTCACAATAATTAAGTTTGCATTTAAACATAGCAATTGACGATATTACGGTAGGGATTTAGCATGAATCAAAGCATGACAGCATAGTCAACAATTTAGTACTTGTGTCTAAGCGTAAAGCAGTTATAAAACAAGCATGTGTCTCATCCCAAAAGTTATAAAAACAGTTATGAAACAGTAAAAAGTGGGGCTATGAAGTTCACCTTAGTAGCAAGTAAGTTATTCCACGCAAAGAAGAATGAACGAAGTAAGTGATCGGAGATCTTAACCTAGAGATATAATCTTTGATTAGTTAATGTCTAACAAACATAAAGTTTGTTTATTAATATAGCAACTATATTAACAGTGATGGTTTTCGAGAAAAGTTCCTATTTCTCAAAAGTTTCTATTTTCAGAAACCTACTATTTATGGAAAGCTTCCACTTATAGTAAGCTTCTAGTTTAAGAATGTTCGGGTTATAATCCTCAACAAAGACGTTGTACAATCTCGCCCAAACTTCATTGCTAACATGCAAGTCACTCGAATGATCTATTGTTACCGAGCGGCCCAGGATCTCTTGACCAGAATCTAAGTCTTGACATTCGAGATCCACAAGCGTCCTATAATGGTAACAAGGATCACCCTAGGCCACAAGTAGTGGTGAGGTTTGTATAAAGTGCACGTTATCTTTTAATTATAACCTTCACGTTATAGGTGTATACACACAACGAATTATTAATGTACTTAATAATTATATTTATGATAATATAACCTAAGTATTATTTAATATTTAGTTATACCTTAGTATGTCTTATATATATTAAATATAATTACCTTTAAATAAATACCTAAATTTCTTCAAAGATAATAGTGTTTTATTAATCAAACATTATCCAAAAATGTCTAAATACTTAATTAAATATCTAAAAATTATATACATAAACTTTATAGTCTTAATTAATCATATAAATTAGTAAAAAATTTAAGAAAACATTTTTATTATATTTTGTATTTATTTTTGTTTTTACCCTTAATTTATTCACAAAACAAGTTTAATTCTACATAATTACTAAATAAACCCAAACAATTATTTTTATAATTTTTATAAGTTTCTATCAGTCTAATAACCTGTAGAAAAAAATATTAAAAAAATATTTTTATTATTTTATATTTATTCTTAATTTACCTCCGAATTACATAATAATAGAGTTTAATTATATAATAATTACCAATTCGACCCAAGTAATTATTTTTATAATTTTTTCAGATCTATATAAGTTTTATAAACTCAAAAAAAATTATATATATTTTATTTTTGGATAAAAATATTTATTACGAATTTTACATTGTTTTTACATTTAAATACTACATAATTCGTATTTAATTATAAATAATATTCCATAAATTATCAAAATTATTTTTATACAACATAATACTTATAATACTAATTATAACATATAAACATAATTTATATATATTAATTTTGAATTTATAAAGAATATATAAAAAAATAAAAGCAATTCCATAAAAAAAATATAGAAAATACCTCAAGTAGTTTCCCAAGTTTGTGAGAGAGTTTTTCCAAAGATTTGATACAAGTTTTTATGAAATGGAAGTGGGTATTTATAGGAAAAAAATGGTTGGTGAAAAGAAAAAATATAAATAAAATAAAGGTTCCAATTTTGACAAAAAAAAAAAGAAAACATGTTAAAAATGTTTTTAATATGATTTGTCTTTGAAAATATTTAGTCAAAATTCATGGGCTCATTATTTAATTTATAAAAAAAATCTTATTTCTTTTTTTTATAAGCTAAAAATATAAATAATGATTAAAATAACTTATCATTTAATTAATAATTATGTTACATATAGTTTTATATATAATACACATTAATATTAATATTAACTAAAGTTATTTTATATAATTAGTATAAACTTTAGTTAACAAAACGTGTCGACAAAAAAATAAATATTTAATCAACGTCGAATTTAATCATATATTAAGTATGGATAACAACCCTATGGGCAAATTAGTCAATTCAAGTATGGAAATGTGAGGGTTGTTATAGATACCTATTTGCCCTACGAATCACACTACCCATAGCTCAGAGGATGTCCATCTTCTCCATTTCATTCTCATCTATCTGATCATAATCCTCTTGTTCTAAGTGACTGTTCCCGATGTGTCCATTCAGTAGATCATTGTACGAGTTCACAACCAAAGCAACCAATGCCATATCCTCCTCAACTCCTTGAATAGTACACATTTGAATGTTATCTGTTTTCAGGATCTCAGTATTTTCATCCTTGCAGGAAGTGTTCTGATGAAGAACACATTGTGGAGCTAGAGTAACATAGCTAGACGTTAGCTTCTGTGTGTTTGGGGTGAAAGCTGTCTGAGGAGGTGCGTGTTTCTTGTTTGTAGAACCAATTGCTGGAGCTTTGTAAACCACGGGGTTTTGAACTACTTCAAATTTTTTCAACCTCTCCTGCAATTCAAGTTCCCTTGCCTGTAACTTAGTAACAAAGCCACTAAAAGAATTATCCAAAATCACATAAGTTTTTTCAATATCTTGCACAATATGATCCCACTTAATCGGAAAAACCTCACGAAAACACTGCACAATCTTCTTATTCGTGAAAGTAGTATCAAACCTCTTAAGCTCAGTCAACAAATGGCGATACCTAGCAACAGCCGCCTCTAAAGACTCGTCAGGTTGAACTCAAAATACTTCAATTCTTTCTTAAGAACCTTACCCTTAGTCTTTCAATATTCAACACTCCCCTCAATGCCACCCTCAATAGCATTCCAGATAGCATACGTAGTCAAATGTGTCTCAAATTGGTGTAATATCTCCTTTGAAAGAGCCTGGGTAAGATGACTGTATGCTTTACATTCTAAGTTGTAATCCTCTCTTTCTAAAGCACTAAGATCCATAGGAGTCTTAGATTCTCCATGATCCTTGGTAGGGAACGTGTACTCAACCTTTAAGAAGTTGTATAAGCGATAATCAATTCCGTTGATGGAAATTAAGAACCTAGGTTTCCATTCTACAAAATCATTAAGAGATTCAAGCCTAGGAACGCGATACGAACTTCCTATCTCATTTTATGTTTTAAGTAATTGATGCAGACCCGACGAAGAAGCACCAACTAAACCGGACAGAGTTTCTGCATTTTCAAACTGATCTGACATTGTAACCATATGGTTTCAATACACGGTTGCAGAAGAGTAATACGGTTGAAGGTAAAACACGGTTGCAGGTAAAACACGATTGCACTAACACGGTTTCAAGTTACATGGTTGCAGAGTGTAACCGGGTTAGGGTGATACGGTTGCGGTTATAACCGGGCGGGTACAGAGTGTATTCATACGGTTGCAGAGACATACGGTTGTGGTTTAAACGGTTTGGTTATACACGGATGCAAGTGTGTATCTGTGCGGTTACAGTAACCAGGTGATGTATCCGTACAGTTGCAGAGTGTAAACGTACGGTTGTGTTCTTGATCGAATCTGGGTAGAAAACTGTAACAAACATAGGGTTTTGGGTTGGATTGGTTCTAGCACTCGATCTGGATCAAAAAATTTATGTTTATGATGTCCAAAACACTTATTTTGACCAGATTAACAGTTTAACTTAACAAAAACAAGATTTAACACGTAAAAATTGTAGAGTTGGTGATTTCTTCACAAAAACCCCAAACTAAAACTTTTGTAATCGATCAAAACTGATCGTTTAATCACTCACACAAGCTCTGATACCACTTGTAGGATCGTGTAAACGGGATTAAAAGACCTAATCTACTATATCGAGTGCATAATAACTCGATATAGGGTTTTATTATCAAAAACACCAATTAACCTTTGATCTTAGTATGTAATATGACTTTAGGATGATTAAGATCAACCCAAACGAATGCTAGACGACCAGGGATTCGGTATTGACTCTTAGGAATGATTAGGATACGTAACCCTAACAATGAACCCAAATTGGCCTCTATATACTTACAGTCCATGCAACCGTGCGGTTGCAGCTTGCAACCGTGCGGTTGCCCAGTATACCCGTACAGATGCATACCTGCATCCGTGCGATTACATTCCAGCAGTGAAAGTTAAACGTTAAAGCACATTAACTTGGTCGTAATGAACTCGGGGACTTATAATGCACCAACAATTTATTTATATATATAAATTTATACTAAAAAAACTAAAAAGTCAACGTAAGTCATTGTCCGAGATCTCCGATATTTCCGAGATACCGAGATCTCCCAAAAAATGTTCTAAAAAGATCTCCCCGAGATTCAAGTTCTCTAACCTTGCATAACATAATGTAGAGTGATGTTATGAATTAAATAGGATTATGAGCTAATGAATATATATATATATATATATATATATATATATATATATATATATATATATAGGCAGATCAAGGGATAAGCACCAAATTGGGGATAAGGGGATAAGTGAATCCTGGCCGCAGATCTTATCTGACTAAAAAATAACGCGGAAGGGCATTTTCGTCCAAACATAAAATATTAATTATTATTAAAATAAAATAAAAAATAACAAAAAACATGAAATTAGGGTTTTCTCTGCAAATCAAAGCATTCATTCATTGTTACATTCAACATCAGAAACATCAATCGCGATACGAATTGAGAAATTCAAGTCGTAAAAATCGAAAAATAACATTGAACGTAAATGAATCGCGACAAGGTATATTCAACACTCACTAAGAAATATATTCTGAATACGTGAGACATTTAAGATTCATATTGATTCATCTTATAAAAAATACATATGAAAAAAACTGCAGGTGACTGGCGAAGAAGATAGAAAAGGAAAAAAACTAGCAGATAAAGGGAAAGGTAACGCAAAAAAAATTTCAAAAAATAGGTACGAATATGTTTTGATATTCATATTGAATTGTATATTCATATTAAATTGAATGCATCACACTGTGAATTTTTGTTAAGTAGGTGATAGATTCAGATATAAAAACATTCAGTTGGACCTACTAATGTATTTATTATCTAACATACAATCGATGTGTGTCAATAAAAATCATAAAACTGTGTATTCATATTGAATTGTATATTTGTATTGATCTGAATACATTGTACTTTTTATATAAAAAATGTATTGAAACTCGAAAAATAAAAAATAATAACATACGTTAGATGTATGTTAAAGTAGCTGATAGATTCATATATAAGATCATTCAATTGGACTATATGAAATGTATTGATTATATAACATACAGTTGACGTATGTTAATAATCATACGTTATATGTATGTTAAAAATTAAAAAAGGATAACATACATCATATGTAAGTTAATTAACTGATAGATCCAGATATAAAATCATTCAGTTTAGGATATGAAATTAGTAATTTCATAATATACAAATGATGTATGTTAATAAAACAGTATGTATAGAATAAATTTTTTAACATACATTTAATGCATTTAATGTATGTTATTAAGAATTTGTCATGTAATGTATGAATATATGATTTAAAAAATTTTATGAACTTTAATCAACTATGTTTTCTGCTAAATTGTTGCAGGTTTGAAATAACTTTTAATAAGTAAGAGACAAAAACTAACTACTTTTACTAAAGAAGACATTAAGATACTGGAGAAAGTAATGTTTGAAATATTTAAAAAGAAATTCAACATAATACCAAATAAAAATCCACAATCTATTGTGAATAATAATAATTTTGGAGAAGGAACTAGTGGAACAAAAAAGGAAAAAAGAAATTATAGAAAGAAAAAAAAGATAAAGAAGTTGAGGGTGAAAATAACAAGAAGGAAAAGCAAGAAGAAAGCAAGGTTGATTCAGATGATGACTTTGAAAGACCACAAATCAAGAAAATAGTGGAACAAGGTATTGTTTATTTTTTTAAAAAAATGACACCTGTTACTGTTTTTATCTCTTAATTTGATAACTTAAATTACAAAATGTATATAAAAATTATTGAAAATAGGTAGAAGTGAACAAAACATAAAGGAACGAACAACTTATCTAAAGAAAGGTGATAAGACAAACAAACGTGCAAGTAATGAGAAGAAGGAAGATGAAGACAAAAAGAAAGCAAGTTCAAGTGATGACTCAAAACAACCTCAAGTAAAAAACAAAAAAGAATCCGGTAAGATTCATCTTTAACAGTTATTAGTTTGTAAAAAAGTGCTTGAACTAACAAAATGATAATAAATTTACAGATGAAGATAGCATAACCTCAAGATCATCACCAAAGTGTGTATACACAGCAATACAACAGATGAATGATGAACAAACGAGAAAAGTGAAAGAAATTGGATTTGGGTCGATCTTAGCTTTGAAGTTTTCTGAAAATAAGTTGAAGCTTGGTTACTATCTTGTAGATAAGTTGGATGAAAAGTCATCAACACTGAACCTGAAAAACGGATCAATAAAAATTTCAAAGAAAACAATTCATGATGTGCTTGGTGTTCCTATTGGTGGAACAAAGATTCAAAGATTTGATCGAAGTGACCCAGATCCAATAACAATTTCCTGGAAAAATTAGTTTACAAAAAAGAAACAAGGGATCCGATCAGGAGAAGTGGTTGAATATATGAAAGAACACGCAGAAGCTGACAGAATGTTTGTGTTAAATTTTCTTGTTGTTTTTGTAACTACGATGGCTGAAGGGACGCAGCTTGGAATATGCAACACAAAATGCTTACCATGTATCAAAAGTGAAACAGATGTATCAAAACTAGATTGGTGTGAATATATCTACCAATCTCTACTTCAGAGCAAGGATGGATGGAGCAGAGAACAGTTTTATAATGGGCCATTAACGTTTCTTATTGTAAGTAAATATTTATAAAAAAATTGTTGAATATGATTGTGTAATTATATGATACATAAAAATGTAAAACTGACAAATTATTTTTTGGATAACAGCTGCTATATTTGGACAGAGTCAAATGTACAGGATTTGAATATAAACGCAAGGTGGCAGTGATTGAAAGATGGTCATCTGAAGACATAAAAAAAAGACTTGAAATGGAGATGGAAAATGGTGAATTTGGTGAAGGTTTAATAGATGATGACGATGATGATAATGATGAGAGTGACAATAAGATGAATGAACATTGTAATCAAGATTTGGGCCAACTGAATTATGAATGCCTACTAACACCAGATTCTGAACAGGTAAAAATATAGTTTTATTATTTAGTTGATGAATATGAATAATAACATTATTAATATGAATTTAAAAAATATACAGCAATACATCACATGTTTAGAGCTCAGATACGAACATATTATGGAAGAAATTGAAGGAATAAAGAAGGTTTTTGAAACTGCAAATAATATGTATGGAGAGTAAAGAGATTGGTGAATGGAAAACAAAGATTACAAAATTGATTCAAGGAAATGCAAGTCATGAAAATGAAGTAACTGAACCAGTTGATCGAGAGATTAAAATTCAAGATGAAGTTGAACCATTTACAGGAATTACAAAGAAAGATTTGTATACGCTTATGTATGCTGATAACAATACAAATTTGGAATCTAAAGGAAAATCAAAAATGATTGAAGATTCATGCATACCATCTTTTGACCTTGGAATCGTCTTCAATTTAGTTCATAGCCCACATCAAGAACAAACCTGGGAAATAGTTGATGCACAACGTGAAGTTACTATAATAGAGAATGATTTGTCAACATTCATGTACTGTTTTGTTGATCTACCAACGTAAGTATATATTATAAAAGTATCAATATGTTTAATATAAATGCATTATAATTATATATTTGAAAATGACTAAATTTGATTTGAATAACAGCAAACAAGTATTCAAATCTGAAAAAGGTAAGGTGCTAAACAGAATTCAGATTGGAAGTTTGCTACACCCATCAAGAATCTCAGTCTCTATTATCGATTGCTGGACATTGATAATAAACCATGAAGAAAAAATGAACAAAATGAGAAAGCATACAAGACATCTGATGGAGGCTTCAATCTTGGTAAGATACATATAATATATGTTATTTATTTTTATACATACATCAAATGTATACTATTCTAATATATTTTTTTAATAATACATTGACTGAAGACTGGAGATATGCTGAATGAGAATGGGTACAAACATAAAACCTATATTAAATTCAGGGAAAATATTATTCGACAATTAACATTGGAGGGCAAAGATTCGACATTTGCTGATACAGAACTGGTAAACTTTATACAAATTTTACAGTATATAAAATATAGAAAATTAAATGTAGATTATTTATTATTAATGAATAATAAGAACGATGAGAACATACACATACAGCTGACGTTTTGGAAAAGTTGAAATTATTCTAGGTGATCATCCCTGTTGTGAAAAATGCAATGAATTTCATAATGTGTTTCAATCTAATGACATCAAAGATTGAGATCTTAGACCATTACCGATCTGTACACTCAATTGAATTCAAATATGGCTGTCCTCCAAAGGTTTTAGTAAGAAATTATACTAATATTTAAGTTGATATCAACAAACTGTTTGCAGGGAAAAAAATCATAGAACATTAACTAAGAAAAAAATCAAAGTGCATATATTTTTGTTTTCAATGTATCTAAAAGAGTTTGGACACGTCAAAGCTGAATTGATCAAATATTCTGAACCGAAATGAAAGATGATGAAATGGGGAACAAGATCAGATAACTTGGGATATTCAGTGTTAATGATGAGGATTATTGAAAGCTGCATGGGGGAAGAAAATTATGATTGTGATTTAATGAATGATGAATTACAACTGGATGCTCAAGTTGAAAAACTAAGAAAGAAATATGCAACGAAGATAATTCTTAGTAACAAAAATCTGCTTAAAGAAGAAGTATTCAAAGACATTCAGAGCTTTAATCTTCATAACACCGAAGAAAAAAAAGAATTGCTTCGTGAACGCACAAGAACGGAGAGTTATACCTACTTCCAAAACAAAAAATACTATTAGCAAAAGGTATGATACATCAGATGTAACATCTTCTGCAGTTTTATTGATACTCTCATAACTCCTTGATTTGTTGTATAAAGATTTATCAATGAAGTTTTCTTTTAGTATGAATATTATGTTTTCAATCTTTTGGTTAGTTGAATAATATCTGTTGGTTAAGAATAATAAAAAAAAATGAACATGTAAAAAAGAATATATGATACATTTTATTATTAAAAAGCTAGTATGTTATGAATCTTGTTTAACTTAATGTTAAATGTTATGAATTATGTGTAACGTTTTTTATTTTTATTTAAAATTATAAAAAAATATCATTAAAATAACTAAACAAAACATTAAGATACATCCAATTTATCTTAAAAAAGAACGAATATCAAAAAACATAACATATTTAAATAATAAAAAAGAAAAACGTTAGAATTAGAAATAGAATTTAGAATTGCATTATATATATTATATATTATTTTCTTAACTAATCCCAACAAATATACCAAAACAAGTTCTATTTAAAGAGGAGATTAAAGGTTAAAACTCACACAATACTTTCTTTACCAATCTCTCTCTATCAAAAAAGAAAACCCTAGAACCTAAAAACCCAAAAAAAAATGAATGTAAACTGGACATCATCCAGAGATTCAGAACAACAAAAAAGAAAGAGAAACAAAGCCTCATCATCAACAGCAGCGCAGTCAGAATATCAACCACCACAACCATCAGTATCACCAACGCGACCACCACAGCAACAAGCACCACGTCCACAACCAGAATCGATACTGCCACGCCCGCCATCACCTTACGTTGTCATCCCACGACTTCCGATTTACATAAAAAAATATTTGTTATCTTTTGTTATATTCAGTATTTTAGTCATACAAAATTTGTTATTTTGTTACATAAAAAAAATAGTACTATATTGGTAATAAAAAAAATAAAGTAAATATTTAATAGTATCTTAAAATGTAAAAAACATCAAATGTTTGTTAAAGATTAATATAATTAAATTGTTAATAAATAATATACATTGAATGTATGTTACCTAATTTAATTAACTTTTCTTGTGAAATATTTGAAATGTGACGTGTTATCATTACAAAAAGATTTTTTTTTCCTTTCCCAATACATATATGACTGAAAAGGTTTGATAGAGTTGCTGTAGACTGAAAATATTTTCAGAGCATGCTTGTACTATCGAACAACACGTCATAAAAAACATTTAATGTATGTTAATTTTTAAAATAAATAAAAAGCAAAACAAATTTTGAATTTTTTTTATATATTTAATTTTTTTGTCTTTTTTAACAACCACATTTGCCTATATATACATATACATATACATAACAAATAAAACACACATAAAAACTCACTAAAAAAAACCCTACCATATTTTACAAACAAACAAGTCAAACACAACAAAAATGGATTCAAGCATTATACCACCACCAAACTTCATCCATCCAGCAACATTCCCTGGGAAAACAGAAAAAGACAGAGCTTTCATTAAAGAACATCTTGAGAAGGTAAACACAAACATTGCAAAAATGCAAGCACTTTGGAAAAAGATCAAAGAAAAAGAAATCGATATAATCCATTTGAAAGAAATTGTGAAAACCAGTGTCAGTGATTATTTTGGACCTGATAACTAAGATGATGGTTAAAAGAACAAGTTTAATGTTGAAGAGTATGGTATTTTGAAGGATGTTTTAAGTTTAATATATGTTATTGAATAAGTTGTATTTCAAATCATCCTTAAAAGGTTGTATTTCAAGGCATCCTTATTTTGAAGGATGTTTTAGTTATGTTAATTATAATGTTGGTTTATGTTATGAATCTTTACTATCTTGTTGTAGTGTTTATATATTTCTATGTAGAAAATGTTTTGATACATCAACTGAATGTTAATATTAATCGTACAAAAAAGGATAACATTATAATACATCAAATGTTTGTTAAAAGTTTCATAATTGAATTCATAATTCATAATCTAATTAATAGAGATTTATAGAAAGAACATTAACGTACATCAAATGTTTTTAAAAAAATGAATTATAAAAATTAAAAAAAAGGTATAAAAGTTTAAAAGGCTGTAAAAAAAAAAAAAAAAAAAAAAAAACTGTCCAACAAAAAAACTTAAAAAAAAATAACTCACGCAACAAGCACCACTAAAGTACGGTATAACCAACCAAAAAACACCCAAAAAAATCTAACTCAGGCAATAAGCACCACTACCGTTTAACCAATCAAAAACCCCCAAAAACACCCCAAAATTTCAACACTTTGAAAAACATTTCAGTTAAGAAAACCGTAAAAAAAAACAACTTCAGACAAACTCCCGAAAAAAGAAGAAGAAAAATGTCGAGTAACAACGACGGAAACAAAATTGAAGGTATAAAATACAAAATTCCCTTGATTCATTGTTTTTTATTTTCGTATATTCTGCAAAAATATAGATAGACAATTCATATACAAAAACTAAAATGACAGCTACAAATTAATCAAACATCAAATGTATTTTATATAACATGCATCAAATGTATGCATATATAAAGATAGATCAAATAGATTATACAAACACACGTACAAATCAAATTCACTGCTATTAGAAAACAAAAATGAAATTAGACTGAAAAACTAGTATTGATTATACGTTAATGAATATTAAAGATGAACACTCTACAATGGACACATCATACAAAATCTGGTGAAACAGGTACCAGATCAAGCAAAAGAAAGTATGCAATATCTGGAATAAGAAAAAAAGCTACAGAAAAGACACAAGTGGATGAAACAAATGAAGAAGAACGTATACGAACGACTGAGAAACTAACAAAAGAAGTGAATGATCAAGGTTAGATATACAAAAATATTTTTGTTAAAATTATATGAATTTTTTTGATAAACACAAAATGTATAGATTTAGAATTGTTCAATTATATTAAATATACATTTAATGTATGTTATTAATAATTCCTCATTTAGTGTATGTTAATGATTCATTATTCATTTATAATGACAGAAAGAAATGTAAATGTAGAAGAAGAAGAAGAAAATGTATCTGATTCAGATGATATTACGATTATCTCGGAGAAGAAAGGTACAAGGAAAAGAATACCAACAAGACCGAGTACAAGACTGAGAGATTTAAAGAGATCAAAACAGTATAAAGGTAATAAAAAAATTTAGAATTATTAAATTATGTATAGATTTAGCATTGTTGAATTATATAAAAACATACATTTAATGTATGTTATTAAGAATTTTTCATTTCTTTTATATTATTGAAATATGGCAAAGAAAAAATATTAAAAAATAAATAACAATTGCAGGAGAACAAATAACAAAGAAAAAAGGCTTGAAGAATCAAAACAATAATAGAAAAGAAAAAAATAAAAAGAAGAGAAAAGCAGCAAGAGAAGAGCATCCTATTGAGATTGAAGAAGAAGAAGAAGAAGAAGAAGAAGAAGAAGAAGAAGAAGAAGAAGAAGAAGAAGAAGAAGAAGAAGAAGAAGAAGAAGAAGAAGAAGAAGAAGAAGAAGAAGAAGAAGAAGAAGAAGAAGAAGAAGAAGAAGATAACGATGCATTAGGAGATGAAACATATAAGGAAGCAAGCAAACAAACTAAAAATGAAGAAACACTAAAAACAAGAATGTCTCCAAAATCTTTCTACGAAACTATAAAAGTGTTGAATGAGGATCAAAGACAAGCAGTTACAAGAATTGGTTTTGGACAAATGCTAGAAATGGATTTTTGTGAATTGCCATCGAAGTTAGCATATTTCTGTTTCAAAAAATTTAACTATGAAACAAGCAAGATTGAGTTGCCAAATGGAAATATAAGTATAACAGAGGATAGTCTGCACAAGCTATTTGGGGTACCCATGGGAAGAAAAAAAATAGAAACAAGCATAAGGGTAAGGAAAAGAGAGAAGATGACTAAGATATTTAGAGATCAATACAAAGACGGAAAAATTACCACATCGAGTGTAGCAGAAATGATAAAGGACCCAAATGAAGCTGGATGGAAGTTTATATTAAATTTCTTAGTATTGTTCACAACAACAATAGTTGAAGGAAAGCAAAACACAAATGCCAACCAAACATTTCTGCCCAACATTGAAAATGAAAATCAAATCAAGGAGCTTAATTGGTGTGAATATATTTTAGAGAAATTGAGAGAAGGAGCGAAGAACTACAGGGAATAAACAATGTTTGTTGGAAGCATGTCGGCATTAATTGTAAGTTTGAAAAATAAATGCTATAATAATATGTTCATACACCTACAGTTTTACATATGACAAGTTTTTATCACAGATGCATTATGTCAAATCAACAAGAATTGGAACAATGTATGTACCTGATAAAGGTTTGACAATATGCAAGTGGACATCAGCTATGTTGAAACAATGAGAAGACAAGGAAAAAAAGCTTGAATTTGGTAATGTCATTGTGATTCCAGAGAGAAGCGTAAACAACGATGGATTAGAAGAAAATGAACCAGCTAAGGTAAGAAATGAAGAATTATAATATATATTTTAAAAGTAATTAATATAAAAAAATAGTTTCTAATATCTACAAATATGTATAGATTTTGATGATCGAATATAATATTGATGGGAAAGAAGAGGAGCACGCAAGAGAAGAGGTAAAAACAAAAAAAACAAAAAATACTTTCTTACCATTATAAAGAAAATTAAAAATAATAACATACATATCATGTACTTTAAACTTGACTAAAATACATCAAAAAATTTAAAAAAAAAAAAAAAACTGCAATTGCAGGAATTTAAAAGGGAATTGAAGAGGGGATATCTACCTGTTGAAAAATATCTTTTAAAGCTTAAAGAAGCTTTTATCAAATTTCCAAATAGCGTCGAGATTAAGGAAATTTCAAGAAGCCTACGGAGTATTATTCTAAAAATGGGAACAACATGGAGTGAGGAGATGAATCCTACAGAATCAAGTGAAGCAAACAAATATGATGATCAAAATGAAGGAGAAACAGAGACAAAAGACGATATATTTGATGACGTTACTGAAGAAGTTAAAGTAGCATCATCTATTTTAGAAAGTTTGAAAACATGATGCTTGAACAAGGAGGATGAAGAAACTAGAAAAGATATTGCAGTTGTTTACAGATCACCATTTAACAAAAGGAAGGTTCATCTCAAAGAAAAAGTTGAAATTGAAGAAGCAAACATTTCAAGGTACTTGATGAGCTTAGGAGAAGACAAAAGGTAATGCGATAAAATAAAAAATAGGTTATCATATATTTATCTCAAAAATACTATATTAATGTTCAAATACAACTAATGTATACTAATAATTATATATTTTATACAGTTCAACTGTGTACATGAATAGAGAAGAAGACTTCTGTTTTTATGAATGTCTATTGACCTTAATGTACCCAACATGGGTGAGTTCCACTATAATAGACATATGGTCAAGTATACTTAACGGCCAACAAGCTGATGCTGTACCAACAACACCAAAAAGATTTTTCATGCCGACAACTGTCGTGGTAAGTAAACTATATGAAACATATACAAAAAATTTATTGATGAAATCATTTACTAACTTATTTTAAAAAAAATCACGTAATATAGGGACCGGTTATGATGAATTGTCCTAGTATCAGAAAAGAAGATCAGGAGGAGTTCAACAGAAGTGTTGAGCATTGTCTAAGGCGTTTTAAAATGAATGAGGATTTGAAAGGAATTGATCTGGTAAGATAAACAAGCTATTGATATATATTAAATCAAATTATTTAACTGAAGAAAAACAAAAATATAGAATTGAATGATTATATGCAGTTAATCTTCCCGGTTTGCAAATCACAACACTACTACATGTTATGCTTCTATCTAAGAAATGGAATTTTGGAAATCATTGACAACTCGGAAGATCTGATAAAGAATAACAACAAATATACAAACATCTTGAAGAAATATGTAAGTACAAATTTCTAATATATATTTTCATCAAATAAATTCAAAAGTTATAAGACTAATGTACATATTAAAAAAAATGTATATAATTTGATTTAGGTATATATGCCCAAATCATATCTGGAAACTAAAGGTAACAAGAACTTAGCAAGACAAATTGGAAAAGTTGTAAATGAGCTGCAAATGAATTGGAGAACAGTGGAGAATACAAAAGATTGTGGAGTTTTCCTGGTGCGTCACATGGAAACTTACAGAGGATAATATCCATGGGAATCTGAACTACAAAAGGAGGGATTGAAACAAGATAAGCAGCTACTCTGTAACGACCCTACTTTTTCCGTTATCTTTTGCCGTTAATTATTTAACGACCGTTAATTGTTATTCGTGCCACGTCATTTCTATGACCTATAATATTATTTTTGTAATAATATATTAATTATTATGTGTTATGTGAATATTTATATTCATATTTTAAGTTATACGTTTCTACGTGTCGCGGATTTCTATCCGGCGAATCATTTCGATTTTCAAACCAACGGTCAGACTTTTGGGATTTTTAAATCCAAATTATTTTAAATATGATATTTTGATGTCATATGAATATATATGGTGTTTATATATTTTATTTGTCGCGTACGCGTTATCTCTCCGAATATTTAATCGCGTAGCGGTGTTTTCGCGTTTCGGGCTTCGTTCGGGCATTCGGGCCACAAGCAAATACTCTTAGCATCAATTTGGCCCACAAGTTTGATTGTTGTTTTATGTATATATAACTGATATAAAAGTGAAATTAAAGTATATAGATGAGTTCCTCTCATCTAGACATTAATTTTAGACTCCGAATTCATGTCATTTCGATTCCCGGAGCTCTAGATATGATTAAAATGGTGTTTTATTGAAATTAAATTGTGAAAACGAATTGGTACAGGTATGGTTCGACTTTGTGATCATATTTGAAGTCTTTAGGATTTACTAGTGTGTTAGGATTGATGATTGGATGATCTTTCATGTTCGGGTCATCGAAATCCGAGCCACGGATCACCCGGTATGACTAAAAAATGTTTTTGAACGGATTAAAGTTACAAGTTGATTTATGGCTGTAAGTCATGACTTATTTGCTGTTCGTGGGGTGTTCTTGAGCACACTAATATGTCGGGTGGGTTGTTTAGGCGAAGATATATATAATACTCGCCGAAAACCGATTCCCGGGGCTCAAGTTATGACTCGATGAACTTTTAATTAAAACTTATGGTTATTAATTATGACTTATGATATAAATAATGAATTTCATTATTAATAAATTACTTATGTTATAAAAATTAATTATTTTAATTTAAGACTTATGATATACATGTTTATTATATCATTTATTAATTAATTATGATTTTATCAAACTTTTAATTAAACTTATGATTAATAATACTTTTATTATTAATGAAAAATACTTATGGTAAGTTTTAAACTTATATTATGAGATTGTTATAATAAGACTTATAATAAGGATTAATTAATTATTTAATTATTATAAGGCTTAGTTATTATTTAATTATAATTTAATTATTAAATACTTATGAATTAATAATTATAATTAGAAACTTATGATATGATTAATAATTCATTATTAATTAATAATACATATGATATGATTAATAATTCATTATTAATTAATAAATACATATGATGTGATTTAAAATTTATTATTAATTAATAATACTTATATTATGATTAATATTTAATTACTTAATTAAATGCTTATGTTATATTAATTATATCATTTAAACTTATGTTAACTTTAATAATTCAATTTAATTTAATTAAACTTATGTTATGACATAATTATACATTTATGACTTTAAATAACATTATAACCTATATTATTATTATAACCTATACTTTTAAAAATTTAACGTTGACTATGTTTGACCAGGGTTGACTTTTGAGTTGACTTTTAGTTAACTTTGACTTTCAGTTGACTTTTGTTGATTTTCTAATTAAGGAAACTTTCCTAACTTATAAATTTTCCAAAAATAGCAACTTTCTAAATATGAAAACTTTCTAACTTTGGAAACTTTCCAAAAATAGAAACTTTCCTAAAATAGAAACTTTCCTAAAATAGAAACTTTCTTAAAATAGAAACTTTCCAAAAATAGAAACTTTTCAAAAATGGAAACCTGCTAAAAATAGAAACTTTCTAAAAATAGAAAGTGTGTGCCCGTACGCTGTTCCGATCAAACCGATGCATGTTGAGTATTGTTCTATGTCTACTTGCAATATGTACAATAGCTATCATACTAAGACTTGACCTAAGTTAGTTATTTATATCGACCTGCTTTATTTTTAGGTCGGCGTTGTGATCATTCCTGATCACTTTACTTCGTTTGCTGTTCGCATTATTGTGTGGTTACTCGTTTGCTTTTAAGGTGAGTTATAGTCCCACCTTTTTATACAGTTTTAAATCTTTTGGGATGAGAATACATGCAATTTATTTTATACATTGGACACAAGTGGTGTTTGGTTTAAATTATTCATTGTGAGTTGAACGAAAATATTCCCTAGTCTGGTAACTGTAATCACTAGTTTCTACTGGTGAACGTGAATCCTATGGATAGATCTATCGGGTTTGACAACCCCATTTCGAGCTAGTCACGCTAGCAATTTATAATCAGAATGTTTAGTACTTCGTATTTAGTTGAATATACACTTGTTCGGTGTATATTATTTATTGTGTTTGGCAAGGGTAAATAAAGGGTTAAGTGGTTACCAGGTGGCTCACGGAAAATGGAATAATGTTTTTATATGTTTTCGAGCATATAATTTTGTGGTCCAAAAGGGGTTTTTATGTTTTCAAACATAAATTTTTATGGTTTAAATTAAATATTGTTTGCAATATTAACCTATAATTCACTCAATATTTTTGTTGACAGTTACTCGCATGTTTTATTCTCAGGTTCATGATTGATTGCTTCCGCTGTGCTTAGAGAGTCTGCATATTTATGATGACAGCTTTTGTTAAACATTAACTTGCATTCTATTTTGGATACATCAGATTGTGGGTGTTTGTTGACTTAGTTCTGGTCAACCTTTGATTAAGTAATAACGTATGGTTTTTCTAAACTTACATATTTTGGTAGGTTTCCTTTATAGGAAATCATTTTTAAATAAAGAATGCAAGGTTATTTGTCAAATTCATATAGAGTTATGATCAAGCTGTGGGAATAAGATAACGATGGTCGTCAAGTGTACTTTGACGGGTCGTTTCAGTTGGTATCGGAGCGTTGGTTGTAGGGAATTAGGCTGCATTGATGTCGTTACCTGAGTCAATAGGGTGCATTAGTGAGTCTAGTCTACAGCCCGGCCTATAATATATTATTATATGTGATTATTTGTATCGTATTGGTATGTATATTATTATCATACATACATCTCTATTATGTTCTGAATCCGGGAGGAACTCCCATTCCGATTTAAACGTATTCTCCGACTCATGCGAGTTCATATTTTATAAGAACACCTCGGTTGGTGAAACCGAGGGGTGTCATTCTTGACTTCTGGAATTATCGAAATTTCTATCATCTATTATGGTTATGTGTTTGACGTTTGAGTTATATTACGCGAGATGTCATTCTTGACTTCTAAAGGCTCGACATTTCAATGTCAGCTATTATGTTTAGGTATATAACATTCTTGTTATATTACGTGCCTTTGTGCCGTTGGGTTGCGAACCGGAAACGTCATTCTTGACATTTAAAGATTCTTGATGCTTCAAAGACATTTTTATGTCATCGTTACTCTTATTCATTACTTTTGATATTTTTTTCTCTTGTGCTATCCTTAGCACATTGTTTAAGAAATCGTTTTAGAGAAATTGTATGGGAATTCGAGGTTGATCGCATGTCCTGACCTCATGTAGTGCTATTGGAATGGAACTATGAATTAGTATAATATAATGACGTCAGGCCAACGTGATCATATTATGGTAATTCATAAAGAAGTTCCAATATTGTGACATGAGGAATACAAAGCGAGTCAAAGAAAATTTTTACACTACTCATTCAGAAATTTCGAGGTATTTCATGGGTAGGGAAAATATTCATTATCTTATTTGTTGATATATGAGAAGCTCGTTTTAACCATATTATCTATCTCATGCTCTATCCTTCATACCTCACTTGTTAGCAACAGCTTCGCTCGGGAACAGTTTTGGCCCAAGGACTTATGTCCGGATAATAGTCAAAACAACATTTAACTCATTGGTTTTCATGACCTCGAAACATTTATTGGTCAAATGTCGCACGACAATTCAAGTCCTTTACTCGATATTCCACGATCTTACTTTAACTTGTAACCTCTGAAATACAGATACTCTGGTTATCATCGGGAGTTTTACACATTTGTTAATTGGGCGGTTCTCTCGAGATTTATGGGCGAATAGAAGTAATGAAATATTTTGTCATGTATACAATTTATAAAATTATATTTGTACATATAAAATCAAATGAATAAATTTACCCTTAACTTATTTTGGTTAGTACGTACTAAATTATACCTTCAAATTATTTTAAAGTCAATCCTTTATTGAGTTGTTTAATTAAGTCAAAATGTTTTACGTAAAATGGTACACGTTGTACATACTTCTAAATTTACTAAGAACTTCGTTCCGTTTATGGGGTTACATCAGACGTTTAGAGATTTTTCAAAACTTCTTTGATTGATTATATTAAAATTTTCACATTACTCTGCAGTGTGTTTGAATCACAATTCTTCTCATCCTCCGTTTAAGGATGAAATTTTACCATTAAGTTCAGCGATAAAAACTCTTACGCCACTTTGGATGGCGGTTTTGTAAAATTGATGGAAAGCCTTTACGCTCATAAAATTTTCTCTCTATTGGTTGGACATGAGCGACACGCAGACCGATAAATCAATTTTCTGGGGTACACTCGGTGGTCACCCTATTGTAGAAAAGGCGCTAGGTGGGTTTCTACCCCAACTGTTGTTATAGTGAGTATCATGGATATATATTACACTAGACCGTTTGAGGAGTTTCTACTCTCAATATTCGCTATCAACCGCAACACCCTCGTAAACATCAACCCTATGATTCAATACTTTGAGGTGCACGAAATCATTTTTGGAGATTCACCTCACCCGGAGTCGACTGTTCTTTATAGTCCACGATTCACGTTTCCTTTCAACCGCATATAAATTGAAGAATAAGGATGAATCCTAGATTGACTCGCTCATTGTACAAGGAAATACACCCTCATTGAAAGATCACACCTTTCGTACGTCTTCCTTTCAGAAATGTAATGAAAATTTATGAAGTCCATGATCCTCGTTATCTCCTTTGAGAGAATTGCCTTAAATATCCATGCCACTGATGTGACTACTCCATATATTTCTTCCTGCATTGTTGCAACTATATTTCATTCGTCCCAGTTCGTCCCCGTGGGGAGCTCCTGTTTTGATTGTTAAGAAGAAAGATGGTTCGATCCGATTGTGTATTGATCATCATGAGTTAAACAAACTTACAGTTAAAAACCGTTACCCTCTTCCTAGAATTGATGATCTGTTCGATCAGCTTCAAGGTTCGTCTATTTATTCTAAGATCGATATTCATTCCGGTTATCATCAACTGCGTGTTAAAGATTCTGATTTTTCGAAAACTGCTTTTCGCACAAGTTATGGTCACTACGAATTTCTTGTTATACCATTCGGATTGACAAATGTACCTGCTGTGTTCATGGACCTCATGAACTGTGTGTGTAGACCCTATCTGGATAAATTCGTTATTGTATTCATCGACGACATCCTTATTTATTCTAAGAGTTATGAAGAGCACGAAGAGCATTTGAAGTTAGTGCTTGATTTATTGAGGAAAGAAGAGTTGTACGCTAAGTTCTCTAAGTGTGCTTTCTGGTTAAGTGAAGTTCAGTTCCTTGGACATGTTGTTAGTAAACAAGGAATACAGGTGGATCCTGCTAAGATCGAGGCAATTGAAAAGTGGAAAATTCCGAAAACTCCTACTCAGGTTCGTCGTTTTTAGGGTTAGCGGGTTACTATAGAAGGTTCATTCAAGATTTCTCTCGTATAGAGAAACCTCTGACTGCTTTAACGCACAAGGGGAAGAAGTATGAGTGGAAGGATGAACAAGAGGCTGCTTTTCAAACTTTGAAGAAGAAGTTGACTACTCCATATATTCAAGATCGAGGCGATTGAAAAGTAGAAAATTCAAGATTTCTCTCGTTATCTCCTTTGAGAGAATTGCCTTAAATATCCATGCCACTGATGTGACTACTCCATATATTTCTTCCTGCATTGTTACAACTATATTTCATTCATCCCAGTTCGTCCCCTTGGGGAGCTCCTGTTTTGATTGTTAAGAAGAAAGATGGTTCGATCCGATTGTGTATTGATCATCATGAGTTGAACAAACTTACAGTTAAAAACTGTTACCCTCTTCCTAGAATTGATGATTTGTTCGATCAGCTTCAAGGTTCGTCTGTTTATTCTAAGATCGATCTTCATTCCGGTTATCATCAACTGCGTGTTAAAGATTCTGATTTTTGGAAAACTGCTTTTCGCACAAGTTATGGTCACTACGAATTTCTTGTTATACCGTTCGGATTGACAAATGGACCTGCTGTGTTCATGGACCTCATGAACCGTGTGTGTAGACCCTATCTGGACAAATTCGTTATTGTATTCATTGACAACATCCTTATTTATTCTAAGATTGATGAAGAGCACGAAGAGCATTTGAAGTTAGTGCTTGATTTATTGATGAAAGAAGAGTTGTACGCTAAGTTCTCTAAGTGTGCTTTCTGGTTAAGAGAAGTTCAGTTCCTTGGACATGTTGTTAGTAAACAAGGAATACAGGTGGATCCTGCTAAGATCGAGGCGATTGAAAAGTGGAAAATTCCGAAAACTCCTACTCAAGTTCGTCATTTTTAGGGTTAGCGGGTTACTATAGAAGGTTCATTCAAGATTTCTCTCGTATAGAGAAACCTCTGACTGCTTTAACGCACAAGGGGAAGAAGTATGAGTGGAAGGATGAACAAGAGGCTGCTTTTCAAACTTTGAAGAAGAAGTTGACTACCGCTCCGATATTGTCACTACCTGAGGGTAACGATGATTTTGTTGTTTATTGTGATGCTTCGCGTCAGGGCTTTGGTTGTGTTTTGATGCAACGAAAGAAAGTTATTGCGTATGCGTCACGCTAGTTAAAGATCCACAAGCAGAATTATACAACCCATGATTTAGAGTTGAGAGTTGTTGTGTTTGCACTTAAGATTTGGAGACATTATCTGTATGGGGTCAAAAGTACAGTGTACACTGACCACAAAAGTCTTCAACTTACCTTTGATCTGGAATATGAGGTAGCAAAGATGGGTTGAATTGTTGAACGATTATGATTGTGAACTCCTTTAGCCATTCCGGAAAAAAAAAAAAGCCAATGGCGTGGCTGATGCTTTGATTCGAAAAGAGAGAGTTGAACCTCGTAGGTTTAGAGCCTTAAATATGACCATTCGAACAAACCTCGCAAGGCAGATTATTGCAGCTCAACAAGAAGCCTTGAAGGAGGAGAATTTTGTAACGGGAAGGTCTGAGGCTCGAGTAAACAGTTAGAGGTACGAACCGATGGTACTCGGTATTTTGCAGGACGCCTTTGGGTTCCGAAGTTTGGTGATCTGCGACAACTTGTTTTAGGTGAGGCTCATAAGTCTAGGTACTCTATTCATCCTGGTTCAAGAAAGATGTATCATGATCTTAAGGAGCTGTATTGGTAGCCTAATTTGAAAGCTGATGTGACTACATATGTGGCTAAGTGTTTGACATGTGCTAAGGTTAGAGCTGAACATCAGAAACCATCTGGAATTTTGGTGCAACTCGAGATTTCCAAATGGAAGTGGGAAGGTATTACGATGGATTTTATTACTAAGTTACCGAGAGTTGCGGGTGGCTATGATACCATTTGGGTGATTGTAGATCGACTCACTAAGTCAGCTCACTTTTTGCCGATTAAGGAAATGTATTCGATGGAGAAGCTTACTCGTTTGTATTTGAAGGAGATTGTTTCTAGACATGGTGTTCCTGTATCTATTATTTCAGACCGAGACATTCATTTTATATCGAGGTTTTGGCGATCCTTACAGGAAGCTTTGGGAACTAAGTTAGATATGAGCACCGCTTATCATCCGTAGACGGATGGTCAGAGTGAAAGGACCATTCAAACGTTAGAAGACATGTTACGAGTGCGTGTTATTGATTTTGGTAATGGGTGGGATAGATATTTGCCGTTAGCTGAATTTTTCTTATAATAACAGTTATCATGCAAGTATTAAAACCGCACCGTTTGAAGCTCTGTATGATAGAAAATGTAGGTCTCCTGTCTGTTGGAATGAGGTTGGGGATGCTCAACTCACAGGTCCAGAAATTATTCATGAGACTACCGAGAAGATCGTACAGATTAAGGAAAAATTGAGAACCGCCAGAAGTTGGCAAAAGAGTTATGCCAATAAGAGAAGGAACGATATTGAATTTCAGGTCGGTAATCGTGTTTTGTTGAAAGTATCACCTTGGAAAGGTGTGATATGTTTCGGTAAGAGGGGAAAGTTGAATCCTCAATTTTTTGGACCTTTTGAAATTATTGAGAGAGTTGGACCCGTGGCTTATCGTTTGTAATTGCCACAAGAACTCAGTGTTGTTCATGACGTTTTTTCATGTATCAAATTTAAAGAAGTGTTTGGCCGAGGCCGATAAGACTATTCCTCTGGAGAAGCTTCATGTTGATAAGTAACTACATTTTATTGAGGAATCTGTCGAAATTATGGATCAAGAGGTTAAGACTCTCAAGCAGAATAGAATTCCTATTGTTCGAGTCAGATGGAACGCCAGATGCGGTCCCGAGTTCACTTGGGAGCGTGAAGATCAGATGAGGCAGAAGTACCCGCATTTGTTCTCAGACGCCGAGTCAACCCCTGCACCTGCTTAAATTTCGGGACGAAATTTCCGTAACGGGAAGGTACTGTAACGACCTTACTTTTTCCGTTATCTTTTGCCGTTAATTATTTAACGACTGTTAATTGTTATTCGTGCCACATCATTTCTATGACCTATAATATTATTTTTGTAATAATATATTAATTATTATGTGTTATGTGAATATTTATATTCATATTTTAAGTTATACGTTTCTACGTGTCGCGGATTTCTATCTGGCGAATCATTTCGATTTTCAAACCGACGGTCAGACTTTTGGGATTTTTAAATCCAAATTATTTTAAATATGATATTTTGATGTCATATTAATATATATGGTGTTTATATATTTTATTTGTCGCGTACGCGTTATCTCTCCGAATATTTAATCGCGTAGCGGAGTTTTCGCATTTCGGGCTTCGTTCGGGCATTCGGGCCACAAGCAAATACTCTTAGCATCAATTTGGCCCACAAGTGGAGCCCACCCTACCTATTTCAGCCGAAAATTTCAAAGGGGAGGGGGTTAGGTTGTCAAATTTTCAAACTTGGGATTAAATTGATCAAAATCACCAAAATGCTTCTCATTTTTAACCTAGCTTCATTTTTTTTTCTTTTCTCTCTTTCTCCTCCCTTTTTGAACGTCCCCCATCAACCATATATCATCATCATCTTCTTTTAATCAAGT